>NW_015544162.1:324795-340610 GCF_001515605.1 Sinocyclocheilus anshuiensis
ATGAAAAATGTACTCTGTGTGATTGGCTTTCCGCCCTTTGTATTAAACTATGCATACATACATGATGCTGTTTTGTTCATAGTTGTTTAAGCAACTTAATTAATTATAATTGGTTTATAAACATTATTTTAAACATTATGCACTTTTTTTCGCAGATAGTCATGTTATCTTATGCTTTGAATGATGCACCCGCTTGTAGCCTCAGGAGAGAAGCCAAAAGCTAAAAGCTTTTCTAACTGAAATTATGCATTTTAAATTCAAATATAATTCGAATTTTGATAATATTTAAGTATTAAGTACTTCGTTTTTCAGCCATTTTGACAGCCCTAATATACCCACTGTATAGTTTACATTTTAAAAAAAAGAAACGATGAAAAGAAAATCTGTTGATACATTAAGTCATTATAAATGGAATGCTGCAAACTGTATATTGAGATAAAAATATAGATAAATATTATTGGCAGCCAAGTTTACTCTGACTAAAGTATATGAATGACATGACAAAAATACTGACTAAATTTAAAACGATTAAAACGATAAGACTGACTAAAACAAACAAACCAAAACCCTGTAAAATTTGAACAATGTATCGAACCCATCGAACCCATGTTGTTAGTGCCATGCTCTACTAGTTTAACTACACATCTTCAAAGTAAATTTCCTGGAATATGTATTAATAAGAGCTGCTTTGAGACTGTCAAATAATGAAAGTACAGCTCAGTTGGTGAGCAATGCCAATGGAGACTATGACTCAGTAAGAAAAGACAATAGGACAGCAAACGCATGGAGCCAAGGACAAACAGGGAGCAATTTTGTTACTAGTTCATGGCAGAGAACTGGAAAACACACGTCCTTGTAAAGTCTTGATACTGTATATTTACCTTTCACCTTCAGCATCTGTGACCTTGTTTTTGGATCACAGAGTCTAAATATAATGCAACTTAAGATGAGGAAAGTTTTATGCACTATGTAGTGTACTTGGAGCGCACCGAAGGAAACAGGTGCTGAATCAGAAATAATTCAAACAGGAAATGGCCTGTATATGCCCTCTATATATGGAATACTGGGATATGAAACACATCTACAATTGAGGAAATGGGGTGTCGATCGTGCTTACAATGCAACTAAAGATTGCAACTACCCCCGAGAATGGCTGTAAATACAGTTTCTGGCTTGGTATTGATTCCAGAACCCAAAATGATGTGGGGGGCGGGGGACTTTCATAATGGCCATCTAATGCATACATTTCACACATTTTCTTATATAAATGATATCTTGCTTAAATGCAATGGCTATTTTTAGGGCCAATACATTTTTTTGCAGACCCATACATTGGAAAATAGACTTCACTTTCTTTATGCAAGACATTATTTCGATTCTTATTTCTATAATTAAGAAGATGATTAAGCAAAATTTCCATTACAACAAATTGGAAAAAACAAAACATCAATTATATATTTAAATAGTAATTTATTCACACTTAATGGTGGTATTTGTTAAAGCAATTTTATTAAAGTTTAAAATTTATTTTTTTATTGTAAAAAAGTATTGTAATGAGAGACAAACAAAAATAATTGATAAAAAAATGTAAATAATTCATTTATAAATAATGCACTTTTTCTTTTTACAAATCAGTTCAAAAACCTTTAAATGATTTGTTAGTTGTATAAATATATAACTGCTGTATAATTTTAGCAATCATATATTTGTAGTAATATTAGTATTTTGTCATTATTTAATGCGCCAATATTATTTATTATTTTTACATAACTATTCTAACTATACTTATATAAGTTGCCATATAAGATTATACATTTTTTTGTTGTAGTATTTAAATAGTTAAATTATTTTATACACTAATAAGCATAATTTATTCTTTTTATATAAAAAAAACAAGTGTAGTTTTTCAGCCATTTTGACAGCCCTACAGTGTTGATGAAAACATGACAAAAATGAACATGTTTTTTGGGAAAAGAAATATCCAGAGAGAATATGATTGTTTCAAATAATCCAATAAAGTCAATAATTACAGTTTTTTTTAGCCAAGTTTACTCTGACTAAAGTATATGAATGACATGACAAAAATACTGACTAAATTTAAAACGATTTTCATCAAAAGACTGACTAAAACAAACAAACCAAAACCCTGTAAAATTTGAACAATGTATCGAACCCATTATTATTCTGTTGTTAGTGCCATGCTCTACTAGTTTAACTACACATCTTCAAAGTAAATTTCCTGGAATATGTATTAATAAGAGCTGCTTTGAGACTGTCAAATAATGAAAGTACAGCTCAGTTGGTGAGCAATGCCAATGGAGACTATGACTCACTAAGAAAAGACAATAGGACAGCAAACGCATGGAGCCAAGGACAAACAGGGAGCAATTTTGTTACTAGTTCATGGCAGAGAACTGGAAAACACACGTCCTTGTAAAGTCTTGATACTGTATATTTACCTTTCACCTTCAGCATCTGTGACCTTGTTTTTGGATCACAGAGTCTAAATATAATGCAACTTAAGATGAGGAAAGTTTTATGCACTATGTAGTGTACTTGGAGCGCACCGAAGGAAACAGGTGCTGAATCAGAAATAATTCAAACAGGAAATGGCCTGTATATGCCCTCTATATATGGAATACTGGGATATGAAACACATCTACTATTGAGGAAATGGGGTGTCGATCGTGCTTACAATGCAACTAAAGATTGCAACTACCCCCGAGAATGGCTGTAAATACAGTTTCTGGCTTGGTATTGATTCCAGAACCCAAAATGATGTGGGGGGCGGGGGACTTTCATAATGGCCATCTAATGCATACATTTCACACATTTTCTTATATAAATGATATCTTGCTTAAATGCAATGGCTATTTTTAGGGCCAATACATTTTTTTGCAGACCCATACATTGGAAAATAGACTTCACTTTCTTTATGCAAGACATTATTTCGATTCTTATTTCTATAATTAAGAAGATGATTAAGCAAAATTTCCATTACAACAAATTGGAAAAAACAAAACATCAATTATATATTTAAATAGTAATTTATTCACACTTAATGGTGGTATTTGTTAAAGCAATTTTATTAAAGTTTAAAATTTATTTTTTTATTGTAAAAAAGTATTGTAATGAGAGACAAACAAAAATAATTGATAAAAAAATGTAAATAATTCATTTATAAATAATGCACTTTTTCTTTTTACAAATCAGTTCAAAAACACTTAAAAATGTGCTTAATTATAAAAAGTCACAGTGCACAAATATTAATGTTACTAGAGTTATGTAAAATATACTTATAAACTTACAAATATACTACATGAAATATAAAAACTAATATTTTTATGCAATTTATTTATTCCATTAATTTATTCCAAATTAATAACTGCTTCCTTTTTAAGATTTTAATGTTCAAAAACATTTAAATAAAATTTGCTT
The DNA here is from genome assembly GCF_001515605.1 of Sinocyclocheilus anshuiensis. Lineage (NCBI taxonomy): Eukaryota > Metazoa > Chordata > Actinopteri > Cypriniformes > Cyprinidae > Sinocyclocheilus > Sinocyclocheilus anshuiensis. The sequence goes on from NW_015544162.1 coordinate 328,234, forward strand.
AATTATGAAAAGTCCAAATGTAAAAAAATGAATGGTACTAGAATTGTGCAAAATAAAGTTATAACCTTATATCCTACATTATATATATATAGAATATATATAACAACTAATATTCTTCATGCAAAACAATTTCTTCTAAATAGATTTCCAATTAATTATTTTCTTTAATTTTTAAGAATTCTGAACAAAACAAAAATATAAAAACTAATATTTTACGCAAAAAAAAAATGTCTAAATTGATTCAAAATAATTTTCTTTCTTTTCTTTTATTATTATAATTTTTTTTTGATTTTGGGATAAAAACAGGACATGTAATTCATCCACTAATAATTCGACCCAATAAGTTGGCTTGTAAGAGCACAAGCGGCTAGTCGTCTGCTTGAATAAACGGTTAAATGTGAAGCGAGGACGACGGTCAGTGCACAGCATGCCGTGCGGCGTGTTCAGATGGAGGCCAGCGGGTAGCATTCAATGCTAAAGATTAACAGCCGCCCCGCCGACCCACAGCAAAGTGATAACAAGAGCTCCATGCGGTCACCTGACCAGCCCGGCCCGGCCCTTCAAACAAACACACAGACCAACGGATGAGGAGGAGGCTGCGCAGAAGAAAAGGCCACAGCGAGGCAGCTGTGATAAAGCTATAAACAGTCATGGCGTGAGACGAGCACATGGCCTCACCAACCAAAACAATTAGCAAAACAACCTGCATAGTAGCCGATTATCAAAACAGCAGCAACAACTCGCATGTCGATATCAAAACCAATTTCATCAACAGAAAAGAAAAGCATTCTAGTCCAATACAGCTAATGCTAAAGCTCTGTAATACCTACACAGGCAGCTGACTTCTCAGTCAGCATCCTAACTGAAACAAAACCTCATGTGTGACTGATCTGGAACGCAAAAACATTAGCAGAATCGAATTATGATTCCATTTCAATAGTGTTTCAAGCTACATTAAACTAATATGCACAAACCATTGTTTTAATGTAACTATTCTATATTAATCTATACTTCAGAATAAAATACAACTTACATAAGTTAATCATTTGAGCCATCGTTTGTTTTGCTGTAATATTTTAGATTTGAATAATTTATTAGTTTTAATATAACATCATCTATATGGTTTACAATAAAAGCAATATAGCTACAAGTTGAGCTATAATTTAAATTATTTTTATATTTGAATTTTTATACACTAATAAGCACAATTATTTATTCAAATATTTCATTAAAAAAATAAAATTTTATAATTGCCATATAACTTGAACCATCATATTTCGCCGTAATATTTTTTAAATAATTTTTATACACTAAGAATGACTTAATGTTTATATAACAATTCATCTGTACTGTTCAGAATAAAAAACAAGTTACATAAATTATCCAAGTGTAATATTTTCATATTTTAATTATTTTTATACACTAATAAGCACCATTTATTATTTTTATATAACAATTTAATCTACACTTTTCAGAATAAAATGATTTATGGTAATATTACATAAAATAAGTTTTTAGTTATTTTTTTGTTGTAATATTTTCATATTTTAATTAATTTTATGCACTAATAAGTATAAATTATTATTATATAACTATTTCATCCATGCTTTTAGAATTAAAGGTGGGGTAAGCGATTTTTCAAAAACTCTTTAGAAAACTGATTCGGGCCGAATAGCAAAAAAAACAAACTTGTAGCCAATCAGCAGTAAGGGGCGTGTCTAAGTTTAATTATAATTATTATATTATTATTATACAAATATTTATTTAAAGCTGCAGTCCGTAACTTTTTTTGATCCGAAATCAATATTTGAGCAAGTACATAACCAGACAGTGTCAAAACTATCGCCTTACTTTAACCCAATTCACAACGGTTAGCTTATAATAATGTTTTCTAATTTTAGTGGTACGGGTAGGTTTTCGCGCGAAATTCGAGCATGCTGTTGCGTCATTACGTCACGTCTGTAAACATAAAGAAGTTGTCCCGGCTACTAGGCTATCGCATGTACTTGTTACTTGCATGTTCAGATGACAATATCCGGTGAAAATTCTTATTTGAGTCACATATTCCAAGATGTAGGCTAGAATCTGTGATTGTGAAGTACAGTAAATATAAGGATGCTTAAATTGATCAAAAGTGATGATAAAGGCATTTATAATGTTACAAAAGATTTATATTTCAGATAAATAGTGTTCATATCGATATCGGAATTATATCGTATCGACCGAAATTAAAAAAAATATTGTGATATCAATTTTGGCCATATCGTCCAGCCCTAGCCTAAGGTTCAAAATAAATGACGTTTATAGTGAATGCCCCTATAAATGGTCTTATTTTTACGATTTAGTTTTAATCCAAATGATGCGTGTGCTAAGTGAGTGAACATCAAAGATCACAAACTTTCCAGTGATGTCTGTGAGAAAGGTATATTCACTCGACAAGCTCGCGCATCTGCGCCACCGAACGCTCAATCCACTCAGCGTGCTTTGATTATCAGCTCGCGCACACCAGCTATACAGGCGTTAATACTGAATGTTTAACATTATATTCATTGCATACATATACTTCGTAGTAGACATCCTTAACTCCTTTCTGCTGTCTGTTGTTCTGTTGTCGGTGTTTCTTTGTTTGAATATGGTGCTTATCACATGCTGTGTGGTATCGGCGTTTGGTATCGGGGCATTTTAACGAGTACGAGTACAGGAGACCAGTATCGGGCCCGATACCGATAAATATCCACACCGGTGCGGTGACTGACTGCCAAACACACATACTCCTCAAAACATTAGATTCATCCGCGCTGGAGCTGTGCCGTTGTTGTGCCAAATTCTGACCCCCGCCAGATTATTACCCCTAGTATTGGTAGGTTTAGGGTTAGGTGTGGGGTTAGGATTAGGCAATCAGATAGCGATTTCAACCAGAGGGGTAATAATTTGGCGGGGGTCGAAAATGGGCACAACACCAGCGCACAACCCACGCAAGGAAGACAATTACGCAAACAGCTGCAATTGCAGGTTTTCAAACAGAGATGGCGACAAAGAGGCAAAACTTACGGACTGCAGCTTTAAATAAACAAAATAAATGTTATATTTTGCTGGGACAGTTTTACTGCTAAAACAACAACAACATTAATAATAATAATAAACTTAATAAAACTGTAAATTATTATTATTTTTAAATATTTTTATAATAAAATTATTATTGTTATTAAACTTTTACCATGAGAAAGTGTCAAACAGACAAAGAACAGCATGCTTATTAAAGAACTAAAATAATTAAATTAAAAAAAATGTTTTATTGGCAGCAAAGTTATAATAATTAAATGTAATAATAGTTATAATTAAGTCAGTTAAAGTTACACAAAGTTTTGATGGTAAAACCTCTGCAAAGTGAGAGAGGCATACAATAAAATAAACTAAAACAACAAATGATTTATTGTAACCCATCCATATTAGCAAGCGTTACCATACTTAAAATAGTTAACTTATAAGATCACAGTATAAACAGCAGGGAAAAAAGAACTTATACACTGGCCATTTTGAGTAAATTCCTATAGGAAATATGTGCGAATATGAAGGCTGAAAAGATATACAAACACATTAGTTGAGTATAACATCATGAGGAAAATGCATTAGAACAAGACCATCAAATCAACACAAAGACCTGTTTAAATTAACACAAACGCTAATCACACGATGCACAAAATTTGTTGGTCTCATTTACATAAACTTCATTTACACCAAAGGTAAGGGAATCCTCACACGCAGATGCTACACGCAGCAGCGTTAATGATAGCGCAAGTGCAAATTTTTTTTAACGAGATATGATAACCCAAAAATACTCTGCTGTGAACCGCATGGCCCCCGTTTCAAGAGATCTAAAAATATTTATCTCCCTAGCAGCTCCGCCGAGCTTTTCTGCACTCATCCCGCCTATAGCGCTAGCGATTGGGATGTTTACATGTTTTCTTGGAACAACTGTGAACTGGCAAGCGTCTGGAGGCTTAAATTGGATCAGAAGAGCATTTTTTTGGGGTCTGACTCACAGTCCAGAGAGGAGTATGGCGCGGTGACAAAATTCAGAGCTTCGCTTTGCTTTCCCTTCCCAAACTTGGCTGATTTAGGAGGGAATTCCCCCAGACTCGCTGCAAGGTGACTCCACAGCTGTACGAGTCGTGGCCAAACTCGCGAGCCTCACGCGGGCCAGGTGTTCAGGGCCGGCTGGCTCCATAATTACAGTTTAAATGAGCCAGCGCACTCTTAAATGGAGTGAGGGAGCTATAAAACTAGCCGTCGTTTAAGCAATGGCCAAATAGAGTAAACAAAGGAACATCCTGATACGCAACAAAACGAGAGTTCGACGAGTCCCAGACGAGTCTCAGAACGCAGGAATTTGGGCTTTTAGCTTAACGCTTGAAACGAACTCAGTCCCCTCTAAAGAGGACTGAACTTAAAGGGATAGTTCACACAAAAAAGATAATTTTAACTGCTTTTGCCCGTAGTCAATGGGTACCAATAAAGACTTCCATTGTATGACCAAAAAGAAATGATGATGCACCGAAATTTTGGCAACCGAAACAACAAAGCAAAAAATTAAACAAAGCGAAACAAAACAAAAAAGAAAGCAAAGCAAAACAAAACATGAATTTTCAGTGTCAAAATAGTTTTGGACAGTCGAAATCTTTGATCAAAACAGGTGACATTTAATGTATACTTTTTGCCAAAACAAAACCAAAACCAAAATTTTCAATGTCAAACAAATGGTTTTGAATGGACAAAATATTTGATCAAAACAAGTGACACTTAAATGAACGCTTTTTTTACGTGTTTCTTGCCCACAGCATGGGTAGGGCTGCACGATTAATCGAATGCGATTGTCATGCGCATTTTGTTAGTAATGCCGGTTCTGTAATCAGCAGTAAATCATCATCACATGCTTTCAGATGGAGCAGCATTTACTACACAGAGCCGTAGCTCACTGACAAGTTACGCAAAAAAATCGCAGACGATTTTATTGTGCGATTATGAAATCGAAGAAATCGTTCGCGATAATGATAGCTGTTTGCATAGCTTCTCAGTGAACTACGGCTCTGTGAAGTAAATGCTGCTCCATCTGAAAGCATGTGAAAATACCATATTTAATAACATATTTTTACTCCAAACTCACTTCATAACGTCAGTCGAGTGTTTGAAATAAATCCTTCTGTGAGATGATGTGGCGTCTTACACAGAAGATACGCATGACAATCGCAGCTTCTGTCGAATAGCGATTTCGATTCCATTTCGATTTATCGTGCAGCCCTAAGCATGGGTAAGCTATGTGCGGTTAGCTTATGACTTTACTCATAAACGCAAAATTCTAGGTGTTTCTTGAAAAGAATAAAGCTACAAATTAAGAGTTTGACTTCTCAAAGGAGTCTTTAAGCTTTTCGCAACCAATTTGGAACAACTTTTACGAAAAGGTTTTTTTCATATATATGATTACATTTTCTGCTAATAAATTACAGTATATATTATCTATATATTATTATATACAAATGCATATAATTAGAACACAAAAAATATATTACAGAAACATTTTTGGCATATATATATATAGTTTTATTCTTTGCCAAAATTTGAGATGTTTATTATTTGAATATAACATTTAATTGAATACATATCATTAATTGATATTAACTTTGTTTACATATAATTATGTTATTATTTACTATTATCTTATTGCTGATTGTTTAATTATCTTGCTGTGCTTTGGCTGTTAGATTCATTTTCATAATAAAACCACTTTGAAATATGACAAATATATGATACCGAAAGTACATAAATAGTGACAGTATTTTAATTTTTGGGTGGGGTCCACTGGGTACGTTCTTTGTAAACACAATTTTAGGTCCAAACAGAATAAAGCTCAAGAGTTTGAGCTTTCTCAAAGCGGTTCGCGATTCGGTTTAAATGTGAACGCGACAAACAAACTCTTCAAACTTAGGAGGTTGTACAAGTTCTTAATGAGTTTGGCCTCGTTTTTTAGGCGTCACACAAATGCAGCCGACACAGCTACGGGTACAGCTAGAAATCTGTCTGTCATGTTTCGGGGAGCAGAACGCTGGAAAGTTTGCGGCGACTGCTCAGCTCAGATCCTTCGACCCCAAACCTTCTGAGCTGAGTCAGTGCTCGGTGTGGGAGCGCCCACAGCTGGTTGGTACTCTCGGGAAGCCTCACGCTTTGATCAAAGGCCCATAATCAAAAACTACCCACCGCCCGTGGCCCAACATGGGGGGGATGAGTGTTCGGGCGAAGCCGGAGCTCTGGGTTCTTCCATTCGTCACTCTCCAGCTGTGGGGTTTTATAATGGAGGCACCAGGCGTCCAGATGTACGGCCAAGTGGAAATGACAACAACAATAACAACAGCCTGGGTAAAACAAGCTAGAGGGGAATATCTGACAGCAACATGTTGCATTCATTTACCATTGCCTAATTACAAATGGACAAGCGATATATTCACAGTACCGGCTGTGTCAACATGTTTCTGACTAAGAGTACAAACACCTTGCTTCATGTGGCGCGACGACCGCCGGTAACCCAAGAGCCACGGCCTTGGCAAATACGGAAACGCCCTTGTAAATGATCTCAGGGTTAAACAATAGGTAAGTTATGACAGATCACATGACCTCTATAAATGGTTTGATGCTTTTGCTTTTGTCAGAGTGTCGATCAAACTTTGGCCATAACTTCAACACAATTCATAACTGATTGAGTCATTGGTTTGAAAGAGGAGCGGCTGACTCGTTAGTCAAACGGTTCGAGAGTGATCCCACATCGTTTGTCAAGCAAACAAGACACCCCTGCTAGACCGGGATACCGCATTTGTTTGGTCCACCAATGACTACTAGTCTGATGGGGGAAGATGCATTCTAAACGGGCAATGGTGGTTATTTGACACTTTCGAGGGTTGAAAACAATCCTCTCCGTCACCCACGAGGAGGGAGGGCTTGTTTTGCTCACAAACAAGTTATGCAATGCCTCCTCCTCTCCTCAAATCATTAAACTCTTCCCTTCGGGAAGCTTCAGGCTACTTATTTTGCTCTCTGGTCCACACGTGCTGATGCTCATTAACAATTACAAACGCCCCAATACGCTCATTAGAAGACTTTTTTTTGTTTCAATTCTTATTTTTGGAAAGCCGTCGAGCCTATTTGGGCTTTTTAATGGCCGATGCCAGTGGCGATAATTAGGGACAAAATTGTGAAAGAATATATTTTTGGCCTCTCTTTCACGATCTATATATTTTTTCTCTGCCAATATTTGAGATGTTTATCATCTGCATTTAATTGCCATTAATTTGATTTGTATAAAATATTTTGTTATCATTTACTATTAATAAATATTGACCAAAAATACTAGGAAAACATTTCTCAGATATTAGCAAAAAATAAACATACATTTTTATAAAAATTATAAAGGCCAAATATAGGAAGTTTTGGACAAGAAATCGCCCAGAAAGGTCAAAAATGTCTGGAAAATGCTGAAATCCAGATTTAAATCCATAATGGACAAAACTGTGAGGAATTCTTTGGGAAAGACTTTAAAATGGTAAAATGTACATACTTTTGTTTTGGTCGCTCAAATTAGTCAAATTAGCCAAAATATAATAAAATTTGTGGATGACAACAGTCCCTTTTGGCACAGATTCTGGTAAACCAGCTAATTATGTACTGTACCTAATAACCATCTCCAATCCAGTCCATCCATGTCATTTCCACGGCTCCCCTGAGACTCTGATAGCTGTGAAAGTGCGAGATGCCTCACAAAGATTGGAAACAATTCCAAGAATTTTCTGTAAACTTCACAAAGATGCCGGATTCCCTGTCAGTGTAGATTTGGAACGGTTTCTCTTCACGTGAACAAACATGCCTTCAGACACTCGCTTATCATCACAGCCGCTTCACTGTTGCCTGGAAACCCTGAAAACAGGAGCAACCACGTTTCTTCGACCCTTCTCAGTTATTAATACAACTAATACAACGTCAAAAAACAACAACAACAAATTCAATGATATTACTTACTATTATTAAATATAATTGACAAAAATAAAAAAATTTGCTAAAATATAAACTGTATATTATAGGGCTGCACAATTAATCGAATTTATAATCGCGATTACAATTATGGATGTCACAATGACGTAATCGTTCAAAGTGGCAATTAATCGTTCAAAGTCCACTTATGCTATTCTGCACGCTTAAGATATGTTTTTTTCTTTCTACATGTTATCTTAAGGGTTTTTCCATTGTTTTAGTTTTAGTATAACACTATAATGCCATTCATATTTTTACTTTTTTATCAAAAAAGAAACCAATTCTATGTATATTTGACATTTGAGGCTTAATACTATAGAAAAGCACTAAAGGTTTTTCAGTTAGAGTGTTTTCAGCTTGTTTATTTTCATATAAAAATACGGCATGCAGTTGCATCAAACAATGGTATAAACATCATTAAATTGAAGTTGTGATAATCGTAATTAATAATCGCAATTACAATTTCAAGGGAATAATCGACAATTATGATTTTTGTCATAATCGTGCAGCCCTAGTATATTATAATTATTAGTAAATAAATAAAAAATAAATAAAAAAACAAAAATAAATAAATGGCAATGCGTTGTCTAAATCTATTTAGTTAATATTCAAAACCAAATAAAAAAAATTCAATGATATTACTATTATTAAATATTGCTGACATATTATTAGCTAGAATATTAATTGTATATCATTATATATATATATATATATATATATAAACCATTTATCTTATAAACATTGTGTGTACAACACCAATGTGATATAAAATTTAAATAATTTGAACTTTACATATTACATACAAACTTATATAATTAGTATGCAAAAGGCCAAAATAGTGCTATAAATATTGTTGACCTATACTGCACTCAAGGGGCCAAGAGGGTTATATTATTTTGAAATAATCCGGTTCTTAGATATTAAACAACTTTTTGTACCAACAAAAATAAATAATCAAATAAATACATTTCATGAAAGAAATGCATTGTACAATAATAAATCAATGTTGCATTAAAACTGTGCTAAATTAATATGCAAAACAGAGTTCTTTTTAAAGAATTTAATGCTTCTATTCAGCAAGGATGCATTAAAGTGATATATCAGTAATAATTAAAGATAATACGGTAAAATAATATAGAATTATGTTACAAAAGATTTTAATTTCAAATGAACTCACAGTATTACTGTTTTTAACAGTATTTTTGATTAAACAAATGCAGCCTTGGTGAGAATAAAATAAATAAATAAATAAAATATTTCCACCCCAACTGTATGTATTATCAAAATGCATATGAAAAAACTAAAAATCTATATTGTGATATAAAAACTCTGCTGTATAAGATTTTTATCATACCACCCAACCCAATAATGAGCTGAGATTTGTTTGCATTTAACTGTCATTAGCCATATGCAAATACGTTCCCTTGGATATTCCCCATGTTTACATGTGTCAGAAGGACCTAGTTTCTGAAACTGTCCCCGCGGCTCTTCCTTTCCTTTCTCCGAAGGGCATGAAGCAGCAGGAACGTGCAAGCGCTAAACGAGAGAGGACGGGCTGTGAGAACAGCGTGTCAGTGGCACGATGCAAATGTGGGGCGTAGACACGCTGCCATTGATAACGGCGAGGACACAAGAGTTTCATCAAACAATGGTATAAACATCATTAAATTGAAGTTGTGATAATCGTAATTAATAATCGCAATTACAATTTCAAGGGAATAATCGACAATTATGATTTTTGTCATAATCGTGCAGCCCTAGTATATTATAATTGTTAGTAAATAAATAAAAAATAAATAAAAAAACAAAAATAAATAAATGGCAATGCGTTGTCTAAATCTATTTAGTTAATATTCAAAACCAAATAAAAAAAATTCAATGATATTACTATTATTAAATATTGCTGACATATTATTAGCTAGAATATTAATTGTATATCATTATATATATATATATATATATAAACCATTTATCTTATAAACATTGTGTGTACAACACCAATGTGATATAAAATTTAAATAATTTGAACTTTACATATTACATACAAACTTATATAATTAGTATGCAAAAGGCCAAAATAGTGCTATAAATATTGTTGACCTATACTGCACTCAAGGGGCCAAGAGGGTTATATTATTTTGAAATAATCCGGTTCTTAGATATTAAACAACTTTTTGTACCAACAAAAATAAATAATCAAATAAATACATTTCATGAAAGAAATGCATTGTACAATAATAAATCAATGTTGCATTAAAACTGTGCTAAATTAATATGCAAAACAGAGTTCTTTTTAAAGAATTTAATGCTTCTATTCAGCAAGGATGCATTAAAGTGATATATCAGTAATAATTAAAGATAATACGGTAAAATAATATAGAATTATGTTACAAAAGATTTTAATTTCAAATGAACTCACAGTATTACTGTTTTTAACAGTATTTTTGATTAAACAAATGCAGCCTTGGTGAGAATAAAATAAATAAATAAATAAAATATTTCCACCCCAACTGTATGTATTATCAAAATGCATATGAAAAAACTAAAAATCTATATTGTGATATAAAAACTCTGCTGTATAAGATTTTTATCATACCACCCAACCCAATAATGAGCTGAGATTTGTTTGCATTTAACTGTCATTAGCCACATGCAAATACGTTCCCTTGGATATTCCCCATGTTTACATGTGTCAGAAGGACCTAGTTTCTGAAACTGTCCCCGCGGCTCTTCCTTTCCTTTCTCCGAAGGGCATGAAGCAGCAGGAACGTGCAAGCGCTAAACGAGAGAGGACGGGCTGTGAGAACAGCGTGTCAGTGGCACGATGCAAATGTGGGGCGTAGACACGCTGCCATTGATAACGGCGAGGACACAAGCTCCTCCATCTCCCTCAGGGCTTCCTGTTCAGCTAACGAATGGAAGTTGGCGTAGTCGCAGTCGACTGCAGTCGCGCTCACACACAATCACGGAGGAAGTACAGCTGCTAATGTGATTCTTCCGAAACAGCTAATCCAACACAATCTGCACTTCCTAATGCCAGAGTTCACACTGCATGATTTTCAAAATCATCGGATCATCGTTGTTTTCACACTGCACGACTATCTGGGGCAGCATTCAGTTGCTGCTGTGTTCACATTGCACGATAGATCGGCGACAGGAGGTTACACACTGCATGACTTTACAATAGGAGGAATCGCAGTCCGCAAACTACGTTTCATAACCAAACGCAAGCGAGAAGTGATAAGGAAATAACGCAAGATCACGCTGATATTGTGGTCTATAATAAGTCCTCCACGAACAAACAATAACAAAGATGACTTCGTAACATAGCCTACTTCTGCTGGGAAAATTTTATATACACAAATCTAATTACTTGAAAGTGAAACCAACGTTTTGTGCATTTTATAATGAACTTGTCTACAAAAGCCCTCAAAGTGATGAAAAAGAAAAATGCAATAAATCTTCTGCGACACATCTGCAATTCTTTGAAAGATGGCGTCTTTGATAATTCACACTGCGTGATTGTCACTCGCGTGAACGAGCACTGATTTGCCTCAGATTTCGGGCATTTGTCGACGATTTCGCAAAACCGGTCAGCGAGTGAAAATCAGGGCTAAAATCGTGCAGTGTGAACTCGGCATAATCCAAATACAAACCACCGGTTTGTCTCTAATCAAAATATTAATACATTAAAAAATGTATACGTAAAAATACAATGCATAAATGTTTATATTTGTTTTATTGTTGTAATGCAATGATTGTAGACTCGTAGAAAAATATATATATATTTATATAGTATGCTATGTTAATATCATCATACACTATATTAAAATCATTTTGTTGGCTCTTTCAAATTGCAATCGTTTTAAAGTTAGAATTTATGCCAGTAGCACCTTCCCTTACAATTGTTTTTAGGACATTTTTTGTCATTTAAAATTCATCATGTTATGATTCTAGTGTTTTTTTTTGTTTTTTTTTAAGTTTTCTATTATTTTATTTTGATAAATATTTCTCAATATTAATTATATTATTTAATAAATGTAACTTTTTAGGAAACACATTCTACATAAAAATACATAAACACACTCAATATTGTTTGTTTATGATTTATATTATTATTTAATCAATATAACTTTTTAGTACTCACATCTGATGCTTGAGAGTTCACAAAAGTTGTTAGTTTTAAATAATAGGTTGGTAAATAACAGGTTGGTGTTAATCATTTTAATGAGGAATATACTAAAATATATGTAGGCTCAATCTAACAGTACATATATATATATATATATATATATATATATACA
>NW_015544162.1:341406-352923 GCF_001515605.1 Sinocyclocheilus anshuiensis
AAAATATATATAGGCTCAATCTAACAGTATATATATATATATATATATACACATATATATATATATATATACATACTATACACATATATATACATACTATATACATATATATGTATATATATATATATATAATGTAATATAATTTATATTGTGTATAACTATTATTATACATATTTAAACATTCAAATAAATGTAACACTTTTTTTTACTCAAATTTGATGCTTGCCGCGAGATAACTTTCAACCTATGCATGCATAGCAGAATGCATTTATGCCTCGTGCAGCAGTTCGTTGCTTCACTGTCTGTGAGAATCACTAGCTGGCAGCTGCCAGAGGGCCTCATATATCCTGTCCTGACACAGCATACACTCTTTACCTATAGGCACACGCATACACAAACTGCAAAACCAAAACAGTTCACACATTCACTTCCACTTTACATACACAAACGGTCACAAACACTCGAGGGTGTCGCACAAGCCAGCGTTTCAGTGGTGCTGATGGGTCAGACGACCTCAGGAGCCTATACGATGAGAAAGTATCTGTGTCAGAGTTCAAGCACACGGGTAACTAAAACCCCCATGTTCACGTGCAAGCCGATCTCAGAGGGAGGGGATCATGCTTCGCCTCCTCGGCTCCTTGATCAAGGGGGCTTTGTGCAAAAACCACAGGTTTTACCTTCATAACTGTAAGATTAAAGGTAAAAAGTGGAGGAAAGTCAGAAAGAATGCTATTTTAGTGAGGGTTATTGCTACTTATAAAGCTGAAGTTATTCATTTTGAATAGATAAACACGTTTTTATATGTATAATTTAACGCTAAATAATTAAATAAACAAAAAATAAGGAATTGAAATAAAAATGGTCAATGTATTTCAATATAAGCGAAACAATACTCAACAAAAATGCAGCAATAACAAAAAGGGCAAAAGGCGGGACTTGATGTAACTCGTTACGAAAGGTATACGATAGGAAGTTGGGGGCGGAGCTAACAAATTAGGGCCTGATGACGTCATCTGAAAGGAAAGTCATTTCAGAAATAAGGAACGCTGATAAAAAACACTTTTTTTTTAATATGACAAACTGCATAATAAATATTACATTATTCGTGATCACACATTGGTGTGGATTTTGGTGTGAATATAGTTATTGTTCTAAGCAGCTCACAAATTTAAAGCAGCAGAAAACAAAAATGCACAATAAACATTACGTTTGTCATAATAATGTAAATATAGTTATTGTTATAGTCATCTTTCTTGGTGTGAACAAAACTTAAGACTGGGGTATAATTAAAAAAGTAGAGTTAACATTGAATGAATAATAGGTCGCTAATTTTAAAAGTTTTTAAATTTAATCGGAAAAAAAGAATTAGAACGCTTCGGAATCGTGAAAAGTCTACAAATTCGCAGTACTTTCAGCTCTGGTTAAGAACTTTTACCAAGTTTAAACTCATTGGACAGAAAGAGTCATATTTCAACGTTCACTACTTAGGCTAACTTTTGTAAATTTTCGACACATTTGAGTAAAACAACATTGCAATGCATTGTAATAAAAAAAACAACAACAACATGGTAATAAAAGAACAATCAAATAAGCCAATGTCAACGACAACAATGGAAGCTACCACGTTCTTTTAAAATTTGAAAATAAATGTTACACTGAATTGGAATACAAAAATCTGATTATGTCTTTGTTTGTTCTTGGCTAATTTATGCTAATTTGATGACCCTAACAAAAACGTGGTACTTTCAACTCTTACCACATGCTTTCAAAACTTCAAAAGAAATTTTACATTTAATTAGAAAACAAAGAGATGGAGAATTTGAGATGTAGGTTAAATTGTAAAAATTCTGCAAATTCTTTGCCTCATCCATTCGTGTGTTAAATATTTAGGCCAATTTGACAATTCCAATAAGAAAGCTGTACTTTCAGCTCGGTTTTGCTGCGTTTAAACTCCTTTAAGCACAAAAATGGAGCAAAAAACAAGATTTCATCTGGGCCTTGATATAAGGCTCTCTGACTGACAGCAACCATCGAGTTCGCCTACTAAAGAAAATCAAATCAAGTGCTACAAGAGACTTCCATTCTGTCAGAAGAGGAGCCTGGAGATTTTTTCTTCAAAATTCTGAGAAGCACTACAATAAAAAAAAGCTGTCGCTTGCTCAAGCTGTGCAGACGATCCCCAGCTATTCCACTGTGAAACGAGTGTCAGATACAGTGGGGAAAAGAGCAGTAAAGTGGGGGAAAGAGAATCCTCACGGCTCCTTATCTGTCTTGCTAAGGGCCTCTTTACTCTGAGGTGGGAAGTGAATGACCCACTCTTAGATGGTTAGGAAAAGCACACTTACCCTCCGGCACTTCCGAGGTGCTGATACTCGGAAAACCATTTCGCCTAACAGCAGACGGAAGCTAAAGCGTCCACCTGTCCGGAGGCATCATGCGACACTTCAGCTCGACCCACGCACGGATTTATGCTCCACAGTTATGAATTCAAATGGATAAAACAAGAGTTTGACCGCAAAGTGTCCTTGAAAATAATTTTAAATCTAATTCAATCTGATTTCAGGGTCGCCTATCTGGCTTGAAACGTCTGGAAAAACAAAAGAAGTATACAAACAACTGTTACGGGTCTCTCAGTCAAGGTCAGACTGAAGATCAGGAGATTCGATATCAAGTGCCTTCCAGAATCTTTTACCTGGACCACGAAAACAAGAACATCAGCTTCCTTGAACTCTCTGAGCCCTGTTATCTTTGCTGAGGCGAATGTGTCGGAGATTTATGACTGGACGTCAGCGCTTGTAGAGTGCCGCATTTTTCCTTCTGTTTTTACGGCTAGATTTTTCCACCTCCTTTCTTAAGAAACCAAAACACAGCTAAAACTCAGGAATATACCAGTGATTGTTCTACCTCCTTGGAACAATATATATATATATATATATATATATATATATATATATATAATTGTATATAATAAATATAATAATATTATTTATTAAAACTAATAACATGTTGATAAAATAATAACAATAATAATAAATAATAATAATAATAATCATCATCTATATTATTTATGTAATATAAAAATAATAACAATAATACAATAAGAAATTATTATATTATTACTATCATCTATATTATTATTTATGTAATATAAAAAATAATAACAATAATACAATAAGAAATTATTATATTATTACTCATATATAACATTGTTATTATATACTACTACTACTAATATTAATAACAATAATGATCCCAGTTATTATTTTAAAATAAAGTATTATTGTATAACAAAATATACTACTAGTAAAAACAAGAAAATAATAATAAGTTTACATTATTTTTACTTTAAATGGTTCATTATTAAATGCAGCATTTATTATTAATAGTAGTGTTCATTATTATTCATAATAACATTTTGACAAATTAATAATAATTTAATTTATATCATTTATATTATTTATATATTAATACATTATATAAAATAACTGTAATAATTATAAAATAATAACTAATAATAAAATAAAATACTACTACTACTACTACTACTACTAATAATAAAAGTGTCCACAATTCAAAGCAAACTAAGATTTATGATATTATTAGCTTCTGTTTATTATTGTTCTAATATTACGTTTAACAAACTGTTTCAATCCCAATTATCACGATGTTAAAGCACATTTAGCCTCATACTTTGTCGAGATCGCAAAGATCTACTAATTCTGACCTGCTGCATGTTCCTAGGACAAGGCTAAAAACGAGAGGTGACCGTGCCTTTTCTGTTGTCGGCCCAAAACTTTGGTATAGTCTCCCCTCTCACATATTGTCTTTGACTTTGTTCTCAGGAACGCCACACATTTTACAGCTTGTGTATATTCTGTGTATATTTAATGTGTAATTTTGCAATTTGCCTATTGTTGGTATAGTGTTGTAAAGCACTTTGGTCAACTCCGGTTGTTTTTAAACTGTGCTATATAAATAAAATTGTATTGTATTGTATTGTATTAAAGCACATTTAAGCAGTAAATGTAAGTTTAGATGAAAAACTAGCAAACCAAAAAAAGTAATTCTTGTCAAGTTAATTCAAAGTGACTGATCCAGGTGAAAACCGACCTCAAGTCCACAATGCTCTGACGTCACCACAGGAGAACAAAATGACTATCAACAAAAAAGTGCAAATCCGCGGCTGCTGAACTTTGACCTGAGAACGTCCCGGTTGCGCAAGAGCCGCTGTCGGCGCTCACAATAACAGAACACGCTTTGCCAGAGGAGAAGATATGACTTATCTGAACAGCACATCTCCTGTTTGTACGGTCTTCTGTCAGACCCTCCGCCTCACGCTTCCACTGTTTGCGTTCTCGACGTTTTTATGGAGAAAAAGAGGACGAATTTTAATGCCGTTGCTACACAAGAACCAAGATATTTATCTGAAAGTATTCAAATAAAACGTAAAATAAACGTTCCCTGGGCAACAAATGAAGCAAACACTAAACATTTGCTTTATACTTCAAGCATGTTGAGTTTTTTTCGTCAAGCTAAGAATGGAAAGCGCCGCTTACAGAAGCACCTGCACAGATTTTATCTTTGCACTCAAGCTCACGTCTGCATCCACCGGCTCAACTTTAAAACGCTTCCTGACACTGAACGCCTGCTTACACACAAAACACTCACTGCATTCATGAATGAATCAAGAGTAATCACGTTAATTCATTTGCTGGACATTTTTACTGATGATTCAACACAAACTGTTTTATGCATTCACGAGGCAACGAAAAACAGAATTTGCTATTATATTTCCTTGGTTATATCTATAAGGAATTGATTAAAGGGTGAAAAGTGGGCATGGCGTACAGGAATGGGGCAAGACCTGGATAAGAGTTAGCAAAAATAATTAAATTATAATAAGGAATTATTTAGCTATTTTCTTTTATTTAGCTAACACTTAATAGACTGTGCTGACTGAATAACATCAGTAAAAACAAAAGCTGAAAAAGTAAAATAAATAAACAAATGGTATAATCACATTAATAAAAATATGAAAAATAAGAATTTTATTAATATTATAAATAAATTGCACAGAATAAAACATCTTTTAAAATAATACACTACTACTACTAATACAACATTTAAATATAGTCCAATATATTATTAATCATTGTATAAATAATAAGCAATAATAACTTTTAATATTATTAATAACAATAATAACAATTAATTAATAAACAAAAAAGAAATTAATATCACAAGTTAGAATGTTTAGAAAAATCTATAAACATAAATAAAATATACAAATACATTACTAGAATTACAAAACATTACAAGCATAAATATTTTTTAATATACGTTTACTACTATTACTAAAAAACATTTAAATATAGTCCACAATATTATTAGTCCCTGTAATAATTAATAATCATCATTATTAAATAAATAAAATAAGTAAATAAAAGGTAGAATGACGTGTATAATAGAATTATGAATATGAAGAATTAAAAAAAAACTAATACTGCTTAAAAGAATGAAAACAAAGTAATGAATAAATAAATAAATGCTTTACATAATAAATTATGTAATATTTTTTACAAATTGAGTAATATTTTTGTGTAATTTATTATAAAATAATATGATAAACTTTTTGTTATTAATAACAACAACAATAAAAATATTTAAATATGGTCCACAACATTATCATCAATATTACTTACATTATTATTATTACTACTATTATGGTTGATGTTGTTGTTTATCACCCAAATATCATGAGTAGCTAATTGTTATCAGGAGATGCAATCATGCCACACCTAAAACAGGGTTAAATTTGCTTTTACATTGGCTAGAAATAAAATAGAAATATGTAGGAAAGTTCCTTCTGGAATTAAATGCAGAAGAAAGTCAAAAACCTTCCATCTGGAACACAAACTATTTCCCCTTATTATTAGCTGTGGAGAAACAGAATTCCTTGGAGGAGCGAGAAAACATGAACGTCAGGCTAAACAAACCAACACGCACAGGTTGTGTTGATCTGGCACGGCGGAGAGCGCCTGTTTCTTTCGGGATCTGGAATCTTGCTGTAGGGTTATACACTCGCTCACCCCAGCGCCTGCCCAAATACAGCAGCATTGAATCACACTCCAGAAATGGGGTCTCGCTTTGACATTACAGCCGACTAAACTTTCACCTCTCACATGACAAAGTGGGTTGAGCCATGTGTGCATGCTTACCAACGTGGAACTTTATTTGGGCCGGACGCTGCTGGTCTTATTGCAGAGCCTGACCTCATCCATACGAATGCAGTTGTGATTTGACTCATAAGGATTGTACAAACTACATACTTGCAAAACCAAATGGTCACTAGGTAATCTGAACATCAGTCTTAAAGGAATAGATCACCCAAAAATGACATCTGAGATGTAGCTAGATGAGTTTCTTCATGGGAAAAGATTTGGAAAAATTTAACATTACATCACTTGCTCACCAATGGAGTGAATGGATGCCGTCTGAATGAGAGTCCAAACAGATGATAAAAACATCACAATAATCCACACCACTCCAGTCCATCAGTTAATGTCTTGTGAAGTGAAATTTTGTGTGTTTGTAAGAAACAAATTCGTCAAATTTGTTAGTTTTTAATTTCAATCTGTTGCTTCTCTATCCATAATGTTGCTTTCTCCAGTGAAAAAGTCATCTTGTCTGAATCAGGGGAGAAATCTGCATAGATCAAGCACCGTTTACAAGTGAAAACTGTTCTAAACCAATATGTTAGTGGATTTTGATGTGAGAGGACAACAGGCGATAGACTTTTTCACTGGTGAAAACAATTTAATGGATTATGGAGTCATATTTTTGCCAAAAGTGATGGTTGTAAAGTTAAAACTTCTTAATGATGGATTTGTTTCTTACAAACACAAAGCTTTTTGCTTCACAAGACATTAATTGATGGGCCGGAGTGGTGTGGATTATTGTGATGTTTTTATCAGCTGTTTGGACTCTCTGACGGCACCCGAGCAATGTAATGCTACATTTCTCCAAACTTGACGAAGAAACAAGCTCACCTACATCTTTGGTGAGTAAATTTTCACCGGATATTCATTTTTGGGTGAAATATTCCTATAAGGAAACCAGCAAATAAACTGAACAGATGCATTGAGTGCTTCCATATCATTCCCCTCCAAAAAAGGTGGAAGTAAACAAGGCACTTGAGCTGAATCAGGTTGAACGGGGTGTGAGGTGAATAGCGAGCAGGCGCTGTACACGCTGAACCGCCCGACGAGATTTGTATTGGCAGACTGTCCTGTAATGTACCAGAGTGGCTTCCTCCAGCCAAACACCAGCTCTATCTCACTCACATACACACATTGTTCATCTCAGCTATTGTAGGCAGCTTTGACTTGCAAATCAATCAGACCTATGTTTACTACAGAAACTTTCTCCTGCATATTTCTCAGACAATATGCAATATATATCTGCTCTGAATCTGATATGGCTGAAAAAAGTAAATTTTTAATCAAGGGAACCTTAATTTTTACCAAAAAAGGCATTGTAGCCAAATAGATACAGAAGTTTTAAAGTGACAGTTCACCCAAAAATTAATTCTATCATCATTTACTTACCCTCAAGTTGTTTCAAACCTGAATGTGTTTCTTATTTTCTGCTGAACACAAAATAAGATATTTTGAAGAACTTTGGTATCAAACAGTTGACGGTAGCCATTGACTTCCATAGTATTTTCTTCCATACTATGGAAGTCAGTGGCTACTGTCAACTTAGGATCATCTTTTGTGTTCAACAGCATTTCTGCTAAACACAAAAGAAGATACTTTGAAGAATGACTGTATGAAACAGTTGACGGTTGGTTGACTTCCATAGTATGGAAGAAAATACTATGGAAGTCAATGGCTACCGTCAACTGTTAGGATCTTCTTTTTTTCAACAGCATTTCTGCTAAACACAAAAGAAGATATTTTGAAGAATGATGGTATCAAACTGTTGACGGTAGCCATTGACTTCCATTGCATTTTCTTCCATACTATAAAAGTCAATGGCTACCGTCAACTGTGAGGATCTTCTTTTGTGTTCAACAGCAATTCTGCTAAACACAAAAGAAAATATTTTGAAGAATGTTGGTATCAACAGTTGACGGTAGCCTTTGACTTCCATAGTATTTTCTTCCATACCATGGAAGTCAATGGCTACCATCAACTGTTAGGATCTTCTTTTGTGTTCAACAGCATTTCTGCTAAACACAAAAGAAAATATTTTGAAGAATGTTGGTATCAACAGTTGACGGTAGCCTTTGACTTCCATAGTATTTTCTTCCATACTATGGAAGTCAATGGCTACCATCAACTGTTAGAATCTTCTTTTGTGTTCAACAGCATTTCTGCTGAACACAAAAGAAAATATTTTGAAGAATGTTGGTATCAACAGTTGACGGCAGCCATTGACTTCCATAGTATTTTCTTCCATACTATGGAAGTCAATGGCTACCCTCAACTGTTAGGATCTTCTTTTGTGTTCAACAGCTACTTTTCTCAAGACATTTCTACTTTTCTACTTTTCTCAACATTTCTGCTACTTACGTTTACAATTAGAGATGCTACAAAAATATCTAGTCTCAAGACAATGAAGTATTACTAGAAAGCTTAACAGCGAAATTAAAAAAACGCAATATCAACAGTATCAACAGTTGACGGTAGCCACTGACTTCCATAGTATTTTCTTCCATACTATAGATGTCAATGGCTACCGTCAACTGATAGGATCTTCTTTTGTGTTCAACAGCATTTCTGCTACTTACGTTTACAATTAGAGATGCTACAAAAATATCTAGTCTCAAGACAATGAAGTATTACTAGAAAGCTTAACAGCGAAATAAAAAAACACAATAAAATTGCACCAATCACAATGTCGCTTAAATGTATAATCACCAACAAATTTAGCACAAACACATCATGGATATTCGAAATACAGTAAACCTCTTTCCACCATGGTTTCCAACGATATCAGTTCACAAGCAACAAATTTAAATCAATTTGTTAAGTGTCAAGACCAAGTAAAGTATTTTTGAGAGCCCAGCACTAGGGATGTAACGATTAACCGTGAGCCAGTTGAAAATCGATTCAAATATGTGACGATTCAAATCGGTTGAGTTGCCAAACAAATCGCGATACAATTGGAGTAGGAGTTATTATGAATGTATCTCTGAGGGGAACTGACTGTCTTTTCATCTTGCCTCTGAACGATGCATATTAATGTAGTGTTCATAAGCGCAGCTCTGCTTTGTTTACAGCGGTAACCCAGGAAACACTACATCATTGCTGTTCAGAAGCGCCACCTGCTGGCAGAGAGTGAATTTGTGTCTCATTCAGCTCATCTACTGTTTCATTCAGATGTTTTATGTAGTATAGTTTCACAAAACTAAAGTCAGACCATTCTGTTTTTGCTTCAAAAATTCGAAATTATACAGTTTAATTTAGATTAAAAACTGCTCATGCTGCATGTATGCTGCATCTTTGTTTGGGTCACGATTGAAATCCAGTGGTTGCCTCTAATTCTAAATGGAAAGAGCACAGACAAAACCTTATGGTGTGTTCACACCAGACGCGAAGCGAATATGTGAAAATCGAATCGTGAAATCAAAATCGTGAATCGAATTGTGAGTTGAGTGAATCGTTACATCCCTACCCAGCACAGACTTTTGGTTCCTTTTAATCAAAAACATAGGCCTACTACTGTTTCCCAAGAAAGTTGAAAAGATGTTACGCCAATGGCGTAAATAAAAAGTGAGGATGACCATTACTCTAGAAACTTCAACAGCAGTGCTGAAAGAAGAACAACCGCAACTTACTTCTTTGGCAATGGTTCTGGTTCCAGCAACGCTCGCCGAAATTCCCGTTGATGGTGGTCTGTTTGCAGGTTATCGTCCCCGTGATGGTACCCGGGCAAATGTCTCCGCACTCCCGGTCATCTTTGTTAGACACAATGTAGTTGTCCTCCACCGAGTCGGAGATCTTGGACCAGTCGAGAGTGGACAAATAGCAGAGGTTGGGGTTCTTCTCGATGCGTACCGCTCCTCGCGTGATATTGGTCAGGCTGTGGAGGCCGATTTCCTTCAGCTGGATCATTTCGAACATAACCAGGGCATAGTTGAAGAAGAGGTTGTTGCCACGGATGACCATGAGGTTCGGGAAGAGGTCACCCAGACTCTCCAAGCCGTAGACGCGGAAGAGGAGCAGGTAATCCGTGATCACGACCAGCTTCGGGAAGCTCAAGCCCCGGAAGTCCTCCAGTCTGGGCTTGAACATGAGCAGGATCTTCAGGTGGCCCTCGATCACCGTGCAGTTCTCCAGAACGTGCAGGTGGGTCGCATTGTTGCGGATATCCGTGCTGGGGCAAACTGCAATGACAGACAGAGGAATGGTATTAGGAAAGTAATTGTTACTTTTTCATTGGATTACATTTGGAAGATTCAACCAAAAATGAAAACTCTGTCATCACACACACACCCTCGTTGTTCCAAACCTGTATGAGTTTCTTTCTTCTGTTGAACAAAAAAGAAGATATTTTGAAGAATGCGTATGAAAAAAAAACACTATGGTTACCGTCAACTATTTGGTCACCAACATTCTTCAAAATATCTTCTTTTGTGTTCAACAGAAGAAAATCTCATACAGGTTTGCAGTGATGTATAAAAAAATTATGGTTTCCGTTTTGGGGTGAACTATCCCTTTAATTAAATTGTTAATGTTTCACTGCAAATAAAACATTTCATAGGGCCCTTATATTGTAAAAATTGTAATATATTCCTAAATTGCTGACGTTTTACGAATTCAGTTGATCAGACATGCATTTTGATGGTTAAAATTGCATTAAACCATTAAAACAGAATCCAGACAAATTCAATTAGAAAACACAGGATTTGGGGAAAATAAAATGGAATTCCTAAAAATGTAAACTTTCAATTGTTGTTCAATTGTATACATTTCATGATTTCAATTAATTAGATAAGCTTTGTGACTACTAAAATTTAACTGTCAAAAATGGGAAATGTAATTAAACTTGAACATTTTTAAAAGTAATTGTAAAAAATGTAAATGGAAAAAATTTAATTTTAGAAAAAAAAATTATACTGATTTCATAGGGCCAAACCTATGATTTCAAAAGTACCACTAAAAGAAGAGAGAAAAAGAGAGAGAGAGAAAAGTCTGAAATATCCAAAATGTCTAGCAAAACTGCCACTGTCTTTTATTCCATTAATATTTACTGAAATTGACAAAAAAGATAAATAATTATTAACAACTTAAGATAATCTTCATTATCGAAGCAATGTTTGTCGTTTATAATAGCTTTGTTGAATTTTGTGTTAAGAATGGCAAAATGTAATAAAAACGAATCATTCACAAAAAGAATAATAAATTATAATAAAAATGAAGTATTTATAATAAAAACAATTAAAGGGGTCATATGATGCGATTTCAATTTTTCCTTTCTCTTTGGAGTGTTACAAGCTCTTGGTGCATA
>NW_015544162.1:352981-359234 GCF_001515605.1 Sinocyclocheilus anshuiensis
GGCATAGAGGAGAAACAATAATGTACAGTATGTGGAAAATAATGTGTTTTTTTAACCTTAAACCGCATAAACACATTACACCAAATACACAAAATAATGTTCTTTTTAGCAGCATCATATGACCCCTTTAAATTATAATAAAAATGCCATTATAAAATTCTATAATAAAAAATTCTAAATAATATACCTCATCTACCTTATCAATCAATATTTGTTAACTGCCTCTTAATATTTTTTCTAAAATTTCTGCATGATTATGAAAAAAAGACTTGGTGATGAGACAAATGTGTTTTCAGCTGCACTTGATACGAACAAAAATTGCAAAAGCCACAATTATTTGTACGACAGCTGACCTCCCGCCACAATTTGACGACGGTGACAGCCCTAGCATAAAGGAAGAGTGCGTAAAAGCGCACGTGAAGGCCGTCCTAACAGGAGCATGAAAGATTATCAACACTGAATAATGCATAAAGCGTGTCTCCGCGCGGCAGCTTTTCTGAGACGCAATAAATAAACCTTTAAAAAAAAATAAATAAACGTTTTGGGTAATTCTCACAAAGAACATTTCCAGATCATGTTACACTAAAAAACACAACAAACCCATTTTACATAAAGAAACTTCACGTGGAAAAAAAAAAAAAATCATTTCAAAAATCTTATGCTTGTAACACACACAAAAAAAAATACACTTTGCATAAAGAAAACAAATATGTACGTAATATTAAAAATATATAAAAAGTAAAAAAGATTTATTTTTTATTTAAAAAAATATATATATTTTAATTATTTTTTAAAAAGTACAGTAATTTAATATTAAATATTAATATTAAAATTAAAGAAACTTTTTTTACTGCCTATTACGCTCCAAAAGCAAAAAATAAAAATAAAAAATTTAATTAGGCATAAATAAATCATTTCATTTGGCATAAATCAATCCTTCAGGTTAAAATTAACATATATTAAAGGCAGTACAACTAATAGCACCATTATATAAAAATATATGAATAATATATTATTTGTTTCAAATTACAGTAATGAGAATGAGAATAGTTCACAAAGCTCTAAAAATATATATTTTTTAAATAATTCAGATTTTAAAATTTGTTTAAAGTTAAAAATAATATTGAAGGCAGTACAACTAATAATACCATTACAAAAAAGATTTCAACAATATACGATTTGTTTTGCATTACAGTATCTAACAGAACTCTTACAGAACTCAAACCTACCAATGTAAGAATCCTAAAAACAGTCCTTTAATTCTTTCAGATCTACTTCCTTATTCTTTTCTTTTGATTATGAGGTATAATATGGCCTGGATATGTTCTTTGCAGGTTCTGTGAGATCACCACTTAAGCAATTGTGCAAACTTGATTTCCCTAAAATAACCGACTGACGTAGACTACAGATAAACCTGACTGACACAGAGATCATTGATCTCATAAAGGTCAGAAAAGCAACACTGAGACGAGCTGAAGACCCTTCACCCTTATGACCTGCAAGATCCTGACACACACACACGAGAAACTGTTACATCAGCTCCCTAAAGATAATTGAGCAAACATCATAAAACGGCAACATCTCTCCATAGCAACATGTCCCAGAATGCAGCAACACGGAGCATTTGCCAGACAAAAACGCACTTCAGCCTGTTTACCTCTGAGGAAAAGTCTGGAGGGGAAAATCAAAATATAACCAGAAAACACAAATAATATCTTGTAACAATCTGGTGCCAAAATCAAGGACTGCCAGAAAATATTCACACACAAATCTGATGAAATATTACACAAATAGGGTAATTAAAGCCTGAAACTCTTCAAAATGTGTTTTCTATTTTAATAAATACCGTATTGGCCCGAATATAAGACGACCCTGATTATAAGACGACCCCCCTTTTTCCAGATGTACCTTTTGGAAAAAGGCTTTTTAAAAACCAAATCTTGTCTTTTCTCAGTAAAACACATTTTGTCTTCAATTATTTTCATATTGCATATTTTTCCTATTTTAATTTTTGTTTTGAAAGTATGGTAAAAACTGGTAAAATGTACCAACAATCACATTTAAAAAATATACACTTTTTGATATACCATTAAAAAACAAAAAAAAAAAGGTAGCCCATCTGAATTTGCTAGCTAAATAGGTGATTGTACTTACCTTATTTGATAAATGATTTACAAGCTGTCGACGAAGGCGTGATCTGCGAGCAGCTGACCGACGCCTCCTCTGAGCTGTTGATCCAATCAACGTTAAAACGCCGATGAAAGTGGTAAGAATTCCATGAAACATTGCTGATGTTTGCGCAGTAGTGAGGGCTCTTTCAATTTTGGCGCTGTTGTGAAGACGCATGTCACGTGACAACATCAACATGGCGGATGTAGTACGTCCGAATTCCATTCATACTGCTCGCATTCATACTATATAGAATGTACTTTTTTAACGGTCGAGTAGTACGTTCAAATTCAAATGTAGTACCTACTAAGCAGTATGCGATTTCGGACGCACCCATTATGTATTTCATGGCACACTCGTTTTATGCGTATTTGGCACCACCTATTGTTGTGGGTGTATTATTGACATGTCAAAGTCTAGACCCTGAATATAAGACGACCGCGTTTTTTCAGATGTATTTCCAAGAAAAAAACATTGTCTTATATTCAGGTCAATACGGTAGTCAACAAAAGGAGGTGCCGAGGTGGTTTTATTTTCTGAGATTTTTATGTGAGATTTACAGCTTTTGCAAGCCTGTTTCCCAATCTGGGATACAAATATTATAACTTTTTTTTTTTTGACATAATAGATGTAGGCCTACTCCTTTTAATATATAGGCCTACTAGTTTTAATTCGAAAAAAGTCATTAAAAATATTAATATTAGTTCTAAAATGTCTTTATTTTATGTGAGCTTCACATAAATGCAACCCTGTTACTCAATTTGTGAAATGTTTAAAAAATGTAAACCACTGTTGTTATTTTCTAGCAATGAACCTTAAACAGAATTTAATTTAAAAAAGAAAGAACATGAAGAAAAAAAACATGAAAATGCCACCTAGTAACTTAAAATGCATGCAAAACTGTGGGACATGAAAATAAATTGTAATATTTAAACAACAAACTGAATAGTATTTTACACAAAAAACTATAAAAAGTAATAAAACTATAGCCAAATTGTTAAAAAAATAAATGAAATATATCCCCCGCGAATTCCCATTATGCCACAACGCACCAAGTCAATCTCTATTGCGGTGCAGCACTCAGATCTGAATGAGGACAAGGTTACATTTTATTGTGTTGGTCAACATTCCCAAGGTCGGCTGTAAACAGATACACCGCTTGTTTGTGTGATCGTATGAGACCTCACGCGCCCATCTGTTCACACACTCCACAAACTTCCCCTTTTCCTCTCCGAGCAAACCTGCTCTTCCCCCGTACGGCGTTCAGGACACGTCCTGCCTCAGCCCGACTGAAAGCGGACACCCAGCCGTCATTTAGGAGCCTGATTTATTAGTGTCACTGCGGTGACGTCAGGTTTTAGGTTGCTGACTGTTTGCGAAGCACTCTGGGAATCAACACGGGGGGCTTGCGATGCTTACGAAATAAAGACAAACTCCACATAAGAGCTGAAAAAGACAGAGAATACCGAAACTGTACAAGAAATATCAGATCTGCAGTATATACAGATCAACAAGTCCAATATTACACCAACAGCTGCAGAGTTGAGGAAAGCAAGTGAGAACTAGTGCATGAAGATCTAGAAAGATCTAGAGATAAACAACAGGCAGCGTGTCTGAAACTCAACGCTGCCGCTTATCATGCAAACCCATCAACCAGAGCGCAGACGAGTGTCAAAGTAACAGCTCTGCAGTCAAACACACACCGACTGACGTGCACAACAACGAAACGGCACCTGACCGCAGCCGTGAGGGTCAACTGACGCTACCGAACTGCAGAAAATAGACCACGGCACATTTTTAAAATCAAGTTTGAGAGGCCGCGTGCTAGAGGTGAAATATATTCACAAAACAGCAGAAACAAATGCCTTATTATTCTTATAAAATTGTGACTGCATAAAGAAAATATTAAGGACATAGACTGTCATTAAAAATGTCCACTAGTCCTTGTGCTAAAAAAACTAAAATATTTTCTTAAACAAAATAAAATAACAGAAAAAAACTGGTAAAAACGGCTGAAACTACACTAAAATACAAAATAAAACAAAAATAAAAATGACGAAAAATTATCTGTTTTAGTTTTAGATAGATATATACTATATATATTTTTTTTTTAAACTGTGCCACTAAATCACGTTAAGTAGTATTATTTTAATGTATTTATTTATTTACTTATTTATTTTTATTTAGACTTTTTCGAATATTTAGAACATTTCTCGAATTTCAGAATATTTTTAATTGAAACATTTAGTGCATTATTTTGGCAGGCCTAAAATAATGAAAACTAAAATATAAATCTAACACACAATAAAAATGAGAACTCAATAAATAAATAAATACAAAATAAATACATTACCAAAAAAAAAATAAATAAATAAAAACTTAACCAACAGAGTCAACACTAACATTTGTGTAAACATTTAGAAAATGTTATGAGTATATTTTCTTTTTTTTCTTTCATGCTGTAAAAAAAAATAGTAAACAAACAAATAAATTCTCAAATATGGGACAATAAAATAATTAATAAATAAAATAGTTAGATTTTTACCACAACAAACAGAATCTTTTTAACATTAAAAAACATACATGAAAAAGTAACTAACCCAAAGAAAAACTAACACCAAGTAAAAATAACTAAACCAAAGAAAACTCTAACGAGAAAACTCTAGAAAACTGAACTAAATCTCAATGATAGAATGAAAATTTAGGAAAAAATAAGCTAAATTAAAAAGGTGGTTTAGTTAAAAAAATATATAAAAAGTAAAACTATATTAAAATATATAATCTAAACAAAAACTAATTCATTAGAAACGCAATAATAAACATATAACAATAATATTAACACTGTTCTGATAGATATAGATTAAGAAGAAATAGATTCTAGCATAACTATTGTTGTATTAATCAATTGCAGGATTACTGAAAGTTTCTTGAAAAAAAAATTAATAAATTATTTCATCTAGTTGCCAAGCAAACATTTCTTGCTTTCATTTAGCTTAATTTGATATGTACTAAAATAACTAGCACTAAAACTCAAAATAAATAAAAACTACAGACATTCAAAATATAAAAATGACAAAAACACAACAAAATTACTAAAATTTAAATAGAAGACATAAAAATTCAAAGCTGTAATAGCATCTCAATGATACTAAAACAACACTGGCCAATCGGTATCCAGGACGGTTTTATAACCGCATATCTGAAGGTCGATTCATTCTGCGAAGCTTCTTTGGTTAAAACCAAAAGGTCATCTTTCCAAAAGCTCTCAAAAGATCTGGGCCAGCAGCTTGTGAGACACTAGAGCAGAGCCGTTAGGGAGTTTACATAAGGGCCGAGGACCACACCAGAGAGACGAGGGGCCCGCCGAAGGGGCGCTGCAGGTTAAAACCATTTCTCTTCCCTATCGGCACACATCGGGCCGGATAAAAGGGGGACACTTAAGCTGTAACATGAGCCGCGCTATCCATGACGTAAGGCGAGCGGGACGGTTAGCGATCACACGCATGAATGCATGTGCCAATAGCCTCTTCTGTGAACGCAAACACACAGCGGACAATGCTGCTGGAAATGTGACTTCTATAACAGGCCTGGAAATGAAGCTCGAGGGAGGAATCCTCAGCCTTCAACAGCCACTCCAGGACAAACCTTCGCGCTTCGGCCTTATTCCACAAGAAAACGCAGCAGCCGTGTGACGATCACAATAAACAAGACGTCAGGAACGACTATCAAAGCTACAATATCCCACTGTTTACACGATGAGATGCTTCCTTATTTTTAGCCTCACATTCCCAATGGAGAATTTAATACGCTGCTAGCAATAGTAACTAGCGCTTGGAAATTGGAGCATGATGGTTCTTTCGCCACATGTCAGGAAGATCACGGCCACTCGGAGAAGCCTTTGCTGATGCAGCTAAACTTCCCTTGCCTTGGTTTCCGCAAAATTAAAGTTTATAAAGTAATAAAGTTACAAAGTCTACCACTGCAGATTTTACTGTTAACCTTTTAGGAGCCAGGGATTTTTGGAAAAATGCTGGATTTTGACATCAAGATTTCAAAAGCTTGTGGCTTGAAAGGGCTTCAAGAT
>NW_015544162.1:359360-376739 GCF_001515605.1 Sinocyclocheilus anshuiensis
CAGCTCTCCTATGGACACAACGACCACGTCCACCCCTGCCACCCCCATCCCTGTTGGGCAAAGGTCGAAATGATCACTTGTTTGTGCTTCGTGAACACTCTCGCCTTGCACGGCGGCACCATTGCGCTGCAAAGATGTACCGGGAGAAGCGCGATTATTAGACGACCGATCGTCATTTCCAAAAGGCAAATATTCCCCTTCAGAGTCAGAATCGGCGAATAACATTTGCAACACATCCTCACGGTACAACTTTTTATTAGCCATTTGGCGATTTTCTCTCACAAATCTCACAATTTACTCGCACGTTATGAACTGAACTGCTTCCGCATCAATGACACGATAGCTCACTTGCTCTGCTATTTCCTCGAACACTTTGAATAGGAACGTGACGTAATTTTGGTCTAGAATCGAAGTACTACATGTCTGCCCTGTAGTGGTAGGGAATACAAATGAGATATTACACCATATTAGGAACTACAGTCTATTTGATTAAGTATGATGTCTTGTCGCAATTTTGCGACTTTGGTGCTTAGAGGGTTAAAATTAATCTTACGAAGAATATGTCACCAAAATTTCACCAAAAAAAAAAAAACTGAAGAAGAGAAAAAAATTGAAGAAAAACAATAGTTTAATTCTCAATACTGTAATGGAGTAATCAAATTTATCCTGTCTGGACGAGGTACATTTCGTAAAAAAAAATGCATAAATTTAATGCGACAATAAAATCTTATATAACAAATACTACAATTATGAATACTAATTGCAGCTAACAACTAAAAAAAAAAAAGAAAAGAAAATCGGCATTATTTAAAAATTTTCAGCAAGTTAAAGTTTAACTATAAAGTCTAACTTTAATGAAAATTAGGGGGGGAAAGATTGAGAAATGGGTGTAAAAAATATCGTAACAGTTCTAAAATAGGCTTAATTGTCTTGCAAAATAAAACCTATTTGTTTTTAAATGTAAAAAAAAGGATCAATCATGCTAAATTGTCATAAAATATCACAAATATAAAAATGAATAAATAATGGTCCTAAAATAGGCCTTATATTCTTGCTAAATATAACTGATTAGTTTTTAAATGCAAAAAAGTGGATAAAATGTATTAAATTGTCAAAAATATCACAAATGCTATATATATGAAAAAATGAAAAGGTCCTAAAATAGGCTTAATTTTCTTGCAAAATATATTTTATTTTTAAATAAATAAATAAATAGATATTCTCAATACTGCAATAGAGTGATGAAATTCATACTTTCTGAATAGGATACATTTTTGTAATTAATGTTAGCAGAAATTTAAAGAAAAGTATATCAAATACTACTATGATGTATACTAACTGTAGCTGACAAGAAAAAAAATCTGCATCGGTTGAAAAATTCTGCATTATTTTTATGTTTTTATTTTAAGTTTATACTAAAGGTTTATCTAAGCTTTACCCATAGTATAACCTTATAGTAGAATAACCATAGTATAACCTTATAGCAATGAAAATTTAGAATGAATATGATAAATTGGGAGAAAAATGTGCTACATTTACATAAAAAAAAAATGTCAAAGCAAAGAAAAAAAATCGTAATGTTACTAAAATAAGCCTGATTTATTGCTAAATATGATATATTATTTGTATTAGTTTATTAGTATTGAAATATGAGACCGACCGACAGTTTTCACAAAATGTATGCATAAAATGAAGCAACAGCTTTAAAATACATGCTGAGGTTCTGCCTCTCACAATGCAATGAGTCTATTTCCAAACATCTCCTTTAGTTTACATAAGCTATTACAGAGAATGGTCTGTTAGTTTGTGCAAAACTCTGACAGACTGAAATGCTGTCAAGTCATCCTTTAGTAGAATCACTGAAATATCATTCGAAATAATAAACCATAAACCAAGCACCATTCCCAACCAAAGATACAGAAAACACATTAAAACTGCTAAAAGATGCACTCAAGCATTAGCTCGGGAACATCCTAATTTTCTGCATCATGCAAACGTGTCGTCAGCAGGAGCAATGGAACCAACGGCTAGCTTTTGGCAGGCAGAAAATGCTTTTAGCCTAAACACAGGAAAAAACACAGTCTAGGTCTAAAAAAGCAGAAGGATTCATCCGTCAGGAGGCCGAGTTGCTACAAACAAGACATGAATTCTGTCCAAAACACGTTGCTTTTTGAGCAAAAACATTTATGGTGAAACAACGAACGCACCAAATATCGATAGCTGTGGGGTAACTATGCTCTCTCTGAAAGGCTTCTGCCCCCATTAACGCTGACGAGATGCTAGAACACATTTCCTCGTGCTTTTAAAAGCAGCGCCGAGGCCCGCGGGTCATCGGGGACGCGGCATCCGCAGCAGAGGTACACTCCTCATATAGCACGCCGCTCCAAAACCAGATGGGATCTGGCATCCTGACTATTTGGCTATTTCTTTCAAATACACAGCCTAGCCAGAGCAGGCAGCCACGTTTCTAACACGCCTGGAAGAGCAATGCTTTCGCTAATAACCACCAACAAGGACTCACAGTTCATTAGCGAGGTCTAGACTGGGATTTTTTTAACTTCTCTGAGAAAATTTGACAGTTGGGCCAGAAATTTTATACACAAAATTCAAATTCAAACACTGTGTGTAAGAATCTGAAACAAACGTGTTACATTATGAATTGTGCTCTGACGCATTTCAGAACGTCAAACTGCGTGAAATCAATCTCAAAACATACATATTTGAGTATTTTTACATTACATGCTGCCGACGTGCTAAACTCACTCCTAAAAGTTTTCGCCTCCAGCTATAAATTTCATGAAAATAACAGTCAGACTCTAAAGATTTAGACCGATCTGTAAAGTTAAGATGGTGTAGTTTAAAAAAAAAAGGAATTGTTTAGGTAACATATGGCCTTATGATTGAAGCGATGCAGAAAATCTGAATGCAATCACAAAATCCATTCATAAAAATGGAATTTACTGTAGAACACGAAATGTTACAGAATTTGACTGTACACTCACCACTGTATAATATATTTGTATTAAAACAAATCCAGAACAAATAAAGCAGATAATATTAGCAATAATAATAATAAAAATAACAACAATAGTAATACTAAATATAATAGTAAAAAAATAATAAGAAATCAAATTTCAAGTTGTATTCAATTGTTTAGATATTGTTGATTATTAAAACATAATTATACCATTAAATAGAAACCCCGAATTTTAGAATTTTATTTAGAAATAAATTAAACTTGGGACTCCCAAGTTAGGGGGAAAAATTTTGGTAAACTTTTAATAAATAATTGTTAAATTGTGTAAGTTTCATGGTTTTTATTAATAAGACATGCTTTTTGATTACTAACATTTAATTTAACCATTAAAATAAAATACAGAAAAATTAAAAGACAAACCAGAATTTCTTAAGTTTTTTTTTTTTTTTTTTAAGAAAAGTATTGTACAAATTAATAAATTATTAAACTATTCAAAGTTCAATTAATTTCACTGATTAGACATTCTTTCTGGTTATAAATATTTAACTATACCATTTAATTACACCAACCCAGAATTTGGGAAAAACTAAATAGAAACTGAGAAATAATAATAATAAAACTGATTTCATAGGGCACTAAAAATGTCATTTTTGTTCAACTTTTAATAAATGGTTGTTAAATCATAAAGGGTCCTAGTGGTTTCAATTACTCAGACATGCTTTTTGATTACTAAAATGTTATTTAACCATTAAAACGGGATCCAGAAAAATGTAAAAAGAAAAAAAAATTGAATTCGGTAAATAATAAACACATTTTATAGAGCCCTGGTAACTGCATAACATCATAAAATATGTCTGGGGAATTAGTTGTTGTTAGCACGCTAAACATTGCGTCTCTTAATTCAAATCTTTGGTAGCAAATCCATCGCTTTCAACAAATTTTCAAGGCAATTACTGTCAGACTTTAGAAATATTTCAACGGTTCATCAGGAATAATGACTTTGCTCATTGCATCACATCAAACCATGCGTATTGTATTGATTAAACATGTTATGCTGTGTTTGAACACACAAACGTGCTTTGCATCGACGCCTCATAAGAAACACAAGCTGCTGCACATTTTACAATGTTGCATATTAACCTCTTACGAGGACAAATGCAACTCATGCTATACGGTGTAGTGTGTGTAGTGGGGCAAGAGAGTATAAAGGATTATTACAATGTTTTACTTCGTCAAGCGCTAAGCTCCTCACCGCCACCCTGTGCGAAACGTGCAATCCTATCAGCATTTGCAGCAAATGTGGTCGCAACACAGCTTCTTAAAAGCAGCTGCGAAGAGACAAAAGCCGATATTGATGAGTTCCTCATTGAGAGCGCTGACGGGCGCAGTGTGTTTGGGTGAGAGCATGCGAGATGAATATGGCCATTGCAGTGCTGCCCCTCCCCTGCAGCCACCGCTGGAATCAGTCCACGCAGTCACTGCAGGGAGAGGAGCGGCCCGGCGGCTGCAGGGAAACACAGGTCACTTTAATGGGCTGTTTGTCTGTTCTGGAGACCACCGGCTCAGACTGACTGCTGCTGGGTAAGACCACGTCTACCCATAAACCCACACGCTCTGTCAGACTCTATGGCTCATCACGAAGCAGCTTCGGAAGGCGTGTGTTTATCAGGGGTGAGCGAGGACTCTAGTGAACCCTGAGTCGAGCAAAACTGACTTCAATGTTTAAAGAGAAAAGAATTCAATAAAACCAATCTGGACAGAATAGAAAAGTACAGCAGAGCCAAACTGAACAGAAAAGAATCAAACTAAAAAAGTAGAACTAAACCCAAGAGAATCAAAGTACATTATGAGACATAAACCAAAAGGAATCAAACAGATTAAAAATGAAGGAAACGAAAAAACAGAGGAGAACCAAAAAGAACAGAATCAAACAGACAAACAGAACTGGAATTAACCAAATAGAAATCAAATCAAAAACACGTAAATAAATAAATAGAACCCAACTGAATAGAATCAGGCAGAACCAAATAGTATCTGGATTATTAAAAAAAAACAGTTCTAGAACCGAACTAGTGTTGTCACGGTACCAAAATTTCAGTATTCGGTACCAATACCAGTGAAAATCCACGGTTCTCGGTACCAATTTCGGTACCAAAGCAAAACACAAAAACATGCTAATTAAAAAATTTGGCTACTTTCATTTAATCCAAACTGTGTACATATTTAATTTTAAAGGGCTGTTGAAAACCTAGAGCTATTCAGCCAAGAATAACAACTAAGTTAGCTAAAAAAAATAAAAAATAAAAAAAAAGCCCAGAACTTCTGACTGATATGACACAAACAATGTTAACCATTTGTACATTCTCTAACACGCATATTTTAGATTCACAATTCATTTAAAAGCCTCTGGTGTGTAAAAATAGTAAATATCATCATGTCCTCCTGTTTTTTACCCTAATAAAAGTTATAGGAGCACTAAATAGTTAATAAAGAAACTTCATTCTAATGCTCATTATATTAGCGTTAGCGCACTTATGCTAACGATTAACTACTCTAATAACAGCATTCATTTCAATCTGACATTCAAATTAAAATGAATAATATGCAGTGTTTCCCCCAGAACGTGCACTCTATTTGTGGCGGCATATATATGCAAATTCATTTTCTGCCAGCAGGACGCTCTACAAGATATCAGGTTTCCCCGGTAACGCTGTACACAAAGCAGCGCTCAGCTCACCCGACTTGGTACCGAAGTACCGGGTCTTTTGACAACACTAAACCGAACTGAAGAGAATCCAAAAGAAACTGAATCAAATAGAAACAACCAGACAGAATCAAATAGAAACAAACAGACTAAAAGAAAAAGGAACATAACAGAACCAAAAATAAATAGAATCCAACAGGCACAAACAGAACTGGAAAGAACCCAATAGAAATCAAATCCAAAATACATAGAACTAAATTAATAGAATAAGGAAGAATCGAATAGAACCGTAAAGAACCAAATTATTTTATAAAGAAACTAACAGAACTGACTAGAGCAAACCAAAAAAAGAACCAAATGGATAAAAAAAAGAACAGAAAAGAAAAAACCCCCGAAAAGAACAGAACAGAATCTAAGGAATAAGAATGAACCAAATAGAAACAAACAGAACAGACCAAACTCAAAACGAATTGGCTAGCACCACAGAAAATAAATTAATACAAATAAACAGATCCGAACAGAACCCAATTGAATAGAATCAGGTAGAACCAAACAGAACTGGAAAGGAACTGGAAATTGGATTATTGTAAAAAAAAAAATAAAATTTAGAACTGAACAGAACAGAATACAAAAAAAATCAGATAGAAACAAACAGAAAGAACCAAAAATAACTAAATAGATCAAAATAAAAAAAGAAATGAAAGAACAGAATCCAACAGACACAAACAGAACTGGAATTACCCAAATAGAACTAAACCAAACAGAACAAAACTCAACAAACACCAAAAGAACTGCCTCGCACCAAATGGAAATCAAATAAAAAAAACAAAGAGAACCAAATGAAACCCAAATGAATAGAATCAGGAAGAACCAAATAGAACTGGAAAGTATTTGGAATTATTTTCAAGGAAACTAACAGAACTGAACAGAACAGAATCCAAAAGAAACTGAATCAATTAGAAACAAACAGAATTAAATTGAATGGAATCAAACAGAAGGAACCAAATAGAATGAACAGAACAGAATGAAACTGAAACTTATAGAGCCAACCAAAAAAAAAAAGAAACAATAAAAATGAAACAATAAAAAAAATATATTATAAAATAAATTAACTAAAAATTACCTTAAAAATAAATATAGCAAAACAGAAGCTCATCTTCAAGTGTAAATTTCAAATGTTATTTATTTTGCGGCACAATCCTTAAGCACAAACCTCTCCACTGCAGACTATTTCATAGCATAAAGGAGCCCCTTCATAAACAACATTCAATATTCATGCATTTGTGAATATTTGAGCATGTACCTGCAGCATTACACAGCAATGAAATATCAATTCATTACACTGCGTCTAGCAGCTCAAATAATATTTACACTATTTGTTTTTCCGTTAGACTGCCCTGGACACTAAACAGTTTTCGAACACACGAGAGCATCTTGGTTTTTCCATTCTGGATATCCTTAACCCAAGCAAGGTGGGACACGTACAGAACCTACAAACCCACAAATCGCTCACTGTCACCTCAATGGACCTAACAGATCCAAAACCCAAGTCTGGATGGACCAAATGGTGCATATTTGGATTTATTTACCAACAAGGTAGTATTTGCTACACAATAAAGGCCCAATTTGTAGAACATCTCTGCAATACAATGTCAAAAAATGGCAGTTTCGTATGTGACGCCACCTTCTAAGCATCCCGCCGTCTACACAGTCTCTCATGGGCAGTTGGGCACTTGACGGACAGCTCAAAGTTTGCTGCTTTTAAACGTGTAACATGGCAAACGAAAAGGGAGAAAGGGACTAAGCAAAGCAAATAAATAAAACTGGGCCGAGTGTGCTTTACTTTATTAACAATAGATACTCTGTTTCCTTCGCCACTGTAGTAAACCACGGTTAATTTCTCGCCCTGGTTGGCTGCCAAGTGCAGTATGAGCCGTCGCCTCGGCGCTTGGCTCGCTGTAGTGTTTGGACACATTTCTGAAGTTTTCCTCTCACGTTGAAGCATCTGACACAATGAAAGACTAAAACATTGGGAGAAAGATTGCGTCACGAAACGATTCTGTCTAAAATGATGCATTATGGCGGCGAACAGGTGATGAAAGGCTGAATGTAAAGATATAAACCTTACAAAAATTAACTATGGTTTTACTACAAATAAAACAAACAAACAAAAAAAACTGTTAAACTACAGTTAAACCATGGTTTTGCTACACTAACCGTAGTTTAACCATGGTATTTGTAGTAAAAGTGTGCATATGCAGATGGTAATGACTTCGTCAAAAATCTAGTTACTACACCTTTACTACAATAAAACTGTGATCAATTTTCATAAGGGACAAGGCTCCAAAAATATCATGTTCATCGCATCTGCCTGGATAAACACATTTAGTTGTATTTTAGATGTCTTCGTTTCAAAAGAATACAATTTTTAATGAGCTCATATTTCTGTCCAAACCTGCGCACACTGTAAAAAAATACTTTTTCGAAGTTGTGAATAAAACGATTATTAGAATACGATTTCAGTTTTTCTACGGCAAAATTTCAAGTTTCATTTAAAGTACTTGCTGTTTCTTTGTAATAATTTGTGAATTTTACTAGCAATTGTAAGTTTAATTGCAGCAATCATTTTTTTATCTATCAATTTAAAGCAAAGTTTGAAAAAGTGTATATTCTTTTTTATTTGCTAAAGATGACATTTAATTTAATTAATTAATAAATTACTAGTGCTTGTTAAGATTACTTTTAAGCAAGAATTTGATGACGGCAAAGGTAATCTAAACATTTAAAAAAAAGAGAAAACTGTGATGCACAATTAATAATAATAATAAAATACTGGTCAAAAACCAAATATTGATAAATTTAATGTGTCTTTGATGACTAGAGGTATTACTAAGCGGAGTGCCTAAAACCCCCTTAGCTGTTATAAATTCACTGTAAACCACAGCTTCAAGGGGCTTATAGCTTTTATAAAACGGTTATTCCATATACGTAGTAAGGTTTCACAGAATAAAACAGAGCAAATAAAGTGTAATGATATAAACGAAAACTGTATTCTTCCACCAAACAATGTAGTTCCTCAGGGGCCGGTTGCACCAGCTGTACGTATGTTGCAACTTAGCGTAGTTTTGACGTAAATGGGCACTAAGTTACAACTTACGCACTACTAAATATTTTTTTATTTAGTTTTTATTTAGTAGTAATTTTATTTTCACCATTACACTTATGGCGCTTTTCCACTGCGTGGTACGACTCGGCTCGGCACGGCACGGTTCGGCTCGGCGCAGTTCATCAAGCTCTCGACTAATGTTATTAATGTATCGTTTTTAATGGAAATTTGTTTTTACCATTAGTATACGTGAGGCAAAAGAAGTTAGAATGAAGGATAAATTAAAATTCATAGCATTTAAACAAGTTCTGCTCGCGTATTTGAAGGTTTCTATTGGATGATTTAGGGTAAACGTCATATTATGCGACTACGCATTACTTTACGGAGAGCTAACGAACTACTAATTACGTCCTGCCTTACGAACAACTGGTGCAACCAAATAATGTATAGATTTAGTTACAAACTAGCTAGTGGTTACTAAGCCTCTAGTGTGGACTTAACGTTCTAATTTAAGTAAGAACTTACGAATGGCTGGAGCAACCCTACCCTGAAACAGTTGTGGTTCCAACAAAGTGGTTGCCGAGCAACACACAGACGTAAACAAAGTTGTATGTTTGTAATGTAATTTACAACAGCTTTGAATGTGGCTCAACCAATCAGAATCAAGGACCGGAACAATCCGTTTTATAATACATTTTAAAATACATTCAAATAGGAAACAGTTATTTTAAATTGTAGCTAATCATATTTCACAATATTACTGTTTTACTGTATTTTTGATCAAATAAATGCAGCCTTGGTGAGCATGAGACGTCTTTCAAAAACTTTTGTTTTCAAACTTTTGACTGTTGGTTTATCATTTTATGTTGACTTTGAAACTGTAGTCTCAATATAATCAAAAAGCTACATGAAGAAAAAAACTGAGCTTGCTAAACCAAGTTTACCGACCAAACATTATTTATGCATAACTGGCCTGGTGGAAAACAAGCAGGCGTTGTAGGTGAATGAGTTTGTATTCACACTTACAAACCGTCCAGGGCCGGATTATTGTAGCCGCTCATTGTTTGTCCGTGTTATCCAGGCAGGACGGCTGCAAATACGCGTTGTATGAGGGGGAAAACAAAACGGTGAATGACAGTGAACTCTCTCACCTCCCTTTAAATGAGAAAAACTCCGTGACGACGTGCTGCCTGACAGCAGCGCTCGTGCACCAGGCCATAAACTCACAAAGACGGCCTCGGGTGGGGAACGCGGCCCAGTGACGGGAATGTTCACTTTTGTAATGTGGTCTATGGAATTAAGAGGCAGAACAGAACCAAAAATAAAGCAAATAACCTCCGATTTCTCATTTCACACCTCTACGAGGAGAGTAAAACAGGTGGAGCGATCCAGTATAAAGACTCTAAACTCAATCCAGTTAGAGAGTAAAGACCTACGCTTCCACACGAGATTACGAGAGCAACAAAAACCTGGACGGTGTCCTGCTAGAGCGTGATCTAATTCTTCATCTGCAGCGACGTCTCCTAATGCGGTCAGGCTCAAGGCAATGAGATTTCAAGCTGAGAACAGAGCAGAGCGTAATACGACAGTTCATTTCATGTAAAATGACTTGACAGGATTGGAGGTTGACCCTTCTGAAGCCTTTAAACGTTCAAAGTCTAGATCAAACAAAAACAAATCAAACCAAACACTCTCAATTCTCACTCTTAAACTACTTGCTAAATGCCTCCAAAACCAAAGATGTTATTGAAGGCCAAATTAAACAGATGCAACCTCTTCCATCACACAGAGATACGAGGAAAAACTCTAACGAAGACAAAAATGTGCAAAGTCAAAAACATTAATAAAGTAAACGCAGTAAATTCTGAATTCATGTAGACTTAAATGCAATTATGCCTATAAATTCATAAAGCCTGCATTTATCAAACACAAACTTCTTAAGGAAACTATAGTACTTACTCCTAATGACTGCTAACTTTTGTTTTGCTGCACATATTGTGCAATTAAGTTATAATTTTAACAAAAGTGCTTATAAATCTAAATTTCAGAATTTAGACCTTTTTTGCTCACACTTTTAAAAATAACATAAAATGGAGGGTTTTCTCATGACTGATCAGATCAAAGAGAAAACAAAAGCTTCATGTTTGTAATAAACCGCTGCTTCTGGCTAAAATATGAGTCCATAATCCATAATAACACTTACTCCAGTGAAAAAGTTGTCCTGTCTCTGTTGTCCTTTCACATCAAAATCTACCAACATATTTGATTTAACAGTTTTGGAGCATTTTGTAAACAGTGTTTAATCTGTGCATATTTCTCTCCTGATTCAGACAAGAGAACTTTAAAAAGATTAAAAATTAAGGTCAAAAGAACCCGGTTTCAGCCATATGACAGCTCTCAAAATACATGTAAGCCATCAGGTAGCGTAACAGAGCTGCCAAAATTCTCTAAAGCCCACAAATGCTGGAGATAAGCTGTCTTTCCACCCTCTCGTATGTGCTGAAAGGGCCCCGACTCAACGCTTGCTGATCCCCGCATTACTATGGTTTGACAGAGACATTATGGCATGAGATCATTGACAGATAAAGCCGGACGGATACAAACAGCAACCGGCTCATCAGATCAGATTTTTCAGGCATGTTGTAAGAGGTATTGACCTCATTTGTGGCCCACAACCCAACATGGATAACGGTGTCAATAAAAGAAACAAGCCGCCATGAATCTCTAGTCAATGAATATTGAGCAGAGGTGGGACTATTGGTGCGTTCAAGTCATGCCGGATAGATCGTATTTACGAGTTGAATGCACATGAACGCCACCATAAAGTCGTTATTACGAGTGGGAAACTCGAAATTTTCTTTAAGCCCCGAGTTTCCGAGTTGGGGGCGTGTCAATGAGAAGTCAACTCGTAAGTACGAACGTCCCAGGAGGACTTGAACGCAGCATATGTTAAGACCGAACGAGTCAGTCGAATACATCGATGTGGAAATGACGGCCCCTGAGAGGTGGAATAAGGGAGGTTGCTCGGCCCACGCCCTGGAACATCTTGACACGGTAAAGCGAGGATGTAGAGTTAAAACTGATATGTTCGTAATAAGAGTGGTTAAAATGGTCTAATCTGCATCATATAACCTTCATTTTCCTTGATTTCCCATCCAAATTAAAACTCAATATGAAGTTATATAATCAGTATCAAATAGATTGCTGCTTGTTGTCCATTAAAAAAAAGTGTTAGCTTATCTTTTTATAAAAAGATATAGTTTTGTCGCGAAATGTGTATGAAAAAGTGATTAAACAATAGAAACCATGATTAAAGACACGTTCACACCAAAAAACGATAACTATATAGGCTTCCACACCAATGCAAAATAACGTTCTGTTTATTATAATCATGCACTGCAGTTTTGTCATCTGTCACTTTAAATTCTCAAGCTCTTTAAAGCAGGATGGATTCTGATTGGCTGTCAGTGGTTTCATTGTTCATCAGTTAGAAAACGTTGTTCTGAAAGCGATTCCAATTATATTGTTTTTCTGTCATTATTGTTACAGTTTTGATGTGGACTCTGCTGTTCTTTTAATTTTAGAACAATTTTTTAAAACCATATCTTTATCGATATAGTTATTGTCCTTCTCGTGCTGCTTTTTGCAGCAAGGAAACGGAGATAGGGGGTTTTTATCCCCAAAAATAAACAGCAACCTCTAAAACGTACAAAGTTTACAAAAGAACCAACGATTGTTACATTGTACTGACTTTTTTTCTCACAAAAAGTTTTGCAAGTTAATTAAAGTAAGTTTTTAATCATTCCTCAGCTGGACAAAAACGGTGTGAAAGTGATTCCAAGGACGTCATCCATCTGTGCCATTATAGTTATAGTTGTGATGTGGACAATGCTATTCTTTTTTTTTAATTCAGAGAACGATTTTTAAAACTACATCGTTCGAGTTATCATCCTTAGTGTAAACTGGCCTTAGGTGTTATTTTTCGCATTTGTTTTTTTTGTTTTTGCAATTAAGAGTTTTTGTGTTTAAGTAAAATAAACAGCAATTGTGCTTTCCAAAACATTCAAAAAATTTTACGAAAGAA
Source organism: Sinocyclocheilus anshuiensis (assembly GCF_001515605.1). Taxonomy (NCBI): domain Eukaryota; kingdom Metazoa; phylum Chordata; class Actinopteri; order Cypriniformes; family Cyprinidae; genus Sinocyclocheilus; species Sinocyclocheilus anshuiensis. Next base: position 372,232 of record NW_015544162.1, read on the forward strand.
ATAGCGATTGTTACTTTGCACGGTTTCTTTCGCAAAAATGTTTTGCAAAGCAATGCAATTGCTGTTTATCTTTCATTAAACAACTGGGTTAAGCACTACTTTTTTAAATGAAAAAAGCAACACCTGTGTATTATTTTTATATTAAATGATTCATGAAATTTCCATTATACATTTAAAATACTTTTGAAGTATTTTAATACATTCAAGCATTTTAATAATTAATATCAAATAAAAATAATGCATCCATTTTATGCATGTATTTAAAGTTTCAAAGTTCTTATATGTGAACAAACATATGAAAAATACGTTTTGTAGTAAGAACTTCTTTAGTTTCTTAAACATCTCTGGTCTTACTGTGCATAAATCATCACTTTATATTATATTAAACAATGTTTATTTTCATATTCGGTCATCAAAACATAACTTTCTGCATCTGAATTTACATTTCCACTGGCAACAAATGAAAAAATAGCTCAAAGTCTAAATTCTGATTGGATGAGTCACATTCGAAGTCACATTTTTAATAAATACACACATTTTCTAAACTAATTTTAAAAAATGGACACTTTTTTTTGCATGTATTTAAAGATTTTTTTCTTGTATGTGAATGTATGACAAATCATTTTTGAAATAGGAACCTCCGAGAAAATGGCCACACACCAATGAACAGAAGCCTGTGAAAATGCTCCGGTTTCCTGGGAAAAGTCCACCCTGGAGATTCGGAGAGCTGAACATAGAGCTCACATGCTACATGGCAAATGTTCAGATACATGACCTGGAAGACAAGAGGTCAGCAGGCAGCAGACGCCGAAATGAGTCACGAAACCCTCAACGGCAAGAGCACCTACAGGGTGGGCCACTTCAAAGACATTCCACACGCTTGGAATTCTGGGAGACATACCAAGGCAAACTACAGAGTGTCAGAAGATCCCAAACAGGTCCATGGAGTCAGGAAGGCCAACGGTAATGTTAAAACTATTCCAGCGTATTTTGACATCCTAATATTTGAGAGTACAACCGTAGATGTTTTCCAAAAGAGCAACAGCGAAAAAAGATGAACTCATATTTGGAACCAATCTTGGGAAAACGGTTTCATATAGAGCAAAAAAATTAAAAAATTGCTCATTTTGCCAAGTTTCTTTACATGAAAACAAACAGATTGCATGAACATTTATCAAGTTTCTGATAGAGAAATCACACCACCTGCAAACACCTCATGTTTTCCCAATCTACATTTCAAATGGCTCGCTGGGATGCAACGGTTACCTATAATAAGGAAGATCTAATTATCTCCAGACCATTATTTATAACACCGTGTTACTATTGCGGGCATCAGTCCAGCACTATCTTGAGACAGCAGCTCTAAAAAACATTAACAGCACCACTATTCTAAGTGTGCCCATAAAAGTGCCTATCCTAAATTTAAAATGATGTTCAGAAATGGAAAAGCTGAAGGGGTTTAGATACAGTAGATATGCATTTCACAGTAATAAAGGATCTAAACATGTAATGAATTAATTTAATGAATGAATAAAACTTTGTTTAATAAAAATGCAATTTTGCACAAACCTGGAAACACTTAATTATATATATTGGTTGAATTTGTAGTAAAAAACCATGGTAAATTTTCGTAAGGGATAATTATACTTTATTACAAAATGTTCCACAAACACCGAGCTTCAAATATCTAATTGCACACGCAACATTTTTTTCCTTCTCATTTGGGAATTCCATAATTGATATCACACCGAAGTCGACCTGGATATAGAAAGAGACCCAACGTAGGCTAATCCCACACTTATGGGATCCGATCTGGGAATCTTCTTAGGGCTTGTTTACACGTTTCCAGATCGAACGTGAAGAACGTGCGTGAGCGCCTCCGCGACTGGAATCCAGGCGTGCGTGCGCGCGCGCTCGCGAATCCCGCGTCCAGTCACGAGCGCTGATCTGGCCTAGAACGCCAGGCCTGAGGAACGGCCCATTTTGAGAGGAAGCGGGGGGGGGACGACATATAAAAACATACGTTTAACTACAAAACAATAAGCTTTCATTCCACAAATGACCTAAATGGCACCTTTATGACGTATTTCACACATAAAAATGTTTCCGAATGATCAAATTTCAACACACAAGCCATTTTAAAACAATCCACTAAGTGCGACATCCCTCGCCAACACATGTCGGAGCGGCCCGAAGTCTACAAGGAGTGAATTCCACAAGTCCCTTCAGTTGTAACTATAATAGTACGCACACATAGCACAACAACACGTCAATATTTTGTGAATTAAAACGTTAGCGAGTGTGTCACGACTTACTTTCTCCATGTAGCGATCCGCAGAGGCACACGATGTAGGCGAAAGTGACCAAAACAACCACAGATGTGTCCAGCCGCATTATGCTTCGCGACACGTTTTTAGTTTTCTTGGAAAATTAAATCCACCTCTGGTGTGTCCAAAAAACTGGTGTGGAGCAATAGAAGAAAAATAAAACCTTAATTAGCTTATATCCAGGCCAAAAAAAGTCAGGGACAACTTAAATGAGACCTCCCCATGAAGGGGACCCAGGGGTCCAGCGTGCTTCAGTTGAAGATAATGTTCAATTTAAGTAGTTGCTGCCTACACAGCGTGAGCATTAAATAACATGATCTTGCACCCTAGTGAAAAATAGATGGATGAAAATCATTTTGAGCGATTTCTCGGATTCATCTTTGCTTTCAGTAGATCAAGCATGAAAAACGTCCATGCATTTCTTCCATGGAATCAATCCCACACTTCTAGGAACGAGGTACCCTTAAGGGTACAGTGCATAGCAACTTTTTCATACCCGTTTTAGCTTGAAATTTTATGTAATATTAATAATAATGATAACAGCAATAATAAGGTACCTTTAAATGCAGTTTAAAAACAAAGATTGCTTTCAAAATAAAAAAATATTCCAAATGTTCACAGAAAAGCTTCCCAATTGTCAAAAAATCCTGAATTTTAACGTCTCTGAGGAAAGAAGCAAAAAATAGGCGTTATTCCACAGGTCGTTTCATGCACTTCCAAATGTTTCTATCAAAAAAAAATGGGTATCTCCTCATCTCCAATACACATACACATGCATACACACAACACGCACAAAAAAATGATTTTTTTCTCCTCTACTGACAAAAGAAGCCACCGTCCCCTGATATTAAACATCCACACACGTCTGTGTAAATTCAAAGCGTTCAGAGCCCAATACAAATCTGGATATTCCCCTAAAGCCTTTGCTTCCAGCACAATGCTCCAGAAGTGTCGCGTTGCGTTTTAATCTTCCACGTTAATCAAAAGAGCAGCGTCCAACGTGTGTCCGGCCTGCCCATAAAACCACTCAGTTCCGTCCACAAGACCCCGGTGTGCGGTTTCGATGAACTCATTGGCGTGGGAATGGGCTGAAAGTGGGAAAAACTTCTCTGGTGTTGTCGGCGGTATGGTTTTCCCCCTCTCGTCTCTCCCCGTGTACCTCCACCAGTAAACAAGCACCGCCAGTCAGCTGGGGCAGAGCGGCGGCGCAGCGCAAAACGCGGAGCGGAGCGCGGCTGCTGGAGCGGAGTCCGGCCTGGAGACTGTGACGCCCACATAAAGAGAACGCAGGAGTCAGGACTGAGGATTTTGGTGGTTGGAATCCGAATCCATGCAATAATTTACATGTACAATTTTCAACTGTATTTAATTGTGAATATTTAGCGATTTTTATTATGTGAATTTAATTATTAAAAATTGTAATTAAAAAAATATTTTTGATTGTTTCTATTGTCCTAATTTGTAAGCCGCTTTGGATAAAAGCGTCTGCTAAATGACTAAATGTAAATATGTATTTATTGCTAGTTAATCAAAAGTATGGACAACATTTTAAAGATTTTTTTTTGTTTAAACATATAGTACACTATATTATATTATATTATATTATATTGCATTATTTCATTATATTAATTTAATTATGAATTAAAATATATGCTATTTAATATTAGTTGACAAATGACATGGACAACTTTTTAATGATATTTTGGTTTAAAAAGTATATTTACTATATTACCGTCATTCCATTGCATTTAAGACTTTACATTAAGACTATTAATTTTGATGCTTAGAATCTGAATCCATGCAATATTTTACATGTAAAAACTATAAATGAGTAATTTAGTATTTGTAATTACATGCATTTAATTTACATTATGTATTTAATATTAGTCGACAAATAATATGGAAAACTTTTTAAAGATGTTTGGGTTTAAAAATTATTATTATATTATATTATATTATATTATATTATATTATATTATATTATATTATATTATATTATATTATATTATATTATATTATATTATATTATATTATATTATATTATATTATATTATATTATATTATATTATATTATATTAAATAACAATATAGTAATAAAATATAGAGACAAATAAAAAGTCAATAGAAATCAATATTATATTACATTACATTATATTATATTATATTATATTATATTATATT
>NW_015544162.1:377089-382108 GCF_001515605.1 Sinocyclocheilus anshuiensis
TAGGTGTATATGACTTTCTTCTTTCAGACGAATCCAATCGGAGTTATATTAAAAATGGTCTTTGATCTTTCAAGCTCTATCGTTGCAGTCAGCGGGTGTTGCATTGCTTCAGTCCAAAAGAAGTGAAATAAATTCGTCTGAAAGAAGAAAGTCATATACACCTAGGATGCCTCAGGGGTGAGTAAAACTCAACCTAATTTTCATTTTTGGGTGAACTAACCCTTTAAGGCTTAACGTTAAAACTGAGAATTTGCAATTTGAATCCATGCTATATTTTATATGTAAAAATTATAAATAGTAATTGTAAATATTTAGCTCTTTTAATTATATGTAATTACAATTTAAATATGCATTTATTGTTTGCAGGCCAATAACATGGACAATAACATTTAAAGATTTATTGTTTTAAAAAGTATATATATTATATTGTGTTATGCTATATTACATGTCTTAATATATAGCCCAGGCTTGATGAGATGCTTGAAATGCAAGGTTTATGATGGTGATTTCACTGAAATGTGAATTGTTTGTACATATGATGATTATTAATGTACTAACAAGTGTGCATTGAAGTCAATGATTTACCATTGATCCCTACTGAAGTCAGCATTGCATGAAGGCGTCTTTTTTAAACACAACTGTATTGTAATTGGACAATTTAATCTGTGAAAGCACACAGGAACGGAACATCTCGCTTGCTTTAAAGCTGTGATTAATCTGTTATACAAGAGCTCATATACTGGCAAATGATTTCTGTGATCAGATTACTGCCGCCCCCCTTTATCAACCCAGCCACATACACACCTGTCAGACGCTGAACGCACATGTCATTTCCTGTGCAAAATGTAAATACATTTAAATAAATGAGTGTGTATGGGATAGATAAGCACAGATGACAAGGAAAACTACTACTGATTTACACGACCACACCTGCAGGGACATTTAAACCATAATTTAACCAAAGGAAACACACAAGCAAATGTCAAATGACTATTAATAAACATTGATGGAGCAAATATTGATTTGCCATTTCATCACTAACACACCTTTGTCAATAATGAGAGATTTTTGCCAGTGGGATATTGACATTGTATTAGAAGAATGAATGGATCTGATGTCCACTTGATACAGTAATGTTTGATTAGACACTCCTAGTAAAGTATATTTGAATACTAATATAATTATGAGTGATTTCACTCGTGCATATAAAAGAGCAATATTAGGTATTTGGTATCAAGTGAGTTTTTTTTAGATTCTTTGGTTAGTTGAACCACCTTAAAGGAATATTTCACCCAAAAATGAGAATTTGCTGAAAATGTACTCGTCCTCAGGCCATCTAAGATGTAGATGAGTTTGTTTCTTAATCAGAACTGATTTGGAGAAATGTAGCATTACATCACTTGCTCACCAATGAATCCTCTGCAGTGAATGGGTGCCGTCAGAATGAGAGTCCAAACAGCTGATAAAAACATCACAATAATCCACAAGTAATCCACACCACTCCAGTCCATCAATTAATGTTTTGTGAAATTAAAAGCTGCATTTTTGTAAAAAACAAATCCATAAATATGTTTTTAACTTGCCTCTGGCTAAAATACAAGTCCATAAACCATAATACTGCTTCCTCCAGTGAAAAATTCCATCTCCTGTTGTCGTCTTACATCAAAACCCGATGACATTTGTGTTTAGAACTGTTTTGGACTGTTTTCACTTGTAAACTTATTTCTTATTGTAAACATATTTCTCTACTGATTCAGACGAGATGGCTTTTTCTTTGGAGAAAGCAATATTATGGATAGAGGACTTGCATTTTAGCTGGAAGCAACGTTTGAGGTTAAAAGCATCTTATTGATAGATTTGTTTCTTACAAAAATGCAGCTTTTCGCTTCACAAGACATTAACTGATGGACTGGAGTGGTGTGGATTACTTGTGGATTATTGTGATGTTTTTAGCAGCTGTTTGGACTCTCAGTCTGACGGCACCCATTCACTGCAGAGGATCCATTAGTGAGCAAGCTATGTAATGCTAAATTTCACCCAATCTTTTCCGATGAAGAAACAAACCCATCTACTGTACATCTTGAATGGTTCTCCAAATCTGTTCTAATGAAGAAACAAACTCATCTACATCTTAAGGCCTAAGGGTGAGTAAATGTCAGCGAATTTTCATTTTTTTGGGTGAACTATTCCTATAAGACCACCTCTGATCAGTTTGCGGTCTACGTGGGAATAGCAAAAATGTTTGAACACATTTAGAAATCATGATGATTTTAAAAGATTAGCAAACAGCTGTTGCCAATATAGAAACACAGCTGCTGTTTTTTTTGCGGCTTGATTCATGGGGAGCTGTGTATATAAATATAAACATGTTGGCAGCACATGCCAGTGGGTTTTAGCAACTCATTTCAGTTTTCTATATCTGGTGTCTATCTATCTATCTATCTATCTATCTATCTATCTATCATTTCACCTAAACATTACCATAAACAAAATGGTCTCAAGATATACTTTGATGAGATGACTACACTTGGCCACCTCAGTCTCAAAACAAGACGAGGTTATTTACCACAACACCAGGGAGGGAAGATTGAGAAACCAAGTAACCAAACAGCTTCCTGAACAACTTCCTGCGTGTTGCTCACCATTAGTGTTTACAGGAGGGCAGATCCCCCATACCACCCATCCTGGAGGACCAACGTAATTATACTGGCTCCTTCTGCGAGGAGCAGCCGAGGATCAAAGCAGAAGAGCGTTTCCCACACTGCTCTTCCTGCTGGGGCATGTTGCAACAACTTTGTTTAAAACAAGCCCTCCGTCCCCCGCACACCACAGTACTGTCTTTACTTATTCACCGACTTCAAAACTTTACATAAACCCGACATAAAATGTCTTGACTTAGTACATGACTTATAAGTGAGCCAAAAATCTTGTAGAGTTGTGAAATATGCGCACAAACTTGTCTGCTTCCATTCGTTGGACACATTTGATTTCTTCACGTGGAACAAAACCTTTGATGTTAGAATTGACCTTGAGAAGATACAACAAGCTGCTTTCTGAATTCAAACATCGGTTTTGGCAGGTTCTCAGTCGTGACCAGAAATGACACTGTTTTTTTTTGTTTGTGTTAATCAAGTAAAAGCTTTTCCAGTTTACGGTTAAAGATCTCCTGAGAAGGCAGTTTTATTGTGTCTTAATCTCGGTGAACTTGAGCGGTTTCCAGGAACTTTGCAGCACCTGCTGGGTTCCCCAGGGGTTGAGCGGAGGCCCGCGGCCGGGCAGAGGTGTCGCTTCAATCCCTTCACCCCAGCTAACCTGCCACCTTCCAGCCAGATCACAGCTTTCCCTGTCAGGAACCGCGAAATTAAAACTCTCAGCTGCTTTATCTGCTCGCTTTACTTCAAAAGGTGGGTCGACCTGGTTTGGAAAATTAGGCCTTTGGGTCCACAGGAGTCCTGTGTCAGAGTAACCATGATTTATGATGCATTAGGGGACTGTTAAGCTAACAGCGACAGGGGTCATAAAGAACATTATTCCAAAGTACATAAATTTCCATGTACATCAGCATTTTTTCTGAACATAAAATATTTTGTGAAAGACATAATGTTGCCTCATGAAGTGCAGTTGGGTCATTCCCACCAAGTGAATACATCTCAGGTTAGGTTCTTGAACATTACAAGAAACAGTTCATTTACTCAGGGTTCCTACATATTTTCCATTTCAAAATTCCATACTTTTCCAGACTCAAATTTCCAAACCGATTTTCAGACCATATTTAACATAAATGGTTCATAGAACATTATTTTCAGCTTTATATTTGGTGTATAGTACAGTCATCTGTAAATATTTTTATTTTCTCAGGGTTTTTTCATTGATTTTCTCGAAGTGACAGCATACAGAGTCCCTAAAATAAAAATAAAAATAATGATAAAAAGAAAAACAGAATTTAACATGCACACAAAACTTTTTTGTGCCCTCGAGAAACTATTCACATGTGCGTGGGAATGTTTTGCATGCTTACGCATTACAATTTCTAGTTTTATATAACCTATTTCCTTTGTGCATCACTGCCATCTTACTATGAATAAAACAATAGCATGGATGCACATGAATTAACAGAGATCTACCCGCTCAAAATTTGGCATTTCTTATGGTAGTACCTCTAATATCAAGGCCTAATGTCCAATTTAACACACCTTCTGTGGCGGCAAGAAACCATGACCCGAAATGGGCTGATGGCATAAAATTAGCCAAATTCAAGGGTCTATAAAAAAGACTGGTACTGTAAAAAAGTGTTTAAGGTTTGGCTTTCATTGGGGCAGTATGCCATATTTCAAGGCCTTAGGTCTCTTTAATGCATAGTCTCTGGCGGCCAAGAAACCACACCACGAAACAGGCTGATGGCACAATAGGTAGCTCAGTGTGCATTATGCTAATTGTAATGGTTTCTTTTGCGCACATAAAAGTCAGTATATTTTTTATTTTTGCAAAGGTCCTTGAGGTTATGTAATAAGGTGCTAAGAATACAGTGAGAAGAAACCCAAAATGCTTATAACCTGGATTTTGCATAATGAAAAAGTGCACCTTGAATTCATTCAGTCATATTTGACGATAACTAAAGAATCACTAAACAGCTGCCATGAAACCTCACTTCTTGTACACTAATTTTTTTTCATTAAATTCTTAATTTTCTATTATAAAAAAACAAAATAAAGGCAAAAGTCTGGAAACACAAACATTTTTCCATACCCTGCTTTCCCCCCCCCCATACTTTTCCAGACCTGGAAAATAGCCTACTTAAATCAAATTCCATACTTTTCCAAACCCCGTATAGGAACCCTGTTTACTACAGTGGGGCCCTTGACAATGCTATTTAGCAAAGTTTAATGTATATGAAAACATTTAAAGGTGACATACGAAAAGGCCAAAAAAGAATTAATTAAATTAAATTTAGATTATTACAATTGTATAAGAGATAAGACAATTTCAAGATGTAATCTCAGGACGTCTGAGGGGGGGGGG
>NW_015544162.1:382137-386082 GCF_001515605.1 Sinocyclocheilus anshuiensis
TTGAGTTGTGAACTCAGAATTGCGAGGAAGGTAGAATTTTGAGTGTGTATCTTGCAATTCTGACTTTTCCCCTCAAAATTCTGAGATTACATCATGAAATTGTTTAAGAAATATTAATTTTCCGAATTGCGAGCTGTACATTCAAAATTCTTTCTCACAATTCTGAGTTTTTAGCCCTCAGAATTCACATTTGAAATTCACATCAAAAAGTCCGAATGATATAAACTTAGAATTGCGAGAAAAAGTTCTAAATGTGAGGTGAAAATTCGCAATTACCTTTATTTTTTCATTCCGTGCAATGACTGGATTCCGTCTGCGAAAATTCGCCGAGCAAGAACAAATGACCGCACCTTTTTACCGCAACTTCTTAGTAAAAAGGACTGAAACAAAATAGACAAGTAGGCGGATTGCCAATTATTTTATTACACCCTCCTGTTTTTTCTTCATAGTTAACTTCGAACACATCTGATAGAAAAGAAGAGTAGCCTAGCCTATCTGTTCATGTGAATGAATTACAGGAGCCAAACTAAGCACACGGACAAATAAACGATCATAGGCCGCTTCAGATCAACATTAAGATCCATCAATAGAGCTGCGCAGTGGGACAAACACGTTAACCATATCTGAGCAATACTTAATAGGCTTCTCCGTCCATGTGCTATACAGGGAACAAACACAAATTGATCGTTAGCAGCTAAATATGGGCCATTTACTCTCTGGGTGGAGAAGACGGTATCCATCTGTGCTTCCGACGGGCAAAAATACTTCCTGCTGTTTGCCAGAACATTTCCTGATCGACGCGGCGAGTCTGGACAAGTCGACCGGACCTTAAAACAGCTCGGTCCGTTTTTATAGCGACCGTACGTGAGAAAGTGAGTAACAGAAACTCAGATAAAGCTGGACGAAACTGTCAGTCATTTTTATCGTCTCAAAACGCTCATTAGTGTCAAAATGTATTATATGAAGCAATATTATACGAGCCTGTTGGAAATGAAAACAATTCAGGGGAAACTTTGCCCGCATCTTTAAAAAGACGAAAACATCGGTCTCAGTTAGAATTAAGAACGTTTGTCGTCAGATTACGTAGCCTATTTAAATGACTGACGAACAGTTTGTAGTTATCAAATACTTACCGTTAATAACAACCGAACAACTGATTCATTTAAGACGTTCTAAACAGAGATTCGGCGCGAATTCGTTATGACCTCGACAACAGCATGCAGGTGAAGTACATTTTTGCAGGAATGACTGAAGTTGACTGAATGATTGACGCTGTCAATCAAATTCACAACTCTTAGCTAGTGTCTGTAAACCTGTTGTAATAGATCAATTAAATCTAGCGGTTCTAATGATGATTAACATCATCTGAGTCGCGGGAACAGTCTTATGAAGAGGATCATGCTGATAAACGTGAAGGAGACGACGATTAGCATCAGCCACAGGAACCAGTTGACGGATTTCTTGGCGTGCTGCTCCAGACGCTCTGATTCAGTCTTCAGCTTCTCGAAGTTCATGTCGGCCTGACGCATAGACTGAGTGAGAGTCTGAGGAGAAAGAATAGCGTTTACAGTGTGTTCACTGTCATTCAGTTTAACAAAGTTATTCAGAGTATGTCAAAAGTTTGAGTTTAATGGCACTGTTTGGTAACAAAGTCATTAAAAAAAACAAAAACGTATATTAGTTTATATACTGATTTGTAACGCCATGCTGCTGTAGTAACAGCACACTTAGGTTTGAAAGCTCAATACTTAGTCTAACCCAGGGCTGTCCAAACTCGGTCCTGGAGGGCCGGTGTCCTGCAGAGTTTAGCTCCAACTTGCCTCAACACACCTGACTGGAAGTTTCTATGCCTAGTAAGAGCTTGATTAGCTGGTTCAGGTGTGTTTAATTAGGGTTGGAGCTAAACTCTGCAGGACACAGGCCCTCCAGGACCGAGTTTGGACAGCCCTGGTCTAACACAACACTAATATAGTGCTGCCCTCTAGTGGTCACACAACAAATAAATCAATAATACATTATGAACCACTCTTTTTAGGCAGCACTTTATTGTGGTGATTTTCACTCAGAAAAGTAATCAAATAATAATTAATAATATTAAAATATAATATTACATTACAATAGAATATTATTATATTAATATAATATATAAAATATGCAAAAATATTAATAAATTTATGCAATAATATTATTATTGTGTGTTTGTTTTTTTTATCAAGTTGAATATGCTGATTTAAAAATAATCCCTAAAATCAGGAATTGAAAGGCATGAAGCTGGTGCAAGTAAAAAATTTAAATATATTTATAGAATATATACAGATAATATAAAGTCACAATATTTATTTTGTTTATTATCTTTGCAAAAATTTAATTATTTAAAATGATTACTACCAACTATGTTTTATTCTTTTGAGCTGGCAATAATTAATTTGAGGCAGATAATTGGTGACCACTTTGCTAGATTAGATGCAAAAAAAATCCTATATTACTGTAAAATAAGTATGTAATAATATTAATAATAACTATTTTATTATTAGAATAAAGTATAATAATATAATAATAATAATAATAACAGCAACAATGGTAATATAATATAAATATGTAATAATGTTCACATCGCGCTTTACTCTGAATGTGCACCGTCTTACTGGCCGGCGTTCTCTCGCTGGATATCGTAGGCGTCCGTCCAGGAGCCAGAAACTGATTGGCCAAAGACTTCTCTGCTGGAGACGGCTAGACACAAACAAAGCGTTTCTAGTTACAATCATAGAATGATGACTCATTTTACTGTCACTGAGCAAGTGGTGACCAGATAGCATAATTACTGACCAGTTTGTCTGCCTCTAAGAGACCCTTGAGGAAGTCCACCTTGCGGTTGTAGTCCGTCAGTACTTCCGGTGTTGGTTTGCTGAGATATAATAAATCAGATTTAAATCATGACTCATCATCTACATCAATATCTGTTTATATCACAGCTGTAGGAGAAACACTACTAGCCATTTTTTCATCTTAACATCACTTTGACTTGAATATATTTCTCTTTCATACAATAAATGTTGAATTGGTTATGTTACACTTAAAATATGTGATTCATTAATGCCTGTAATCTTAAATAAACTTACCTGGGACTCTTTTTAAGGGCAACAAGCATCTCCTCAAGAGCACCAACGTACTTGAAAAGACAAAAGTAAATCTATTGAATATGATTTTCTGCTAAAAATGATAAGAGAGCAGCATATTACATTGAAAAATGTACAAATATCCACAGTGAAGACAGAAAGCAAATAAGACATTAACTAATTAATCCTAGCGCATTAGGCATAAATATGAATGCGTGTCTTGTTTTTGACACGTAATTCATATATAAATGACGTTGGCAATATTGCTTTGTTGTATCATGCAGAAAATACAACATTTACTTCAAAAGCACAGAAGTACACGGAAATGCAGAGTTGTTATGAATTACCTTCTCTAGTCTCCATTCTGTCTCATTTCTTTTCTCTGAAGCCAGAGATTCACAGCGCGATAATAACCTGATAAAATTGATCTCTAGTCTGGACGTGGCCATATTTGACGCTCAAAGCGGAAGTCGCGCGAGTCTTACACACAACAAGACGGAACAGAGCGACAACTGAAGAGTCCTGTTGGTTGCGCAGGAGCGGTTGGTAATAACTTATTGCGAATGTATTATACATTTAAAAACAAACATACAAAACACGTGTACTTGTAACTTACGTTCATATCCATCGCTTAAAAATAGGTAATGCAATCTGAGAAAAAAAAAGCTAATTAAACGTCCCCCGTGATGATGCAATATCTCTTCCTTTAAAAAAAATTAACCATGGTTTTACTAAAAAAAACATAGTTTCTATAGTTAATAAGTATCGCTTTTTATTTCTCCTCTTTCCTACTACTTGTTTCACTTCTGTTTCAGTTTTTATAACCATT
>NW_015544162.1:386296-386896 GCF_001515605.1 Sinocyclocheilus anshuiensis
TTTGATTTGTATTATTTGTATTTGTTATTTATTTTAATTTTAGTTACATTATGTCTGAATTTATTATCTCTGTATAAGGTATTTTTATTAAGTTTGTTTTATTTAATTTGAGTTATTTTAATACTTCAACAAACTAAATGGAAATGAAATAATATATATATATTGAATTTATAAACGTGTATGTATATATATATATATGTGTATGTGTACAAACGTACAAACAACATGTAGTTGTTTTTTTGGTGTTTGGCTTAGTGTTATGTACATTTTTTTTTTTTTATGTTTTTCATTTAAATTTATTTTAATTTTATTTAAATTTAGTGTAATGTTAGAATCATTATTATACTCTGATACCTTTTGTTCTTTAATATTTTGAATTGTTTTTAGCTTTATTTTTTGTTTTTCTTTTAAATGTTAAGTTTTTAAATTTTGTTGTATGCATTTGTCATTTTTATTTAATCTCTTTATTTTTAAAATGTGTATAGGTAGTATTTATAAAGTTTTAGCTTTTAGATTTGGATCTGTTTTTAGTTGTTTTAATACTACAATTGATTGCTTCTGTTGTCCTCATTTGTAAGTCGCTTTGGATAAAAGCGTCTG
>NW_015544162.1:387305-395684 GCF_001515605.1 Sinocyclocheilus anshuiensis
TTTTATTAAGTTTTTAGTTTTATTTAATTTGAGTTATTTTAATACTTCAACAAACTAAATGGAAATGAAATAATATATATATATATTGAATTTATAAACGTGTATGTATATATATATATGTGTATGTGTACAAACGTACAAACAACATGTAGTTGTTTTTTTGGTGTTTGGCTTAGTGTTATGTACATTTTTTTTTTTTTATGTTTTTCATTTAAATTTATTTTAATTTTATTTAAATTTAGTGTAATGTTAGAATCATTATTATACTCTGATACCTTTTGTTCTTTAATATTTTGAATTGTTTTTAGCTTTATTTTTTGTTTTTCTTTTAAAATTTTAAGTTTTGAAATTTTTGTTGTATGCATTTGTCATTTTTATTTAATCTCTTTATTTTTAAAATGTGTATAGGTAGTATTTATAAAGTTTTAGCTTTTAGATTTGGATCTGTTTTTAGTTGTTTTAATACTACAATTGATTGCTTCTGTTGTCCTCATTTGTAAGTCGCTTTGGATAAAAGCGTCTGCTAAATGACTAAATAAATAAAATAGTTAAACCATGCTAACCACAAATTAACCATGCTTTTGATATGCTAACCATAGTTTAACCATGGCATTTGTGGTAAAACTGTGGTTATACAAATGGTAATCAATATGCAAAAAAAAAAAAAAACACTTTTACTAATAATAAAGCTATGGTAAATTTTCGTAAGGGTTTCAAATGACGATTAACGGCAGTAAATTAATTTGCATCATTTCAGTGAGTCATTTGGTTTATTTGATATTTTCTGAAGGTCCGCTGTAACACTATGTAGAGATGCTATTTGGATGATAGAGTTGTTTTATGGAACAGGTCCCCAGTGTGATATCAAAATCTGGTTCATCATAAGATTATGACTCTTATATTCTATGATGATTAGGATTAGGTGTGACCTTTACATGTAGGAACCAATGAGGGTGCAGACTACCCACTGAATGAACCAGTCAGAATCAAAGGAGTCAAACTGTCACAGGGAATAAGATTTGGAAACAGTATTATTGGAAGGTGTATACATCACAGCTTAACAAACGGATAAAATTCACAGTTCAACCTGAACATACGTTCAACAAGCTCACAGAATGAAGACGCTTACTGTTGTTCCTCCTCAGATCCACTGATATCTAAGTTCAGCCAAACTCTGTATATGAAACAGCTTCATACTGAGAGATTGTGTTGATTTATCGCTGTTTGCTTCAAATGATCAGAATTGAGAGATGCTTGAACATGTAATGAAATTGTACTTGAACATGCAATGAATTTGCTTTTGTCTATAAAAAAATCCTGTTGTTAAATGTCAATGTCTTAAATGTAATATCTTTATTTATGTCTCTTTCCGAGCTTCTAGCTAAAATTGGGCTTTAAAAAATGAAATGGTTTGGGATGTAGTGACAGCGGCTCTCCTGATTGGTCATCCAGATAAGATGTCATCTCTGGATCTACATTTTCCCGTTTTACATAGAGTTCAACAAGGTGGAGCAGAGCAACAAATGAGTCTGTCTAGGTTACGCAGGAGCGGATGTTCTGAAAATGTATTTCAAAAAAGGCCAAAAAACCCGCAGCAGGTTTCAGAGAAAGAAGAATGTTTTAGAACAGCCAAGTAGAAGTCCAGCGCTAATTCCAATGGGAAAAACTGGTGGACTGGACTTGAAGCTGGTCTTCAAGCTGCACACAGAAGATCCGCCTGATCAATCTGAAGCTTTTTTGCAAGGAAGAGTTGGATAAGATCTAAGCTGATTGACTTTTTTTATGATATTGCTGTATTAAAAGCAAAAAGTGCTTCAATCAATTATTATTTTATTTTATTTATTTATTTAGTCATTTAGCAGACACTTTTATCCAAAGCGACTTACAAATGAGGACAACAGAAGCAATCAATTGTAGTATTAAAACTGCTGAAAACTGACTCACCCTCACCCCTGACTCACCTGAGTTTGTTTCCTTATTCAGACAGATTCTGAGAAATTTAGCATTACTTCACTTGCTCACCAATGGATCCTCTGCAGTGAATGGGTGGCGTCAGAATGAGAGTCCACAAAATTTCAAAACTTAACATTTAAATGAAGAACTAAAACTAAAGCTAAAAACAATTCAAAATATTAAAGAACAAAAGGTATAAGTGTATAATAATGATTCTAACATAACACTAACTCCACACAACTTCATCATTAAGATGCTTTTAACTTCAAACTGTTTCAAGTCCATACTCCATAATAACACTTTCTCCATTAAAAAGTCATCTCGTCTGAATCAGGAGAGAAATACGCACAGATGAAACATTATTTACAAGTGAAAACAGTCCAAAACAGTTATGAACACATTTGTCAGTGGATTTTGATGAGAGGACAACATGGGATGGACTTTCTTACCGGAGGAAGTGTTATTACGGATTATATTTGTCCAGATGCAATGGTTTAAAGTTAAAAAGTGTCCTGGATTTTTTTTCTTATAAACACAGAAAAAGATCTGACATGATTTATCTTAGATTCATTTTCAAAAACCTGCCATTTTAACAATTTTTTTTTTTTAACGAAGTATCTCTTTATTTCGTCTGAAATACGTAAAGACAGCAACCAACTGGAAAGTTATTTTTAACATCTATTACAAGAACTCGATTAATCTTCCGGATATGATGCAAACCCACATGGTATACACCCATTCCTAAAGAAAAAAAGTATATTTTGGCAACTTCCTTTTGTTCTATATTAGATTCATTAAAACTAAAATAACATTTTTATTTATTTAGCATATTTGGTCCTGACTTTTTCCAAAATGAGTCATTATTTACTCTTCAGCCAGTAGCAGTAAATAAACAACAAGCGCCAGCAGGGCCAGTATAAGTTGAACTTGAGTCACTTCATCTGATTTACAGTACTTGGTCATTTCTGCAGCTCAGCAGTAGCACTTCCTCTATGAAATGTTATAAAAGTCACCCACAAACCTGAACACAAGCTCAACCTGAACACACGTTCAACAAGCTCCCAGAATGAAGACGCTGCTGCTTTCACTGCTCTGTAAGTTTATTTCTGTGGGATTGAGTGTGATTCTGTCATGATCAGATGATCTCAATGATCTGTTTTCTGTTTCTTCAGGTCTGTTTGTGTGGAGTCAGTCCACAGAAGCTTTAACTGATCAGCAGGTGGTTTTAGGACAGCGTGTGACTTTAGCCTGTGATTTTAATTTAAAAGCTATTATTTGGTTTGTGACAAATCTAACAGCTCGTCCGGAGATGATACTGAGATCATTTGGACCCCCTGAACAGGCAAAATATTACAACAACAAATTCATCAGCAAATACTCAGAGGGAGGCTGGAGCCGCTTATTAATCAATGAAGTTAGTGTTGATGATTTAGGAATTTATTACTGTATAAAACCAGGGTGGGATCTAGAGGTCAGTGATGGTATCAGACTGCAAACCACTGGTAAGTGATAAACTGCAATACATTTACACAACTAAAATCTACATTATTATCATTATTTATGTTGTATATTTATTGTATACAATTATCCAAACTGATTATTTCTGTGTTGACAGTTATGGTCCAGACTGTACACCGCTGGGGTGTGTTTCCCAAAAGCATTGTTAACCATCTATGTTTGTAACATTCAAGGTGTTTCCGGTGTCCATAGTTTCTGTTCGCAAACAGCATTGCAAATTTAATTGTGTGGTTGGATCTACAGCTCTCCACCTGTGGTTAGAAGTTTACTAACTTTCCAAACAATACATTAAAACTTTGCTTTTCTAAAAGAAATGTCTCAGTCTCGGCGACCGTACCAGACTGCAGAACACTGGAAAATCACTGGCAATAAATGTATTCTTCTGAGATACTACTACTACTACTACTACTACTCAGAATAATAAATATTTGTTTCTGTTATTATTATTATTATTATTAATGCTTTAAGAGCTCTCAACGTGGGGTTAGGAGCATAGTTTCTTGTTAGTATGACGCGAATAAAATCAAGCACTTGAGCAAATTAAGCAAACTAACATGTGGTCAAATCTATATATTTCATTCCATTCATTCTACGTCTTTTAGTTTGTTAAGAGAACTCAAGCGGCATTTCTGAAGAGTGCGCATGCACGTACTTGCTCAGTGGGGAACACTGCTAAAATAACGGAGAACGAAAATAGCTAAGTAGTCATCAGATTCCATGTTCGTTATTTACAGCAAAAACCTGAGATTAATTTGACCTCGATATGGATAATTAGCAGAAGTTATCACTCCACCGCCTGCTTGACGTCATTAACGTCAGTTTTTACCGAAGGACAGATGTGCGACAGAATTCCATGTTTTCGTGAAACAGTCATGAGCCTGTTTCTCTAACACATTGTACTATAAGTTACTGTGTTGTTATATATAACAACCGGTCCTGGAGGGCCGGTGTCCTGCAGAGTTTAGCTCCAACTTGTCTCAACACACCTGACTGGAAGTTTCTATGCATAGTAAGAGCTTGATTAGCTGGTTCAGGTGTGTTTAATTAGGGTTGGAGCTAAACTCTGCAGGACACCGGCCCTCCAGGACCGAGTTTGGACAGCCCTGCTTTAGATTCAGTGGAGCATGCAGAGTCGAACCATACTCAATTTGACCATGTCAGCCATTTTGGGCGTCGGCCATTTTTAATTTTGTCATAAAAAGCTATATTTTACCAACGCATTGGCGTTATGAAACTCGGTGTGCGTATTCAGCACCATGCTCGTATGGTACTCAAAAGGTTTGGGGGCAGCACCACCTTGTGGTCAAACTGTGTCTGAGGCTGTATCTCTGCAAAGCTTTGACATATTGACACCAAACTTTGTTTGTGCTGTTGTCACCTCACACTGACCACGCCACATCAATTTGGTAACAGCGTCACCTGTTGGTCAAAAGTGATAAACCATTCATTAACCAATAATACTGAAATTTCTAAAAATGCTAATAACATTTCAATACATTGGCCTGTTGT
This sequence comes from Sinocyclocheilus anshuiensis, assembly GCF_001515605.1. Taxonomy (NCBI): domain Eukaryota; kingdom Metazoa; phylum Chordata; class Actinopteri; order Cypriniformes; family Cyprinidae; genus Sinocyclocheilus; species Sinocyclocheilus anshuiensis. The sequence goes on from NW_015544162.1 coordinate 392,286, forward strand.
AATGAAACTGTTCTCAAAATATTCCTTGGGTCATGCCAAGAACAGAGATTCGAATTATGCCATAGTCGATCGAACCAAAGACTATAGAATACCCTAGACGTGTCACTCGTATAGTTTCGAATGGGGAAAAATGCAAAGCTCAATATGGCCGCTCTATCGAACGAAGTCCTGCCTTCTGAGCAAAAGAGCCAATCGCTAATCAGTAAAGTCATCGTGTCACTGCAGCTGCCGTTAGAAGTCCCATTCTGAGACGTGCGCCTAGGACTGCGCATGCGCACTGGCTGATCTAGCCTGAAAAATATGCTTTTTTTAATGCTATTGGAGCATAATGAACAATATTTATGATTGCTGGCAGTTGTTGTCAGCTTGGTGAACAGTTTTGGAGAATTTGATGTTTCCCCATTCAAAGAGATAGGAGCTGCACTTGCATGCCCGAGAGGCGTTTCAAAGATGGCCGCCGAGTGACATGACTTGCCTTAAAGGGACTTTGACTGAACTTCCTGTCCGCCATTTAGATTTTTCTTAAAAACCTACTTTTATGAACTCCTCCTAGATCATTTGTCAGATTTTCACCAAATTCGAGTCAAATTTGAGTGTGCTGACAAAAAGTTATTTTGTGTCGATAGATGAAACAACAAAGTTGAGGCATGATGCCAAAATGACTCTGAAGCTGTATCTCTGCAAAGCTTTGACATATTGACACCAAACTTTGTGTGTGCCATTGTCACCTCACACAGAAAATACCACATCGATTTGACCACCTGTCGGTCAAAAGTGATAAGCCATTAAATCACATTACTGGAGGTTGTATTTATGATTTTTCAGCCATTTTGACTAAAATCAATCTAAAATGGCTTTAATTACTCATTGTTGCAGTTGGTCTGACACTCCATACCATGCTTGGCTCCTCATTTTGCTTCTGTTGTGCTTGGCCCCTTAATTGCTGCTTGCAGCTATATTTGTCTATTATTTTTTGTTATTTATGAAATTATATTTATGCAGATTTGTTTCCGATCTAAATTTAAAGAATGAATTCCCTTTATTTAAAAAGTTTTCTAACTATCCAAACAATAAATTAATACTTTGCTTTTCTAAAAGAAATGTCTCAAGATGACAGCGGTCGTACCAGACTGCACACCACTGGTAGGTCACTGGCAATAAATGTATTCAAAATAAATATCTAAATGGCAAGAATGCATTGCATTTATTTAATTTTTCTAACAATTATACAAACATTATAGAAGTTACTTTACCTGGCTGTTTTTCTAATAATTATACAAGCATTTTAGAAGTTACTTTACGTGGCTGTATAGAAGATAAAACTTGGTATTTTTCTCAAAAACACAGAATCTCCCCGAAGTCACAATGAACCAGAGCGAAAAAACCCACCACAAGATCAGACAACACTTCAGATTCCTATCATTATGTTAAGTCTGTTGACTGTTGTGCTGTTTGCTGCAGTAATAGGTGAGTAAAAAAGTCAAGACCATAATATATTTAAACCATGTAATGAAAATTATCACTAAGCTTTAGAATTTTTTGACATTTATTATAGATTATAGATATTATAGATTATATTAAATAATTAAAACATATGCATAATAATTATATTATAAATTATATATAAAATAATAATTAATTATACATAAATATAATATTTAAGTACAGTTTTGTTTGTATTACATTTATTGATTAATTTAGCAGCATTTAATCAAATATTATTGTGCTATTCTAGGTTTATTAATGATGAACCATAAACTGTCTAAGAAAATTCCTAAATATGTCAATGCTCATCAGGTAAGATGTTTCTTATTGCTGTTTATGTTAAAAATTCAGTTATTATGACTGCTTTTACAAACGTTTTATATTCCAGAAAACAAAGCAAAAATTTTTTAATTAAAAACGAATGTGTAAACATGAAGAGCTGTCTTGATAAATGGAAATAAACATCTAATGTATGATATTTTTTGTCATTCCGGAGCAGTGGGAAGCCATATGGCTGTGGCACCCAGGAAGCAATTGAGGGTTCGGTGCCTTGCTCAAGGGTCTCACCTCAGTTGTGGTATTGAAGGTGAAAGAGAGCGCTGTACATTCACTCCCCCACCAACTACAAGTCCGACTCTCTAACCATTAGGCCACGACTGCCCCACAAACAGAAATAATCTGAATGATCTGTGTGTTTCTGTACAGATCTGCTGCTGGCGTGTCAAACTACAGAGAGTTTAACTGATAAATGGGTGAATTTAGGGCAAAGTGTGACTTTAGACATTTACTGGCTTTTCCTGAAGCCACCAGATTCTGTGTGGTGATTCTGCGAACTATCTCATCAGATTCTATATCTACTTTTGTACAAGATGAAGGATTCACAGACAAATATTTAACAATAACTTTGAACCGTTTATTTATTGGTAACATATCTATTGATGAATTAGGAATATATTATTGTTCAAAAGCAAGCATCTCTCTACAGCTCAGCAGTGGCACCAGACTTTACAGCACTGGTAAGTGTGTATAAAATCATCATGATAATTCTGTTATCTGAGAATGATCTAAAAACAGTTACAATGCACAAACTGTGTTAAACTGGTATTTTAACTTTAATTTCTGTCAGAGATCTACAAAATGCTGATGCATATTTGGTATTTCTGAACAAAACTCTTAACAGAAGCTGCTCAAAATCAGAATGAGACAGAACTGAATCAGTCACAACATCAGACGACACAGCAGGCTCTGATTGTTTTATATGCCATACTGAACATTGTGATGTTTTCTGCAGTGAGAGCTGAGAAGAATTCAGGATTCTGTGTGTATTATACAAAACAGTCATAATAATTAATTTTGAGAAAAAGAACAAAAGTGTTGTTGGTCGGGTAATGTAATACAATGTTACATAAACATGTATATAATACAAAATTCTCAATATTTTTTTTTTCAGTATGGTTTATCTTTGTTTTTGTTATGATAAAGTCTTATAAATGAGCCCATACAACTTGCTTGACTCGTGTATCATGTAAATAAATATCAGTGGTGTATAAAGTACCTGAAAGCCATACTCTAGTAAAAGTACAGATACCTTACCAGAAAATGACTTTGGTAGAAGTTGAAGTCACCATTTAGAATATTACTTGAGTAAAAGTCTTAAAGTATGTGATATTTATTGTACTTAAAGTTCCCATATTGTCAAAACTGAAATTTCCTGGCTTTTTTTCATGATAACTGAGGTCTAGGTGCTATGTAACCACCATATGAGTTTCAAAACAGTCAGTCCACAGTAAAATTCACACAGCCTGCATAAAGTAGCTGTGATTTTTCACAAACCGTTGTGACTTCCGAAAAAAGTTGACGTCAGAACTACACAGTCACCGCCTTCAGTCACCACCCCGAGCACCGCCCACAGTC
>NW_015544162.1:395939-401552 GCF_001515605.1 Sinocyclocheilus anshuiensis
ATGTAAACATGTTGAAAAGGTTAACTTTAACCACGAAACCAGATCGGCCGACCTGCAACGTTACACTCTCACTCAAAGGATGGACGATCTGACAGGATTGTTACTATGAGGTGGATCACATCTAACGTGTATAGTAAAGACAAACTCACCGTGTCCATCTAGTCATGATGAAGATGTATATACATTTCAATTTCAGTAGGAAACTATTTTTACAGCTACATTATTGTTCCAGCCACAATTAATCACAACAATGTATATACAATTAAAAATGATTATATAAATTGTCAGTTTGTTGTTTTATACACATGCACACACACATTATTTCATACACGACATAGTCGTGAGATGCAAGAAACATAGACATATGGCAAGAAATCTGTAGACGCGGTAGTGGCGTAAAAGTAAAAGTTGGCTGAAATATAAAAACTCAAGTAAAGTAGCCTACAGATACTCCCAAAAAATACTTAAGTATGCTACTGTAACGAAGTATTATTACTTCGTTACATTACACCACTGATAATGATGCAAAATGGAGAAATGAATGGTCACTGGGGATGAAAATCTGCTTCTGTGTTTCTCAAAAGAAAGAAATTATTTATTATGAGCCAAAGGAAATGTCTTGTAAACAGTAGACTTTCCTATATGCCGTGGCCGGGTAGCGATTCCATAATTACATAATGATCAGTGAAACAATGACCTGGCACTTCTTAAAGGAGTTTAAAATAGATTCTGGCAAGGACCGCTGACAGGAGCGGACACAGACAAAATAACTAATAATCTACATGAAGGTGATTTTCAGTGTTAGCGAATGAGTTCATTTTTCTGTTTTGATAGGGTTTACACTTTTTTTATGTGAATTAAGTTATACGTGACTTAATGACACCGTAAAGTCTTCTCAGTATAAAGTATGTTATTAGTATATAAAACATCACCTTTACGTGGGAAGGGCGCTCTCTATCTGCTGGTATAAGCACACCACCATTTGATGAGCCTCACTGAGGTAAACGGGACACTCCGAGTAGAAATGTATCAATAAAAATGTTAAAAGCAAACGTGTTTTTTGAGCGCCAAATCAGCATGATTTCAGAAGGATCATGTGACACTGAAGACTGGAGTAATGATGCTGAAAATTCAGGTTTGCTATCACAGGAATACAATAAAATATATCAAATAAAATATATTTAAATAGAAAAGAGTTATTTACAAGTGTAATAATATTACTGTTTTTTTTACTGTATTTTTGATCAAATAAATGCAGCCTTGGTGAGCATGAGAGAGTAAACATATTTAAAAAATGTAACAACCCCAGACTTTTGAACTTTTTTCCATTTTACATTAGTGTGTTTATATAAATAAAAAACAAAGCCAAAGAATAAAGCCATTCAAAATCAGTGTAGAGCTTGTATTTCTATTTCATTCATAAGACTTAGTTATCAAGACAAAAGTGAAAAGTCATGCTGAAAAAAATATTGCGAATTTTGCATTATACATGTTTAGGTAACAAACATCAGTCATTCTTAATCAACAATCAAGCTAACAATGTTTTACTCTCAATATTCAGCAGAATATACTTCTCTAGACTGTATTTAATCTAGTATAAGGGAGTTCGTAACAGAATTGGGGGCTCGTCCGGGATTTGAACCCGGGACCTCTTACACCCCAAGCGAGAATCATACCCCTAGATTTATAATCTAGATAGTATCTCCATAATATTTACTCTTATGTAAGGAGTAAAAGTGTTGTTGTTGTTCAGGCAAAACAGACGAAACTCCACTTCAGAAAACTAACACATCAATTAGATGTTCATTTGATCGAAAAAGAGATGGGTTGTACCCCTTCACCATTTCTGCAGAAAAACTGCCTTTTCTTACAAGCTTTGAGTTTGAGCTGGAATAGGCCTAAAATAGCATCAATATTTATTATTAAATATTACAAACTTCATCACTAATGGAATGATGGAATGTCTCACAACATATCAAGTACACAGGTATTTAAAGGAAGTCTTGTATATTATAAATTACCTGTTGTTTTATATATTATACATTCTGAATTCTCACCTATCACTGCAGAAAACATCACAATGTTCAGTATGACGTATAAAACAATCAGAGCCTGCTGTGTCGTCTGATGTTGTGACTGATTCAGTTCTGTCTCATTCTGAGCAGATTCTGTTAAGAGATTTGTTCAGATAAAAATATAAAATATGCATCAACATCATGTAGACATCTGACAGAAATAAAGACAAAAATAGCAATTTAATGCAGTATTGACAGATATAACAACAGATCAGATAGGTTTGTCATGATTTTATACACTTACCAGAGGTATAAATTCTGAAACCATCACTGAGCTGTAGAGACGAGCCGGTTTTTGCACAGTAATATATTCCTAATTCATCATTAGTTATGTTACTAATCAATAAACCACTGAAAGTTAGTGATGAATATTTGTCTTCCACTTACAGAAGAGTAAAAGCTGCACCGTTGTAGCGTATGGACCAATCAGACACACCATTTTTCATTTGATTTAACAAATCAGTTATTCATTAGATTAACAAACATTCACAGACCCCTCACCCAATAAACATACTAGGTGCCAAGATGTCTGTGAACGAGGCCCAGGACCCTGGTTACCATGGAAACCACGACACCTATGCTAGACCACATAAACTTTACGACCTAATGGCATGTTGAGAGTTCTCCCTCTCACTACATTTTCCATAGGAAAGACACATAATGCACAGCAAAATGGACTCTTCTCTAATTAATTAATAGGAAAACCTTTCTGTGAATGAACACACATCTCCTCAGGACATTGTGTATGCCATTACTGTTCTTGTATAATTGTCTTTTGAATTGTATACTGTTGTGTGTGTGTGTTATGATAGATCACTAGTTAATATAACCCCACAGATACCATGTTTGGTCTCTTTGAATTTGTCTTCTGATGATCTAAATGAGCGTTTATATTATATGTGGGTACATAGGCAATATATTAGTGTTCTAAGAATCTTTAGTAATTTTGATTAGAGTTCCATATGCAAATTACCATGCTCTCACATAAAGGGTCATAAAACTCCCCAGTATTTCGAGAGGGTGCTCGCTGCAGACCCAAACATTGGTCCAGATGCACCGCCGCGCACGCAGGTAGAGTCCGTTCGAACTGATGTACAACCTGTATCGCACGGTAAGAAAACTGTACTTTAAAGATCAACTGAACTTTGAGATGTATATCAAATCTAAATCTTACATTTATCGCGGTCTCGACATGACTATTAATGTTATTGTTATGTTTTGACCCCCTGAAACATTAATCGGTAACGTTAGTTTTTTCGCGTAACTATCGATAGCTAATAAGTGCTAGCATTTTCCCATCCCCCTTGCTACATTTGAGCACGTGTAGTGTTTTTATTTACTCATAGTTTTTATTTAATTTAATTGTTTAACCTGCACAGATGCATCAGAAAATACTTTTGCGAGGACAGGATCCCCTGCTGTCTATCCAGAGATGCACAGTGTGCTGCCAAAAATACCACTGTGCCTACTGTAAATCGGTGTATAACCATTTACATGAGCTCCGAAATCATGTAGCTAATCACATGCGAAATGCAGTTCAAGAAGAAGGTATGTTTGTGTGTGTGTGAAAATTTTTAATTATAGTACTGTGGGTGTGAGAATGCTTGTTGAATTTGAATGTTTTTGCACGTCATAGTCATTTCTTCCTAGCATTTTAAACTAAAAATATATTGTTCATTTAATATGTTCTTGTGTTGTGAAACCTTTAGGAAGTCTGAATTTAACATACTTCACTTAAGTTTTTTGTTGTTGTTGTTATAGTTTTTCTGCATTACATTACTTCATTTGGATCACTGTAAATATTAAAAACAAGTATATAAAAACTCTTTACTGCATCTGACCTAGTTCAATAGTTCAAAGTGTAACGACAAGATGAACAAGCAGGCAGGAGGATATGGGATGTTGACTATCTCCCAGCACAACAGAGTTTGGTAATTTATTCATATTTCAATGATTGTCATAAATATTATTATCTGCATTACGGTTCATATTTGTATGTTTTAATGAGTTATATAACAATGTTTATTTCATTTTACCAGCTGGCTTATGTCTTGGATAGAGCCAAAGATCCAAGTGAGGATTTACTTCAGCTGAGCCCAGCCCAAACATTAAAGAGAAGTGACTTTTGGTCTTTGGCCTTTGATGAGTTAGAGGCAACGGTAAATGTCCATTCATAGGCATTATTTTGCTGTTGACATAGGATTGATATGATTGCAACTTTACTAATATTCATCCTTTTTTTTTTACCAGATTGCTAATCAGTGCTTTCAGCTCATCGCTGCACTTGCAGCTTCACAGGTCAGTTTGATAGCTTTTGTTGTGTTTAGTAATTCAGGGGTTACGAAAAATATTTAATGTCACACTGCACAATGTGTTTCTATCTTTTCAGGGCAAAGATGTGTTTGCTGTCAACAGTTATGTGGTGGTCACGTGGTTGCCTCCATATAACAATGATCCTCGGCCAGCTTTACCTGTTAGTATCCTTTAACATATGTGGCACACACATTTTAATGATTTGCTTATTTTGCTATATGAATTGTTAGTGAAAGAAATCAATAATCATACAGGATATTAATCATTATAACTGTGGTTCACCATGATTCTCATCTCACAGGATGATGCTGCAACCAAGGACTTCATGTTACTTCCCTCATTGGAGTCAGGGCACTGGATTATATGTGTAAATTAATTTTTTTCCATATGTTAGCCTGCTATGCATAATGTAATTGTACTTTTTGGTTGTTATGGCCATAATTACACAAGTGTGCATTATGGGCTTTCGATTGGTCCAATTCTCAAGGATGCACCGAAATTTTGGCCATCGAAAATGTTCAGCTGAAATCCTAAGTTTCAGGATAAAAGTAACAAACTAACCAGACATCTCATGTTGTAGGGTGTAGGTTTGTTGGTAGCCTTTTATCCAAACTTTTAAAGTAATTTTGAGGTCAAGTTTGCTGCACATCATCATACTGTGTTAAGATGTTAAGTCATTACCTTTTACAATTGTAAAGTATTTTAAGATTAATAGAATCAATTTTAGCTCAGTGTGTCCAGTATCTTCAGTTTTGCTTTGGCCAAGAATTTTCTTCTTCTGTGCATCACCAATTTCTAATGTCATGTTCTTTTACAGATCCTCAAGCCAAAGTCAAGGGAGATTTTATTTTTTGACTCCATGAACCCTGAAGACTTTGGACATGGGAGTTACATTCAGATTTTCAGGTTTTCACCTGAGGATAGCACAATTCAAGTTCTACTGTTCTGTGTTCATACTAATAACATGCATGTGTTTGGAGTTCATACTAACACAAATAAATGTCTGTGTTCTTATGTAAACCATTTTAAATGAACTGGCTATAACATTTTATTTTTTTACAGGTGTGAAGAGTGATGGAATAGTACTTTCATTCGACTTCATGAACTGAAATGTGTCGCGCATTATGAAATGTATGGTGGATCCAAAAAAAGATTTTCAATTGCTATCTTTTATCAGTCCGACATGCCTATAATCAGGAAGTGGTGGTGCTATCAGTTAATTCAG
>NW_015544163.1:0-7435 GCF_001515605.1 Sinocyclocheilus anshuiensis
GCTCTAGGCAGTTTGAGTCTGACAACAGAGGGGTTGATGACTCTTTCAGTTTCAAAAGGTCCAAGGTAGCGAGGAGAGAGTTTCTTAGAATCGGTCTTTAAAGGAATGTTTTTAGAAGCAAGCCAGACTTTCTGACCTGGTTGATAAATGGGTGCGGGGGTTCGACGACGGTCAGCAAGGTGGCGATTACGATCAGCTGAACGGAGCAGACGGGCTTCCCTCCAGATCTTACGGCAGCGACGGATATGGACTTGAACTGATGGAACAGCAATTTCATTCTCCTGTACTGGAAACAAAGGAGGCAAATATCCCAAAGAACACTCAAATGGAGAAATACCAGTAGCTGAGCTGGACAGGGAATTGTGAGCATATTCAATCCAAGTGAGGTGGGTACTCCAAGACAAAGGATTATTTATAGCCACACACCGTAATGCTGCTTCCAACTCCTGGTTAGCCCGCTCTGCTTGCCCATTAGACTGAGGATGAAAGCCAGAAGACAAACTTACAGTAGCACCAAGCGCATGGCAGAAGGCTTTCCAAACCTGAGATGTAAATTGGGGCCCACGGTCTGAGACAATATCTAGAGGGATGCCATGAAGACGGAAAACATGCTGGACAAGGAGGTCAGTGGTCTCTTGAGCTGTGGGCAATTTAGGGAGAGCCACAAAATGCACTGCTTTAGAGAAACGGTCCACAATAGTAAGGATAGTGTTGTTGCCTTGTGAGATAGGCAGTCCAATAATGAAATCAAGAGCAATGTGTGACCAGGGGTGTCTGGGAATAGGTAAAGGATGAAGCAAACCTGCCGGGGGTAGATGTGAAGTTTTCCCACGTGCACACACAGAGCAGCCATTGACAAATTCTCGAGTGTCCTTATCCATAGTGCCCCACCAAAAATGTAATTTAAGGAGGTTAACAGTGCGACTAGAACCAGGGTGGCAGGCAAACCGGGATGCATGGGCCCACTGGAGGACCCGGGAACGAACAGCATTAGGAACAAACAAACGTCCAGGAGGCCCATTGCCTGGATCGGGTTGGGTGCGTTGAGCCTCCCGAATCACTGACTCAATTTCCCACGTGATGGCACCAACCACACAGGAAGGAGGGAGAATGGTTTCAGGGCTTTGCGGGTCTTCTTCTGGAGTAAATTGTCGTGAAAGTGCTTCTGGTTTAACATTCTTTGAGCCAGGGCAGTAAGTGAGGGTAAAATTGAAGCAACCAAAAAACAGGGCCCAACGTGCTTGTCTAGGATTTAGATGCTTAGCAGTTTGTATGTAGGCTAGGTTTTTATGGTCCGTCCATACCAAAAATGGTTGTTCACTTCCCTCAAGCCAATGTCTCCAGTGTTCCAAGGCTAACTTCACTGCCAATAGTTCCCGGTTCCCTACATCATAATTACGTTCAGCAGTGTTCAAGCGATGAGAAAAAAAGGCACAAGGATGAAGCTTCTGATCTGTAGCAAAACGTTGGGACAAAATAGCTCCTATACCAGAATCAGAGGCATCCACTTCCACGATGAACTGCCGAGATGGATCTGGCTGAATAAGCACAGGAGCTGAGGTGAATCGTTCTTTCAGTTTGACAATGGCCTGATTAGCCTCCTGAGTCCACCTGGTGAACCGTTCTTTCAGTTTGACAAAGGCCTGATTAGCCTCCTGTGTCCACATAAAAGGGATAGAGGAAGAAGTGAGGCTGGTGAGAGGAGGTGCCACACGGCTATAATCCCTAATAAAACGGCGATAAAAATGGGCAAAGCCCAAAAATCGTTGCAGCTGTTTACGGGTGGTAGGTTTTGGCCATTCTGTCACTGCCCGGATCTTCTCTGGATTAGTCTTCACCTGCCCGCCCTCAATTACGTATCCCAAGAAGTTGACAGAACTGACATGAAATTCACACTTCTCCGCTTTTACAAACAGTTTGTTTTCGAGAAGCCTTTGCAGAACTAGACGAACATGGCTAATATGTTCAGAGATGGTGTGGGAGAAGATTAAAATGTCATCCAGATATACAAATATGAAGCGGTTGAGAAAGTCCCTGAGGACATCATTGACCAAAGCTTGGAACACTGCTGGAGCATTTGTAAGTCCAAAGGGCATCACCAGATATTCAAAGTGTCCAAGGGGCGTGTTGAAAGCGGTCTTCCATTCATCCCCTTCTTTTATTCTGACCAGGTGGTAAGCATTTTGCAAGTCCAGCTTAGTGAAAACTGTGGCTCCATGAAGGAAATCAAATGCGGAGTTGATAAGAGGTAAGAGATATTTGTTCTTAATAGTTATGTTATTGAGACCACGGAAGTCAATACAAGGACGTAGAGTGTGATCCTTCTTTGCCACAAAGAAAAAACCAGCCCCAAGGGGAGAGGAGGACCGAATTAGACCAGCAACAAGGGAATCATGGATGTATTTCTCCATAGCCTCCCTCTCAGGTCGAGAGAGGTTGTACAGTCTACTAGTAGGCAGAGGAGCTCCAGGAAGCAGATCTATTGAGCAGTCATAGGGCCGGTGGGGTGGGAAGGTCTGGGCCTGATCCTTACTGAAGACAGCACCAAGATCATGGTATTCAGAAGGAATACTAGACAGATCAGGAGGTTCTGGGATGGAAACGGCTACAGCAGCCTCAGCTGGTGGAAGGGCAGACTGTAGACAGGAGGAATGGCAAGGTAAACTCCAATTCATCAACTTTCCTGAAGACCAGTCAATATGTGGATTATGAAGTCTCAACCATGTGTGTCCTAAAACCAGAGGAGAAGTTGGAGAGGAAATAATGTTCAGCTGAATGTACTCACGATGATTACCAGAGAGAACCAGAAGCAGAGGAACCGTACAATGAGTGATTTGTGCCAGGAATTTTCCATCTAAGGCATTAACAGAAATGGGTCCAATGGTACTGTGTGAATTCCTGCCTGGGAAGCAAACTTTGCATCAAGGAAACGGTTATCGGCCCCAGAATTCACCAGAGCTAACAAAAAGAGAGACTGCTGGTTAATACACAAACTTGCTTGTAATTGCAGACGACAAGGAGACACAGAGGAAGAGATAGTTTGGCTCACCAGTAACCCCTCGTCTACTGGTGAGCCCTTTCTTTTGGCCGAAGAGGGCAAGTGGCAAGGAAATGGCCCAGGTTACCACAATAAATGCATTCACCTGCCTTTAATCTCCTGAGACGTTCAGCTGGTGTAAGATGAGCCCTACCCAACTGCATGGGTTCATCCCCTGGTCTAAAGTTTGCGGGAGCCTGGGGACTGGGTGGTAATTCAGTAACATCCTTAGCCAGAGACCAGGTGGTGGAACGAGGAAAGGTTGAGTTAGAATGACTGACCCTTTCTCTGCGGCGTTCTCCGAGACGGTTATCTAGAATTATTGAAAGAGAAATTCTAGAGAGTCACATCTGTCTTTAACAGCCAGTTCATCTTTAATCCGATCATTGAGTCCATTAAGAAACACCTCCTGGAGAGAAATATCATTCCATCCAGACTCTGCAGCAATAATGTGAAACTCCACAGAATACTCAGCCACACTTCGGGAACCCTGGCGAAGAGATAGCAAACGCTTGGCTGCTTCCTTTCCATGAAGTGGATGGTCGAAAACCTTCTTTAATTCAGCAGTGAAAGAGGAAAAATTATTAAATTGAGCACTCTGACGGTCCCAAACAGCTGTGGCCCATGCTAATGCATTTCCTCGCAAAAGTCCCAAAATATATGATATCTTAGACTGATCAGTAGAATATGTCTGAGGCCGCTGGCCAAACACTAAAGAACACTGGAGCAAAAAGGACTTACACTTTCCCAAGTCACCGGAATATGGTTCGGGGTCCGGAATATGAGTTTCACGTAAAGGATAGGCAGTCTGAGAAGGTGGTAATGGTGGGGCTGCAGAAGCGGGCTGATTGGACTGAGCACTAGTAGACCACTGAGCAAGAAGAGAAGAGATTTCATTGAGTTTATTGCTAATTTGAGAAATCTGACCTGCCATGGCTTGATTGCTTTCTGTGAGATTCCGAAGCTGAAGGTCATGCTGTCCCAAAAGTGTACCTTGACTAGAGAGAGCTTTGTGAACTGAATCGGTTTCTGCTGGGTCCATAATTGGCCAGATCGTTCTGTTGTAACCAAACACAGCTTTGGACCCAAAAGCAGAACACAGACTAAAAAAATGATGCAAATAATTAATTTATTGTCAAAAGTCAAGCAACACAATCCATCTCTCCTTTGATGTTGAAGATTGTTGGCTGAGGTGAACTGGAAACCAAACAGGCCAGAGATATGTTGGTAGAGCAGAGAGAATGTCGATCGGGCGTGGCAGGCAGAATGCAGGATAAATGCAGGTGAAGTGAGGTCTAAAGAACAGGAGAAACAGAATTAGAACTCCAACTAAGCACATGACACAAAAATTGGTCTAAAGACACTGGGGGACCTTAGCACAGTACCACATAGGCAAACTGAACGATCTGGCAGAAAATGACTGAAGACCCAGGGTTTAAATACTGGAGGCAGATGAGTTGACTGGCAGCAGGTGATTCACATTCAGCAATCAGCCACAGAGAGGAGAGCATAGCCACACCCCGGGATACACCAACTCACAAACACAAGCCCAGACACACAAAAAGGAAAAAACACAGCTGGCCAAAAATCCAAATCCCTGACAAAAGTAATGCGTTACTTTACTAGTTACTTGAAAAAATAATATGATTACGTAACTCGCGTTACTTGTAATTCGTTACCCCCAACACTGCAAATAAATACACAGTTTTTACAGCTTTTTTGTTTGTACTCTCCTTAATGGTGCTTCTATAGATATCTAATTCCTTAAGTACCACAGAAAAAAGAGGTTTCTGATTGCTGAATTTACAACGATGAATATGAAACTTAAGTATAATCAAGAGATTGATAATGTAAGCCTCATTTTCAGACTTCTTGTCATAGCTCTAAAAGCCAAATATTACATGTTCATATAGTAAAAGAAAGTTGCACAACACTTTGTCATTTATAAATCTAGAAACCTTCCACCATATCCTCTTTGTATATTGACAATGCCAGAAAATATGAGGTACCGTTTCTGGGTGTAATGAACAGAATGAACAATTTACATCTATATCTTCAATAAATCTGGTAAAAAAATGCTTAGCAGGGTAACATTTGTGCAGTATCTTAAATCAAATTTATTTAATTTTATTTGTAATGAGATATTTATTAGGTAATACCCAAACTTTCCTCCAATTAATATTTCCAATAAACTTAGACCGATAGAAAATAGCACTTGGTTTACTAGGTGAAAAACAAATTCTGCCACAGAAAGTGTCAGCAGGGTGAAGTAAAGAAGCATGTTTAGCACCACGTCCTCCACCTAAGCCTCCGCCCTTTTCTATTATCTACTGTTGTGGTGTGAGGTCACGCCTTCTGAGAGGGGGAGCTAATGTCACGATTATGTTCAGTTTAGTTCCGTTCCTGTCATGTCTGTTATGAGCTCTCATTAGTTACTATGGTTTCTGATTAGTTAACCCTTGTCCAGCTGTTCCTGTTTAGTTACCTCATTTATCATGTGTGTATTTATACTCCTTATTCGAGTCTCCTCATTGTCGGTGATTAGCTTGTGTTATGTATAGTACCAAATCAGTATTCTCAGTAAAGTCTGTTTGGAAGTATGCATCTTCTTTTGCTGTCCTCATTCCTCATCAACCCGTGACAGCAATCTTTGAGTGGTGCCTTGACTTAATTTTACTGAACTATTGCCACCCACATAAAGAGTTTTCATGGCATTGTTAAAATAGGTCCCAAACCCAAAACGTTCTAAACAATAAAAAATAAAAGGATGCTTGATGGTATCAAAGGCTTTAAAAAAAATCTAAAAACAATATAAACTACCATCTTTAATGAGATCAGAGTAATCAATAAGATCAAAAAAATATGTCTGATATTATTAAATATATGTATTTTTCTCATAAACCCAGATTGATTTTCATCAATTATTGAATCTAATACTAATTTAAATCTTTGGGGGCAGTAATTCCATCACTACCTGGTGATTTATTACATTTCAGACGTTTAATCGCATCCTTAATTTCAGCAATAGTAATTGGGGAATCACATAATATTTGGTCCTCTTGACTAATTAATTCAATTAAATTCAAGTTTATTTGTATAGCGCTTTTTATGATACAAATCGTTGCAAAACAACTTTACAGAAAATTACGTTTCTACAATATTTAGTAGTGCAGCTTCCAAATCATCAGTACTCATCTTGCTGGATCTGTCTGCTGCTTTTGACACATTTAACCGCCAGATTCTCCTGTTCACCCTCAGAAAGATGGGCATCTCAGGAACCGCACTCCTGTGGTTCAAGTCCTACCTCTCAGGTAGGTCCTTCAGGGTGACTTGGAGCGGTGAGGTTTCTATCTCAACTTCTTCTAATTTTCTAAGTAGCAACTAACTTCTTGCTACTGGGGTTCCTCAAGGCTCAGTGCTTGGACCACTTCTCTTCTCCATCTACATGTCATCATTAAGATCTGTCATTCAGAAACATCGCTTTTCTTATCACTGCTATGCTGATGACACTCAACTCTACTTCTCATTCCAACCAGATGATCCGACGGTAGCTGTTCACATTGCAGCCTGTCTGAGAGACTTGCTACTGGGGTTCCTCAAGGCTCAGTGCTTGGACCACTTCTCTTCTCCATCTACATGTCGTCATTAGGATCTGTCATTCAGAAGCATGGCTTTTCTTATCACTGCTATGCTGATGACACTCAACTCTACTTCTCATTCCAACCAGATGATCCGACGGTAGCTGCTCGCATTGCAATCTGTCTGAGAGACATTTCTAGCTGGATGAAGGACCATCACCTTCAGCTCAACCTTACTAAGACAGAACTACTTGTGGTTCCAGCAAACCCATCGTTTCATCACAACTGCTCTATACAGCTGGGTTCGTCAACCATAACTCCTTTCAGGACAGCCAGAAACCTAGGAGTTGTGATCGATGATCAGTTAAGCTTCACAGACCATATTGCTACAATGGCCCGGTCCTGCAGATTTGCCTTATACAACAATAGGAAGATTAGACCCTTCCTGTCAGAGCAAGCCACACAACTTCTTGTCCAAGCTCTTGTTCTCTCCAGACTGGGCTATTGTAATGAGAAACGTTCATGGATCGAAGAAGAGTGTTTATTTTTGCTTTGTAATAAGAGTTCGGAACAAACGAGATTCATTCACTTGGTGAGCATAACCGTTTTTACAGCTCCGTGACACAACCCGTCAAAAGGCATAAATAAATGCCACATAATGGGGGGGGTCATGACCCTTTAAAGTTGTCCAAATGAAGTTCTTAGCTATGCATATTACTAATAAAAAAATAAGTTTTGATATATTAACGGTAGAAAATTTACAAAATATCTTCATGGAACATGATCTTTACTTAATATCCTAATGATTTTTGGCATAAAA
>NW_015544163.1:7699-9009 GCF_001515605.1 Sinocyclocheilus anshuiensis
ACTTAAGACTGGTTTTGTGGTCCAGGGTCACATATGTAAATTTTACTCTTTCAAAAATATGACATGTTATGGTCAGATATGACAACACATCGCTGCAGAGGAGTAGCTGAGCATCTCTTTAGCAAACTGACACGCAGACTGTCGCAAATGAAATAATAAAGTAATTTGCAGACTCTCAAAGCACAATCATCTTCATTAAAAGTAGTAAAACTAACATATCTTTCCAGGGCTGATACAGCGGTCTCTCCTGATGCAGAATTTGATCTTGTAATTAGCTGATGATGAATAAAATACATTGATTTTGTTGACGTGAACTTTGCATGTAGCGCAGGAATTGAAGATCGGCTTTATATCCATTTTGCGGAGACACATTTATGTGGCCAGGTGTAAATGGAACTGTTTTAACAGATAAATATCCGATCAGAGAAAATGCATAAAGTGACCAGGTGTAAACAGGCCCTAAGTGTTAACAGGTCAGTGACAGAATGTTCTGTAGAAACAAACACATTCAGCCCTCTGAACAGAGGAATATGTTTCATCAGATTTGCATAATTATTTTTCCTAAATTCTTACATGATTCTCATCCATGGTATGATAAAATTGCCACAACTGCTACTTGTTCAGATTTAGTGTCTAAACTAAAACTCTGTCAGCTGCACTGTAAAGTGTGCACAGTTATTTGAGTTCAGATAACTTCTCAATTTCGCTTAAGATTTTTATCACTGTTACGGAACCAACGGTCCCTTTGACTGTGACAGGACAGACTGAGAACTCATAAACGGCCTCCTTGGCCGTGGCTGGGCAGGCAGAGAGTTCATAAATGGATACCACTGACACCTCTGGAGGTTCTGCAGCGGTTGCCGCCACCTCTGGAGGTTCTACAGCAGTAACATCAGGAAACAGAGAGAAGTCAGTAAAGGTCTCTTCGACCACAACATCTTCGACCACAACATGACAGGCTGAGAGTGCGTCGCTGGGCGCCATCACCACGCAAGGAGCTGAAGCGAGCGCCTCCACCTCGGAAGGTTCTGTGATGGTGTATGCAGCCCAAACACACCATAAAGCGATCCCCATCAAGGGAAGCGCTTCAGACAGGGGAATCAGTTCAGGAACAGGAGGGCTAGAGTGAGTGGGTTTGGGGATACCAGCTGCGTGTGCAGATACCAGCGTTGCATCCCTCACACTGGATCCAAGACTGGGATACCGAAGGACTGACCTTGATAATCTGGGTGCAACAGACAGGACGTGACAAGACTCTGGATGATCAGCTGTGATGTGACGAGACTCTGGAAGATCAGCTGAGACGTGAC
>NW_015544163.1:9436-15570 GCF_001515605.1 Sinocyclocheilus anshuiensis
TCATGAAGATCAACCGTGACTTGACTAGACTCATGAAGATCAACTGTGACTTGACTTGATTTAGGATTGGCAGCTGTGACATAACGGGGCGCTGTTGTGTCCGCCATTTTGCGATCAGGCTCTGTGGCCGCCATTACACGAGCGGACGCGGTGTCGCATTCCTCTGCGACACCCACAGTGAATGATGAAGCAACAGTCAACAAAGAATAATCCATAAACTTAACGAGTGACGAACGCGGACCCTCTCGAATGAGCTTTGACTTTAACGGCTGATTAATGCCCTCACAGAAAAAGTCTATCAGGACACAGTCTGGCAGATCAGAAAAATAAGATAGATCTAAATACTTTTGTACATAGTCCTCGAGTGTTTGCGTGCCCTGCTAGAGGGCTAATTATAGTCTTGCCATATCCATACCTGGCCAATGTCCGTCCTCGAGTGTTCGCGTGCCCTTCTCGAGGGCTTATAATAGTCTTGCCATATCCATACCTTGCCAATGTCCGCGTGAAAAGCTGCTGGATCCTTGTGTGTCCGAGTATTCTGTTAGGGAATTGACGAGACGAGAGGCGTGCGGATCCATCTGCAAAGCTTTTTTTAAAAGACATGGTCACAAACACAGGCAGGGTCGAAACACCAGCGAACAGGTATGGTACGGGCAAAACACAAGAGCAGTCCAGTAAACAGGCGTGGGTCAATCGACGGTGAACAATATCCAATAGGGCAAGGCAAAGAGAGATAATCCAGGTACATAGCAATAATCCAGGCAGGGGCAAACAGAGTCCGAAACAGCAAGACAAAAAGGGTAATCCGAAAACACAGGCAAGAATCTGAACACAGGAAAACAGTCAAGGTGAGACTATGACTAAACTAGGAAAACTGAAACTGGCTCCGTAAAGTGCTATCACTAGGAGAGTAATAGATGCAGACAATACTCAGCGACTTGAGCAGGATCTGGATGGATGTTATATAGTGTGTGTCATAGCTTTCAGGTGAGCGTGTGATTGGTTACAGCTGTGTGCAATAAGTGCAATGGATGATGGGAAATGTAGTCCAGGGTATAGTGTAACAGTCTGTGTAGTGTGAGAGTCCATGTAGTGACCTCTGGTGGTGAGTGAACAGAAGTTCATAGACCGAATTCGTGACAATCACCACCTCACCAGCTCTTATCAATGATAGTTTGTTGAAACCTGCCGACTGACAGTCCCACTTTATGGCCTAAACAGGTAGGCTACTCAACATAGCCTACCTTTATAAAAAAAATGTAACAAAAAGCGCTAGACGGTCTTTGACTAAAGCATCATGAGTGGCACGTTTTTAAGACACCTTGTCAAGTTTAAAGGACTTGACTTTTTTTTAAATGCGTCTTTTTTTTCATCATTCCACTACACTGCATCTGGTGTTTCTGTAGTTCGCTCTGTATGCAGCGCCAAACTACTTTTCAACAAGTCTCCAACCGCGCTGTCCTCCATCCAACACTACTCAGGCCAAAGGCGTGGAACCCATGGAAACACAAGACATATTGAGTTTAAAAGTTTGCTCTGTGGCCCTTTTTAGCATTTGTTTTTATTGTTGACTTTCATCTTGTAAAGACTTTTTTAGACAGTTGCACAATTACACCACTAAATGTCAGTAAACTGATGTTTCCTCTGCTCACACTTGACATGAGTACTGATTTTAAATAAACAAGTGAAGTATTTTCTAGTTGATGTATTTATTAATTTATTTAGCTGGGAAAACAAAAATAAAATGTAGAGTTATCTTTATGACAAATTATATTTCCATTACTTACAACTTCATTAACATCCCAAACTTTTAATCTGTCATTCAGAAAATAGCACTGAAATTATATACAGTACTCACACATTTGTTATAAAAAGGTTTGATGGGGTAAATGGTAATTAGCCTGAAACCATAAATCATACAATTGTCTCTAATTGGTCTAATTGTGTAAAAGTGCTGACTTAAACTGATGACTTACTAATGACTTAAAGGTGTAATGTTTACTGACTACTGAATGGTAAAATAAATAAGTCTGAATGCATGAAATAGCATTAGACCTACCCTTTAACATTTTATTCAGAGAATGGCACTGATATCACATAATCACACATCTGTTCAAATAAGTTCAAGAGATCACCATTTGTCCTGAAATGGAGTCAAACTTTGTAAGAGATTTCAGTGAGTCCTTTAGTGCTGAGGTCCCCAGCACCAGTATATACAGTGGGTACGGAAAGTATTCAGACCCCCTTAAATTTTTCACTCTTTGTTATATTGCAGCCATTTGCTAAAATCATTTAAGTTAATTTTTTTTCCTCATTAACAGGTGTGTGGCTTTCCTAATCAAGTCCAATCAGTATAATCAAACACAGCTGGACTCAAATGAAGGTGTAGAACCATCTCAAGGATGATCAGAAGAAATGGACAGCACCTGAGTTAAATATATGAGTGTCACAGCAAAGAGTCTGAATACTTAGGACCATGTGATATTTCAGTTTTTCTTTTTTAATAAATCTGCAAAAATGTCAACAATTCTGTGTTTTTCTGTCAATATGGGGTGCTGTGTGTACATTAATGAGGAAAAAAAATTAACTTAAATAATTTTAGCAAATGGCTGCAATATAACAAAGAGTGAAAAATTTAAGGGGGTCTGAATACTTTCCGTACCCACTTTATATATATATATATATACAGTTGTGTTGATTGCATTATTCTGTTCAGGTGTGCAATGTGGTCTTTGACGGTCAGCTGGTCATCGAAGATTACACCAAGATTTCTGACCGAAGTCGATGGGGTAATTGTAGAAGAACCTAGCTGGATGGTGAAATCATGCCGTAGAGTTGGAGTGGCAGGGAAGACAAGAAGCTCAGTCTTTGCCAGGCTGAGCTGTAGGTGATGTTTTTTCATCCATGCCGAGATGTCCGCCAGGCAGCCTGAGATCCATGCAGCTACCGTTGGATCATCTGGTTGAAATGAGAGATAGAGCTGTGTGTCATCAGCATAGCAATGGTAGGAGAATCCATGTGCCTGTATGATGGGACCCAGTGATGTAGTGTCTATGGAGAAGAGGAGGGGTCCAAGAACTGATCCCTGAGGAACCCCAGTGACCAGTTGATGAGCTTTGGAGACCGCCCCTCCCCAGGCCACCCTGAAAGACCTACCAGTGAGATAAGATTCAAACCAGCGAAGTGGAATCCCTGTGATGCCCAGAGATGAGAGGGCAGACAGGAGGATCTGGTGATTGACAGTGTCAAAAGCAGCAGATAGATCCAGCAGAATAAGAACTGTTATTAGCTATAACACTGGGCTCTTTGTAAAGACGAAGCACAAGCCGGTCAATTTTATTTCTATTTTAAGTCATGAACATTGGATCACTCTCAAAAAGAAAGATATGAACACAAATGCTTGTGTTTCAGAAACAGGAAGATATTTGGACCAGGGAACTCGTGCTTACCAGCATGTGCAGGAGGATGGATGCCGTGCATGTACTTAGGTGATCACACAAGGTATTATGATTATGTATTGCAAATGTAATATTCTCTTATATTTTATTATTTCAAATTTAATCTCGTTAATTTTATTGTAAGCAAGAAATAACATCAACCAGAATGGCATGTCGATGAAACAATGTGCATGCATCCTTTATATGAAAGTGCCAAAATATCCAAATACTATTAATGAAAACGCGAAGCCAAAGTTAGTTTTGAACAGTGGTGTATAAAGTACCTGAAAGCCATACTCAAGTAAAAGTACAGATATCTTACCAGAAAATGACTTAGTAGGCCTACCTGAAAGCCATACTCAAGTAAAAGTACAGATATCTTACCAGGAAATGACTTTGGTAGAAGTTGAAGTCACCGTTTAGAATATTACTTGAGTAAAAGTCTTAAAGTATGTGATATTTATTGTACTTAAGTACGAAAAGTTTTTTTTTTTTAATCTTAAACATACTCAAGTATTGCAAGTAAAAGTACAAGTAAATGCAAAATGGAAAAGAAGCAAATAAATATATATAAAAAATGTTCATACACAGCTTGAGTAGCAAGATTGTGTTCAGTTTTAACTCTTTCTTCCATTTAGCATTTTTGGGTATGAATAAGAAGCACTTCTTCCAGTACTTATGCCGAGTTCACACTGCACGATTTTGCGGACCAGACAGAGCTGTCGGCGATTCTTCCTATTGTGAAGTCATGCAGTGTGAAACCCCCTGTCGCCGATTCATCGTGCAATGTGAACACAGCAGCAACTGAATGCTACCCCAGATAGTCACGCAGTGTGAAAACAACGGCGATCCGACAAGTTTGAAAATCGTGCAGTGTGAACTCGGCATTAGTTTCTTTCATTCCAACCTAAGAAAACATTTCTGGAATCTGCATCTGAAGTGATATTTAGATGTATTTACACAGTTTAATGTATCTCAGAGGGGACATGGATGCATTTAACCTGAAGTTACAGATGATTAAATAATGTTTTGTTTTTAACATAAAACGTTGAACACTGTTATTTGGTCTAAAATGTAAGTCACTTATTGCTAACTTTACTGAATTTGTATAAAATTATTATTAAATTATGCTTTATGAAATTATGATTATGCTGATATCTGCAGAAAAACGGTACTCTTTGTGTGACAGATTAAGGTAATTACGTATATTAAATTATATAAATATAAAAAGCATACAAAAGCATTTTTGCTATCTACAATTTAGAATACCTTGAATTTTAATTTTAGTTTATTTAATTTTAATGAATTTAAAACAAAGGTGTTTTTAAGAGTCTAACTTGCAAGCGCCAGACCACTGATTCGTCAAACCTGCTTTCCTGCAGTCTGTGTTATTCTGACGTCTGACTATTTTGTAGTAAGTAACGAATATGCTTCGGGGAAATGTATCGGAGTAAAAGTAAAAGTTGGCTGAAATATAAAAACTCAAGTAAAGTACAGATACTCCCAAAAAATACTTAAGTACTGTAACAAAGCATTATTACTTCGTTACATTACTCCACTGGTTTTGAACCTTTCTAAACCAAAGTTGGTTTGGTGCAGTTTGCTTAGTTTCACAAAAATAAAGGTAGCTTAACAGCATGAAGAGATTTACATCTCTCATATGTGTAGAACAGCATTTGTAGAATAGTCATCAAAATGTTTGTACAGCAATTACAAAGTATTTAGAATATATATCATGAAATATCTAAATATAAGGAAATTATATAATAATAATAATAATTATGATAATAAATAATTGTAAATATAATTACAACTACAGCATGACATTGCTAAATCGTTCCTAAATTACTGTACACTTATTTACAAGGTTGATATAAGAACTGTGTGTTTGTGTGTCTGTGTTATATATATATATATATTCCACTTTAAACAATATACATTATTTACACAGTAACAAAAAAAGAACAAGTATTGTTATAGTGCTATAACATTTTTTCTTTCTTTCTCAGAAATAGGCTAAGTGTGGTACTGTTCAAAGCACTCTGTTGGACACAGTGCTGTGTTGCAAGGTTTGCACATGAACCTCATCTTCTGCCTTTTCTGTGGGCACTTTTTGGTGGTCAGGTAGACCTTGCAGTGCCTGCATGTGTTCTTCCCCTGTTGGACAGTTGCAGGGATCTCAGAGGGGAAATGCCGGGCAGTGAGACTAAGTGGGTTGTAAGCAGGAGGACAACCACCAGAAGATGGCTTCCGGGGAGTGTGGTGTTCTTCCACAAGTTGGCGAACAAGATTTTTACGGAACTTTTGGTATGTCAGGTTAGAATCATTCTTCACCTTGTAAAAAAACAATGCATTGTGTACTGCAAAGTCCACAAAATGGAAGAACAGTTTCTTGTATCATTTTAAGGTCTTGCGAGTACAGCCAACAAAATTGTCCATCATATCGACCTTATCCACAGCATCCATTTTCTTATTGTAATCCAGCACGCATTGGGGTTTGATTGAACGCAAGCAGCGAACAAGCTTCTGTGTCAGCCGCGACACAAGGATACGTTTTCTACGTGTATTTACGCTTTTATTTGAATGAAAACAGCGCATCCGTGCAGCATCATATGATGCTTTTTTAAAGATCATTATTCTGTGTATTTGGTGTAACAGAATATGTTGACATGCTTTAATGTTCAAAAAACACATTAT
>NW_015544163.1:16800-20522 GCF_001515605.1 Sinocyclocheilus anshuiensis
ATCTTAAAGATTCCTAAATGCATCTACTTTCGGAAGGCCAAATAAAGTGCTTTTGCTTTCGCCTAGAAACACACAACGTCTCCCTGACATGGCTGCTTCAACACTAACTGTGGTTACTGAAACCATGCCTTCTTTCTTTGCGTGAACATTTGGGCTGCATTATGCTAATATTTCCACATAGTGAGGTAGATATGTGGGGGCATGTGCGTTTTAGGGGGGCGTGGCAGAGTCTTAACTTTGATAAAGAATATCTCTTTGGTTTTGAGACTTTAGTCTTTGCAACTTCAGGGATCTTATCTATTCACGAACAGCTTGTAACACTCCAAAGAGAAAGGAAAACTTGAAATCGCATCATATGACCCCTTTAAATTCTAAACAACCTGCTCATGGGATTCAGCGGCATTCCGCAGGAGGAACTGCGGCATGCCGTGGGGAAAAAAATACACATTCTTGATGGCCACATCTGTATCTGGGAGTGACACTGAAAATTTGTTCCAACAAAGACAAAATACACTGGAATTTTAAGACAACAGGGAGTTGGTAAAACCACACAGCTTTGAGGGGGTAAATGGTAAATAACCCTGAACTGCTACAGAAAAAAAAAAGAAAATTAATTTATGAACATAAAAGATGAAAGCAGGAAGATCCAGACCTACAGGTGTAATGTTTACTGACTACTAAACTGTAAGATGCTGAGAGGGGAAAAACTATCAAAGGATGGAAAGACGGTGTCAGTAAATGTGGTTGTGAATGTGTGTAGATGTGTGTTAGTTACAGGATCAGAGAATGATACTGTTCCTCTGTCATAGTCCAGATCAACTCTTACATGCTCAAGATACTGTTTAACATGGAATCCAGACCGTTCACACAATCCATACTGATCATACATTCCAGACACCAGTGTTAAAAAAAAATCACACCCCTTCCTTTTGTTAGATGCTGTAGTTACTCTACATAAACGCTCTTTAACCTCCACAAACCAGCAGTGTGTTCCTGAGTTAAAACCCTCTGAACCCAGAACACAGTAATAATCATCAAATCTCTCTGGATTATCAGGAAACGGTTGTTTGTTCTCGCTCCATCTCACACTGGTCAGATCTTCAGACACGAGGAGCCGTGGATGAGCCGTGTTTGGATCCAGAATCACAGGAGCTGATGAGACACAATCAGCAGCTGCTTTTATTATGACGTTCATATAATGATCAAGAGTGAACCAAACACAGATTATTATGAATTATGAACATTGGTCCTATTGATCAAACTATCTGATCACACAAACTAAAGTGTAGAGATCTACTGTACATTGTAAATACCTACATTGTAATTGCAAATATACATTGTAGAATATCATTCTCAACATCTACATTGTAACTGTAAATATCATTCTCTTCTATTGTTTACAGCTAATTTTGGTGCAGTAGCCCATCTGGTTATATACATATAATGTTAAAGTCTGTAAATATTCGCATGCATCATTTCTAGTGTATATGTAAGAGCACAGATCTTCTCCAGACTCACTGTTTTGGACATGCATCTTCTTCCAGACTCTGAAGGGCAGGTTGCCCAAGTAATGTGGCACATGAATCAAAGCTCCAGAAGGCATCTGTGGATTCGACTGTGATGAGATCTGGACTCTGGAAGAACATTCAGGATCAGAACTGCAGTGGCTTTGACTTCAGAAGCAGAGAGACCAGACACCAGCAGATCACTCACCTTTCCATCGAGACTGGAAACTTCTGCAGAACAAAAACACAATTTATCATCAACAACCCACTCAATCAATCAATCAATCAATCAATCAATCAATCATTCAATCAGTCCATGATCTGAAATCAGACCTTCAGAAAGCAGACATCATTGTCTTTCATCATCTCCTCTGTATCTTTGATTGTGTGTGAAAGAACTGAGATGTGTCTGTTCATCTCCTCCAGCTTCTCCTTCATCATCTTCTTCTTCTGCTCCTCTTCCTCTTTCAGTGCAGTGATTGTAGCTTCTTCTTCATCTCTGAGAAACTGATGAAGCTTCTCAAACTGCTATTTAATCTGATGCTTTGTATGCTCAGTTTGAGACTGAAATCAAATCACATTCATTTCAGTCATCTCAGTCAACACACATCATCATCTACAGCACCACTCAAATGTGTGGACTGTGGATGCACTCAACTGAATTTATAAGAAATGTATTAATGTATAAAAAACCTATGAAAGTTGGCAACTTCAAAAAAGATACTGTAGTGATCTCGAGACAATGTTGTGCCAATTTTGATACAAAAGGGGTGTTGTTGGCCACAGTCACAGCATGCACACCTCGGCTTGCTCAAAGAACCACACTTGAACCAGCGGGGAACTCCTCTCCCCCTTTTCACTTGGACCTCTCCCCTTCCTCAAGCATTCGTAAGGATACTAAATTACTTTACAATTACTTAAATGTTAAAATATGTTTGTGCACTGTTTGTTTATGGAGTAAGTCACAGGAATGATGCATTTATATAGCACTTTATTGTGTATTGCTGTACACCCAAAGCGCTTTACAATCATGTGGGGGGTCTCTCCTCAACCACCACCAGTGTTCAGCATCCACCTGGATGATGCGACGGCAGCCACAGGACAACGGCACCAGTGCGCTCACCACACACCACACACCAGCTACAGGTGGAGAGGAGAGAGAGTCATAGAGCCAATCAAGTGGATGGGGATTATTAGGAGGCCATGATAGACAAGTGACTGACACGCAATTTGGCCAGGACACCGGGGTTACACCCCTACTCTTTACGAGAAGTGCCATGGGATTTTTAATGACCACAGAGAGTCAGGACCTTTTTGACAGTATAATGTCCCCATCACTATACTGGGGCATTACGACCCACACAGACCACAGGGTGAGCACCGCCTGCTGGCCTCACTAACACCTCTTCCAACAGCAACCTAGTTTTCCCAGGAGGTCTCCAATCCAGGTACTGACCAGGCTCAACCCTGCTTAGCTTCAGTGGGCGACCAGTCTTGGGCTACAGGGTGATATGGCTGTGGCCATAGGAAGGAATATATAATGTAAACACAGTGGTTGTGTAGTGTATTTGACAAAGGTTTAGAGGTTTAAGTTAATCTATAAGTATTAATTCATATATGAGGTATGCTGGGATAAATAAATAACTCAACATACTAAGGTTAGTCGAAGGTGTGACCATTCCTATATTTCAATAGGGCTGGGCTAAAACTGGGTAGTTTTTAAATAAGCATTTTTTTCAGAAAAGCATCTGTATGATATAGAATGAGTGAAATAATGACTCTCTCTTTCTAGTAAGAGTGTACAGAGGGTGGGTCGTTTTTGATCATCTTTGGGAATGTTGTGCAGCAGGTCAGACGGCACCATCAAGATTTCTTCAAGTTCACTTACTGGCATTGGTTAACAAGATTCCCTTCAAAATGAAACTACTGTGAAACTTGCGAGTGTATCGGATCTGGTCCTCCTTCTGTTTTCTGCATTGTGATTTGGCAAACCCGTTCATACGATCTTATTACTACACTCCGACGAACACGAGTCAACGGGCCCCATCCCCCAATATAGGCCAGGACACAGCGTTTTCGTTGACATTTTTACTGAAAGGTGAAATAACACATCCATTTAGTGGTGTTACACTGCAGACATAACCCAGTCAACACGTGAGATCATGCGATGATCACAGTGACATCACACGATCCTCATACTGTGATCCTCACGGTGTG
>NW_015544163.1:20711-25522 GCF_001515605.1 Sinocyclocheilus anshuiensis
CACACTCACTGTGTGCTCATACTGTGGTCAATGTGAGGTCACTGCACACTCACTTTGTGCTCATACTGTGGTCAATGTGAGGTCACTGCACACTCACTGTGCGCTCATACTGTGGTCGCAATGTGTGTGTGTGTGTGTTCATATTGTAAGCTCAACATGTGAGACCACTGTCATATCATTGTGTTAAACTCATTCTGTTAGTTTAGTGTGAGTTAACTGTGATCTAAAATGTATCTAATATTGGCCAGTAATATCACAAACATGTAGAATTTCATCTTTTATTTCCTTCAAAGTATTTCTACAATTCAGTTTCCTTGTTTATTTTGATTTATTTTCAGTTTGGTGTTTGCATTTGACACAAACATTTAAATTTGACACATTCTGCTTCTGGTGTTGTTTTGGTGAATCCTTTTCGATTCTTAACTTCTATTTCTTCGTCCCTTTGGAAAGACTTGACATCCTGAAACACAGAGAACAATATGTCATTGCAATCAGTTGCTAACAACCAAACAGGTGAAAATAACTATTAGTTAAACAAAATATGAAACAAATCATGCATCCATGCGAACACATGTACCTGAGTAATTTGCTAACATGGGGCCAGGCCACTGTGCATATTGGTATTATAATATTATATTAGCATACGTGAATAGCAATTAAAGAAACCACTCACCATTTGTCCAGTGTAACAATTCCACAGTCAACAGTCCCTAACACAAATGTACATCACAATAGTGATGTTTGTCTTCTTCTTCATTGGAGTTTTACGGCAGTTGGCATCCATAGTGTTGCATTACTGCCATCTGCTGTCTCACTTTAACTTACTATATCTTAATTAAATTCGTCCTTCCAGTCCAGTCCTCCTTAGAAAATTAAACAAATATCTCCGTCCTTGGTCACTATTTCCATATGTTACTATATTTTTAACATTATACTCTACTATACCTATTTCCCGTAGCTGATTCTTGAATAGTGAGGTTTGATTTTTCTTCTTCTGTTTAATGGTGGGTAGCACCAGCGTTACGGTGCATTATCGCCACCTTCAGTGTTGGAGTGTGGACCAAAGTTTACCCATATCAGTTCTGTACTTTTGAGATAAAGAAATAAGCTCTCTAATCCATAAGTGATTATACTTTTTGTTAGCTTTGTTCCTTCCACTCCCACCATTCTAAGTTCCTTCTTCATTGTTTCTTTTTCATTAAAATACTTTTGACAAACACATAGATGTTCCACTGACTCCTCTTGTGGCAAACATAGAAATCATGATTATAACTTGTGTCAACAGTCCCTAACACAAATGTACATCACAATAGTGATGTTTGTCTTCTTCTTCATTGGAGTTTTACAGCAGTTGGCATCCATAGTGTTGCATTACTGCCATCTGCTGTCTCACTTTAACTTACTATATCTTATTTAAATTCGTCCTTCCAGTCCAGTCCTCCTTAGAAAATTAAACAAATATCTCCGTTCTTGGTCACTATTTCCATATGTTACTATATTTTTAACATTATACTCTACTATACCTATTTCCCGTAGCTGATTCTTGAATAGTGAGGTTTGATTTTTCTTCTTCTGTTTAATGGTGGGTAGCACCAGCGTTACGGTGCATTATCGCCACCTTCAGTGTTGGAGTGTGGACCAAAGTTTACCCATATCAGTTCTGTACTTTTGAGATAAAGAAATAAGCTCTCTAATCCATAAGTGATTATACTTTTTGTTAGCTTTGTTCCTTCCACTCCCACCATTCTAAGTTCCTTCTTCATTGTTTCTTTTTCATTAAAATACTTTTGATGTGTACAAAAAAAAAAAAAACATTTTTAAATTCGTAGATAATCACAAGTGAGATTTCAGTGAGATTTTGACCACTGGACTAGGAATGTCCCCGGTTTTCATTTCAGAAATCTGGTCACTTTACGCTAGAATATTTTAAACTCACAACTGATAGGGTTAATATTACCCGTGGATTCCTGTACAGAGATTCAGACTCCACCCACAAATAATTTCCTGCTCTCATGTCGGCGACACGGAATTAATCGTGTAAACACAATGGAAAATACAGGTATATATTTCACATATACAGCGTCTTTATGTTTGTTACATGAAATATAAAAGTGAGATACAACACTAAAACATAGTTTAGTTTAATTCTGTTTGTATTCAATAACGTTTGAACTGCAGTCAACATCAGTTTCACTTTCGTTTTTGTCCCAGAACAGTGTCAAAAACAAATCTGTGTAACACTGTGTTAGACGCAGACATATCTGTCAGTTTTCTATTTGTCAGATTAGTCAGATTCAGGTTTGTATTTGTAAATGTAGGCTACAACTGTAAAACGAGATACTCTGAGCTAGGCTAATAAACAGGGCTGCCAATTTTTGCGTTCAACCTGGATTAAGAATCACCACGGAGGGTGGGTGGGGGCATAGGCGGAGGGTAAACTAACTCCGGGGTAAGACTAAAAATATCCTTTTCTGTAATCTATTAAATACGCATATCCAAAAACCCGGCTTTTTAAGCACTGATAAGCAGATACCAGATATGGGTGTCATGCCATAAAATATTGTAATAAGACTGAATTTGTATTTAACCGTCTACCGCATGGTGTAGCCATATGGCAACATACTCTTTGTGTTCATTTCCTTGAATAAATTATTAAGACATTAGTTACTAATTATAACGCTTTCATTTCCACAGTTATTCAAACAGTGAATCAATTATATACGGAAAGCAAGCAAAGAACATTTACAAGAATTTAAAGGGATAGTTCACCCAAAAATGAAAATTCTGCAATTAATCGCAACATGAAAATTTTATACCGGCATATCCCTAGTGACATCAGTGGTTGAACCGTAATTTTACGAAGCTACGAGAATACTTTTTGTGCGCAAAGAAATAAAAAATAATTACTTTATTTAACAATTCTTCTTCAAATCACGTATTCCGCCATTATCTACATCCAAGCATTTGGAGCTTCACTACATTACTACCAGGGTTTGAAATTAACACCCGCCCACCTGCCAAATACTGGTAAAAATCAGCTGTGGCGGGTAACAATGTCAAATCACTAGCCAATTTGGCTGGTTACTTTTTGTAAATTATGTTAACTACTTAATTTCTTGGGGAAGTTCATGTAAGCCAAATCTGTGCAGATTTAGCGCAAATACTGAACTCGTGACTCATCATGATGTATTAAATACATCTTAATTGCGCAGCATCAATAACGGTATGGCAGGCGCGCTGGTTTGCTTTGCATTGAAGCAATAACGAAAAGTCGCCTGAAGACTCACACCGTGTCTACACTGGACGCGACAAAATACAATAGGACTCATTAATCAGTGATGCTGTTTACACTGGATCTGGCGTGGCACGGCACGACAAATCCCAGACAGTAAACTGATGCCTCATTCTATTTATGACGTACTCACATAAAGTACAAATTATTTGCAAAGGTCACTTTGTCGCATCCAGTGGACAGCCTCAAGGTGTTGGTTTACCTCCAGCCTTTTTTTGTTTGTTTGTTTTTTGTTATTTATTTTTAAAATATTTTTTTGGGGTAGTAGAAATTATGAATTGCCGGTAAAAATTTAGTAGCCAAACTGGCTGGTGAGCAGGCCCGTAGCCAGCTATGAGGCCAACGAGGTCTGGACCTTGGTAAATGTTTCATGTTCAAAAATAAAATTTGTTCTCTGGATGACTAACTTGCTGTTAATCAGGGTTGGAACTGAACTCTGTAGAAAGGTAGATCTCCAAGAACAGGATGCACCCCTGATTTATAACAATACATCTGTTTCACTTTAAATACTTTTCAGCTCCTATAACTTAAGTCTTTGGGAAAAACAGTTATTATACATCTGAAATGGATGCAGACACCACATAACTAATGTCTATATTGTCAAAAATGTACAGTAGTCAAAGGGATTTCAAATCAATGGATTTATTAAATACAAAATAGAAAACATTCAATTCAGGTTAATACATCTACATATAGCCAAAAATGTAAATACACAAAAGTACAAAAAAAAGAGCAAACAAAACAACGTAAGATTGTAGGATTTCGTCATGTGAAAGTTGATGTGTGCGAAAGTCTTATCTGTAGTACATCAATGTCCAAACACTGTCCATAGCTGAAGTCGCCTGATAGCAAATGAATAATCCAACCTTGTAATGAAAACACGCCAAAACTTCCTAACCAGGAACAGTCAAAAATAGTCCAGACTATGGTCTCACGTCGAAAAGAACTTTTAATCCATATTCAAACTGGACCATGATGCGGTAACCTCACCAATAAAGAGTCCTTCTAAAATGCATACAAATATACTGCCTTGAACTCTTAGCATCAATTCAAAAATAGACCATACATACATGTAACATCTCTGCAAAAAAAACATCAGCAATGTACACTTAAAAAAAAACCAACTTGTGTAGACTGGGCTTGAAAGGAACCGCAGGAACATGGCTTTACTTAAGGAAACCTAAAACACCCTAGCACCCCTAGTGGTAAGGAAGAAAACTGCCCACAAAATTCTTATTAACAGGCTCATGTCTGGCCCACACTGGGCCATCATTGGATTAATGTGGGCAGTCCCATAGTATGGGCTGCTCACAGAGAGCCTGCGGTGAGCCCAAAGCTGTGGGCCTCGCCTGGGCAAGCCTGCACTGGGCCCGTTTAGGTTTGGTGTGGGCTGGCTCTAGCCCACTGTGCCCGGAAAAAGCCAGCATGGGCCCCGCAAGGACATGAGGGCCTTTCGCACCACGGGAACCTTTTCATAGTACCAGAACTAATTGTGGAACTACACACTTTTTGCCGTTTT
>NW_015544163.1:25678-26032 GCF_001515605.1 Sinocyclocheilus anshuiensis
TTAGTCCTCCTTTCCGTTCTTTCAATCGCTTTACGTATACGTCAACTTTCCATGTCCATTATTGTGAAACCCGCGAGACACAACAAAATAATTTAAAATTAAAGTATATTAAATTCACCAATTTTATGATTAATAAATTTTATGAATAAAACAACTTAAAAAATAACAGCACCACCTCTATT
The DNA here is from genome assembly GCF_001515605.1 of Sinocyclocheilus anshuiensis. Taxonomy (NCBI): domain Eukaryota; kingdom Metazoa; phylum Chordata; class Actinopteri; order Cypriniformes; family Cyprinidae; genus Sinocyclocheilus; species Sinocyclocheilus anshuiensis. Next base: position 25,861 of record NW_015544163.1, read on the forward strand.
GTGCGTGTTCTGAGTTGATATTCTGTATGTTGGAGCAGTTCAAGCCATTTCTCATCACGCTGTGTGAAATACAGACTGAACGGCAGCTCAAAACACCCGACCATTGCATTAAAGGGGTCATATGATGCGATTTCAAGTTTTCCTTTCTCTTTGGAGTGTTACAAGCTGATTG
>NW_015544163.1:26042-26325 GCF_001515605.1 Sinocyclocheilus anshuiensis
CCCAAATGTGCACGCAAAGAAAGAAGGCGTGGTTTCAGTAACCGCAGTTAGTAGTTAGTGTTCCATGTCAGGGAGACGCTGTGTGTTTCTAGGCGAAAGCAAAAGCACTTTATTTGGCCTTCGGCCTTCCGATGCATTTAGAAATCTTTAAGATTACTTACAACAGAACAGCAATGCATTTTATGGACGACCGTTTCGTGAACCTTGGAGAGGAGGTAATTCTGACTTTGCTATGACAATCTGGCGCTTCTGAATCAGCTACTGTTTTGTTATTAGTTTAAGT
>NW_015544163.1:32741-34464 GCF_001515605.1 Sinocyclocheilus anshuiensis
CAAACACATACCAGCTTCATCACTGTGTCTGTCACGCGACTGTTCCCCTTTCGGGCTCTGTGTTTACATTTATTTTGAAAGATGAAGCTCGCGATTATGGTAAGGGGTGTTACATTTCTGACGAGTGCTTGCGGTGTTCGGCCAATAACAATGCACTGGGTCAGCTGGCCAATCAGAGCAGACTGCGCTTGTCAGAAGGAGGGACTTTGTAGAAAACGAAGCGTTTGAGAGAGGCGGGGCATAGAGGACCTACAATAATGTACAGTATTTGAAAAATAATGTGTTTTTTGAACATTAAAGCATGTCAACATATTCTGTTACACCAAATACACAAAATAATGATCTTTAAAAAAGCATCATATGACCCCTTTAACATATGATACGCAATTTACAGCTCTTGGCTGGATAAATCATGCCAGTGTCGCGCTAGTAAGGTTTTGATGGATGTCGACTATAATCAAAGTAAAGACAATTATAGTGACATATACGAGTCGTACATTAGGCAGCGTGTATCCGTTATTGATGCTCAAACGAACTGTGTATGCGCGCTCTCTGCACACTGTTCACTAGTGCTGTGTTAAAAATATCGATACGACGATGTATCGTCACAGAGATTTGACGATACGAGTATCGATACAGCTGGCCCTGTATCGATATTTTGGCAGCAGTGGACCGCGCTTAATTTGTTTACAATTTTAAAATTGAGTAGAAAAGTGCTAGGTTTCTAAAAAAAGAATGAATAGAGCATATATAGGCTACAACAAGGTTTAATCTGGCCGCAGAGGAACACAACTGGGTTGCCTGATATAAAGAGACGTAATCCCCAAAACAGAGCTTTACACTTGCGCAATACGGAAATATCTGCTAAATTTGTCAACCTGGCAACCCTGTGTAATTAGATAATGTAGCTCTTGAGCGATTAATCTATTTAGTTGATAAAACTGTGGGGCAGCGCTAAAAAGTTTGTTCCTGAATGTCTGAATGCGGCCGCAACGTGATCTGTGTGTGTGACTGCACTTCACATCAAACTGCTTCTGTTTCACACAAATGCTGGCACACACCTGTTTTTATACAGTCTATGGCACAGACGTGTGTTATGTTCGGCTAGAGTCGCTTTGAACTCGTGCATCTTGGGAAGCGGAGCTGCGCGGAAAGTTACAAAAAATGTCGTGCACACCGCCACGCGAAACGACGTCGTGCGCACTGAAAGCGAACTTCCGCCAACACCGTGAAGACGTCATATTTGCCGCGCACACCTAATGCCGAGTTCACACTGCACGATTTTCAAACTCGTCGGATCGCCGTTGTTTTCACACTGCATGACTATCTGGGGTAGCATTCAGTTGCTGCTGTGTTCACATTGCACGATGGATCGGCGACAGGGGGTTTCACACTGCATGACTTCACAATAGGAAGAATCGCCGACAGCTCTGTCTGGTCTGCAAACTACGTTTCACAACAAAACACATGCGAGAAGTGATAAGGAAATAACGCGAGAACCTGCGTGCATCACCGGAGTTCTCCAGCAAGACTAATTATTTAAAAAAATATATATATAGCCCGCAAATTGTCTGTGAGCTGATTTCCAGCTACAAGGAGAAAAAGAAAAACAGATTATGCAGGAGGGAGATGCAGGGAACAGGGACTGGGTGTTCTGCAAAGAGAGTTGGAGGTAAATAACTGTTATGCTGATGTTGTGGCTGGTCAAGCAAATGTTTGTGCT
>NW_015544163.1:34557-41527 GCF_001515605.1 Sinocyclocheilus anshuiensis
GTTCTGTATAGTCACGTAGTTGCCAAAATTAATGTACAGCGAGTGTTTTATAACGGATGATCACCGAAGAGGCGTTTTTTGGAGAAGTTTGTGAGGGTCAGTGGTGTTTACATATGTGCATCAGATGCTCCAAACACAGCCACGATCACTTGTTCTGAAAGAGGAACTATTCACTGATGATGTCGACCCACCTTCAGATCGCTGAGCTAACACACATTCAAAATGTTTTCATTTTTAATTTGTATTTGGTGTGTTTAGTGATTCTGAATGGATCCGTATAGTAGTTTATATGCAGTCCTTTGGCGTCTCCCTGTGGTCTTGTTTAGTATGGCAGGTTGACTTGTGCTGATTTGTTAAAGTGCCCCTATTATGGATTTTTGAAAATTACCTTTCATGCAGTTTGTAACACATCTCTAAGTGATTGAAAACATCCTGCAAAGATTTAAATCTGAAAGTGCACCATGTATAAAGTTATTGTCTCTCAAAAGAAAGAGTCGACTCTGAAACTCTGTTTTTAAAATGAATCCCAAGCCGTTTCATGTTGACGTCAACATCAAAACCAAAATTTGAACCTTTCATTACCCATAATAGGGGCACTTACAGTCGCAGTTACTGTATAATTGAGCTTTACGTACTTTTAAGTTGTAAAGAATATCTGTAGTGACATTTTTTTCTAATTATGTTTGCAAAAAAAGAAGACAATGTTTGAAAGTAATAACACTACAGTACAAAGGTTTTTGTGAATAGAAAAGGTTGGGGGGCTTGCAGTATTGATTCAGAGAGGAATGGGGGCCTTGGAGTAAAAAAGGTTAAGAACCACTCATTTAGACACACAATTATTAATGAAAATGTATGTTAAAGGGTTTTTGATTTCATCAATAATAATGAAAACACACATACACAAAAAAGTGAATTATCACAATTAAAAGAAATTAATTTAAAAATAGGCCTTTATCACAGTCCGCGTGTCGTCACATCCGGCTCGGATTAGTAGCGTAAAGGAATTTCCGCCTGCTTTATTGTCAATGGACAGACGCCAGTTTTGTGAAGAAAATTAAACTAATTTAGTTTAGTTGAACATTGATACAATAAACGTCAATGTTAAAAATGCGTATTTATACCGATTCCATACCATGTATCATGTCATCCTTCATTTTAATGTGTAACATTAGCCTATCTGAGCGCTGTCAGCGCTGAAAGTGTTGCCAGTCAGATTAATGAACAGCATGGAGCTCAAATAACTGCCAGAGGAATACTCGGACTGATTTAATTTTATTTGTAATATTATTTTGTTTATTTTTGCATTATATTTATTGCGATTAACCTCCCGTTCTTTTTCACAGTATAATGACATTCAATCGTTGCACGCAATCACGGAGAATATAACTCAATTAAGATGATCAAACTTATTTTTAATGATCGTCTATGGGCTGGAAATATTTCTTTATTTTAACAACTTCAATTTGATGCAATTGAGATTGCATAATAAAGTCAGCGCATGAAAAAAAAAATGTGAGCATTATGTTTAATACAACAAGTTTGCCCCTAAACCTTTAATTTAATCCTTCTATATAGCCTTTAGTCATAATTAATGTTTTAAGCTTTGGCTAATTCTAATGCTTATTAATGTGATATGTTGTTTGTATAGTTTTCTCGCTGTTCTGAAATTAAATAAACTGAGTCTGATCACTCAGTGGCTGCGTTTCACAAAACCATGGCGCAGGGGTGGGATTGGGGGTGTTGGGTTGTGTCAGTCTGAATGGAGACGTTACGAGGTTTTGCTGAGAGCTTGAGGATCCAATGGCATTACGAAGCTTTACCGACAAGATTAAATATTTGTAAAACCCTCAGATTTAAAATAATAATAACGAAATATAATAAAGAATTAGAGGTATGAAGTCTGAATAATTTTTCATGGCACACCCGCGGGGGCTAGGGTATGGCAACTGCCATACTCTGACATAAGGAAACGCCGCCCCTGATCAGACTGTGAAGAATTGCCTATACACATACAGTATGGCTCGCACGCTCCTGTTTAAGTCACGAAATACGCATCGGGATATCGTGACTACTTATTCATTCATTTCATAATACTCAATTAATTATTGTAAACTGAGATTGGTGTATTTAGAAGACGTATAAGTGCTGAATTCTACATAAATAATCCACAACAATGCCGTGCTATGGGCACAGCCATTGATAGAGGCTGCAGCGGAAGTTTTTTTACGCTACTATTTGAGTCTTCCGCTTTTCAACGTGGAAGTGTGATAAAGGCCTATTGGCACAAGTTGTGAACAATGCATCTTTTCCCCCAAGAATCAGTGCATAACTTCAATCTCTTTGGAGAGTATTAATATTTTTCCTGTTTTTACCCAAAATAGAATGGAGTGAGCATTACTAAGCGCTAACACACATAGGGTTGGGTATCGTTTGAATTTTATCGATTCTGATTCCGATTCTGCTTATCGATTCCGATTCTTTTCGATTCCCAGTTTCGATTCCAATGTGATTAAATAATGATATCAAACATTTATCCTGTGTCTCTTTTTTGCAATCCATTTATTGGAGCTGAATACGATGAACAAAAATCAACAGGCTACATAAAAACTGGACTCTTTAAGAGCTGTTTGTGTGCAAAATAGAACTGTATGATTCTGGATAAAATGAAAAAAAAAGAACTTTTTTTTCCCCAATGGAAGTTGTGGTTCTCTCCTGATTCTAAAGAAAAAAACATTAGACAACTAAACAAAATCAAATGTAATTTTTGAATTAATGAATAAATGACTCACTCAAGATGTACATATAGCGTTCTTGAACGAATCTCTTGTATGAGTCAAAGACAAATACATTTTAACAGCCCCTTTTCGCCACCTACTGGCATAACAATGTAATCGATAAATCTTCATTCGAAGAGTCAAATTACTTTCAAAAGGTGATTTACTCTATTTTAATCGCTACCATACAGATCGTACACAGTTTATATCTGAACTATAAACTTTTATCCCAGTACTTCTGTGATTAGAATGTTTGTAACACAGAAATAATGATACTGTGTGGCTGAAAAGACTATGAAGCGGTTTCATTCATGACAGACAGCTGCTCTCTTTAGGTCAGCGGCAGCGCAAACGCAAATTTAAATGTTCAAATCACACTGATGTGATCGTACGCTGCACGGATGAACCAACAAGTGATCACAACATTGTAATCACACACGTCAAAAGTTGAGGAGTGAAACAGACGAATCATTGTAATTTAGGAATAGAATCACGTTGGTGTTTGAATTGTGTTCGCGATCTTAACGATCTATTAAATTAAAGTGCTTTGTCATGTTGGTGGTGACACCTCTCTTGCAACATGTTTAGCTATCAAAGATATTATAGCTTTTTTGGCTTCTGATCGCAAATGTAGCCAAACTTTGGAGCGCGTAGATTAGCGAGCAAGGTCCTGGCGGATCGCTAGGTCCAGTCCTCACAGATGAAGAAAAAAAAAGCTCATAGGAATCGATAGACGGAATCAAAATTTTAATTTGACAACAAGTATCCTATTCCTGACCTTAAGTATCCGATTCTGGAATCGGAATCGATTTTCGATTCCCAACCCTAAACGCACATAATGTCTGTTTCATTGATACTCATATCCATAGGGCGACCTCACGCACAAACTCTAAATATGACTCACAGAAGTGATATAACTTATGATGCTCCAGAAAATCCTTAATATGGTCAAAGACATCCAGCTATTGCTGTATCTAATAAAAGGAAGATAGAAATGCTGCTAAAACATGAAGACAATAAACACATATTCTTTGAAGTATATTCCCATTCATATTTACAATTTTTAGCACACCAGGGTGACTGCAAACTTTTCCAGCCATGACTTCACATGACTGTGAAACAGGAGTATAAATATGTGGGAACATGAAGGCCAAATTCCCTTAATCATCCATTACAATAAGAAAACCCAAAGAATACAGTTCTGATGTGCAGCAACAGATTGTTGAGCTTCACAAATTATAAAATAGCTGTAAGAAAATAGCTTTAGCATTAAAAATCCCCATTTCCACCATCAGGGCAATAATTAAGATGTTCCAAACAACAGGAAATGTTACAAACCTGCCTAGAAGAGGACATGTGTTTATATTGTCTTAAAGCATGGTGAGGAGGAGAGTTTGAGTGGCCAAAGACTCTTCAAGGATCAGAGCTGGAGAACTGCAGAGATTAGTTGAGTCTCGGGATCAGAAAGCCTAAAAAATGATCACACTTCCACCTACATCACCACATGTTGTTCGGGAAGGTTTAAAAAAAAAAAAACTCCTCGCTCATCCAAAAACAAACTCACCAGATGGGTTTGGTGCACACAGGGCTAGAAAAGTCCCCCATGCCCACGGTTATGTAGCAAATTAGCTCAAAAGGGAAATGTATATAAATAATTACAGTTAATTATGATTAATTACAATTATTTATATCAGCTGCCAGTAATAACTGTAGCAGAATTAAATTGCCATCAACCACTCTGTTCGTCCAGCAAACATTCAGTGTAAGTTCATATCAACTGTAAGAAAGAATATTTTCGTGGCCACAAAAAATACTTTCATACAGTATTAATGCATTAGAGCATGTAGCAAGGTTCATAATCGAAAAGGGACATTCATTTGCAAGGCAGAATCAGAAACTCGTGTCATTTGTGCACAAGAGTTTTATTAACTAAACACTAACACAAACTAGTTGGAATCGGAATCGATTTTCGATTCCCAACCCTAAACGCACATAATGTCTGTTTCATTGATACTCATATCCATAGGGCGACCTCACGCACAAACTCTAAATATGACTCACAGAAGTGATATAACTTATGATGCTCCAGAAAATCCTTAATATGGTCAAAGACATCCAGCTATTGCTGTATCTAATAAAAGGAAGATAGAAATGCTGCTAAAACATGAAGACAATAAACACATATTCTTTGAAGTATATTCCCATTCATATTTACAATTTTTAGCACACCAGGGTGACTGCAAACTTTTCCAGCCATGACTTCACATGACTGTGAAACAGGAGTATAAATATGTGGGAACATGAAGGCCAAATTCCCTTAATCATCCATTACAATAAGAAAACCCAAAGAATACAGTTCTGATGTGCAGCAACAGATTGTTGAGCTTCACAAATTATAAAATAGCTGTAAGAAAATAGCTTTAGCATTAAAAATCCCCATTTCCACCATCAGGGCAATAATTAAGATGTTCCAAACAACAGGAAATGTTACAAACCTGCCTAGAAGAGGACATGTGTTTATATTGTCTTAAAGCATGGTGAGGAGGAGAGTTTGAGTGGCCAAAGACTCTTCAAGGATCAGAGCTGGAGAACTGCAGAGATTAGTTGAGTCTCGGGATCAGAAAGCCTAAAAAATGATCACACTTCCACCTACATCACCACATGTTGTTCGGGAAGGTTTAAAAAAAATAAAACTCCTCGCTCATCCAAAAACAAACTCACCAGATGGGTTTGGTGCACACAGGGCTAGAAAAGTCCCCCATGCCCACGGTTATGTAGCAAATTAGCTCAAAAGGGAAATGTATATAAATAATTACAATTAATTATGATTAATTACAATTATTTATATGAGCTGCCAGTAGTAACTGTAGCAGAATTAAATTGCCATCAACTAATCTGTTCGTCCAGCGAACATTTAGTGTAATTTCATATCAACTGTAAGAAAGAATATTTTCATGGCCACAAAAAATACTTTCATACAGTATTAATGCATTAGAGCATGTAGCAAGGATCAAAATCATAAAGGGACATTAATTTGCAAGGCAGAATCACAAACTCATGTAATTTGTGCACAAGAGTTTTATTAACTAAACACTAACACAAACTAGTATAATAACAAACAATCACTCATACATGGGAAAGGGCAAATGAGACTTGATGGATCAAACCATCAGGAAAACCAGAGAATGAAGCTATGAAAAGAATCAGTTAACCACCTGAGTAAAACCATCAGTGCCGTTGTAGAATGGGGTCTACAGCTTATACTAAACCTCTGTTTCGTTTAGTTAAATGTACGATACTTGCATTGCCTTGGCCTGGAACAAGCGTCCGGATGCAGTCTCGGATGAAAGTCTTGATGGTTTGGAGGTTCGGTGGTGTAGGAGTCTCGATCACCTTCTTCCAGGTTTGAAGAGTGATGAACTCCAAAAAGATGTTAATCTGACTCTGTGGTGGTTGGGAGAGTTTTCTCCCAGATGAAGATGATGAAGAGCTAAGAGAGACGTCAGCTGAGATCCAAGGATCGTTGGTGAATGTAAAGACAAGGCCGAAGCCTGGTGCAGACTTAAGAGTCTTGATGGTTTGGAGGTTCGGTGGTGTAGGAGTCGTGATCACCTTCTTCCGGTTTTGAAGAGTGATGAACTCCAAAAAGATGTTATTCTGACTCTGTGGTGGTCGGGAGAGTTTTCTCCCAGATGAAGATGATGAAGAGCTAAGAGAGACGTCAGCTGAGATCCAAGGATTGTTGGTGAATGTAAAGACAAGGCTGGTGCAGATTTAAGGGTTGCAGAAGCATTCTAGCTCACATCCTCATCTTCTCAGAATCTTAACAGAACCGCCAACTGAAAGGCTATGTGTTGGAGCCCACCGGGCACGCCCGCCCGCACTCAAGCTCTCAACACGGGCAGCAATCAGAAGATTTAGCAGAAGACTGGGCGGAACTGTGTGTGAGCCCTTTAAGGTCTGAGAAGATTCACGCCTCTCAGGATGGGCTTGTCCAATGAGAAAGGCTGAAATTCCAAGCGGGAGGTTGGAAATACTGGGGAGTTTTATGACCCTTTGTCTGAGAGCATGGTAATTTGCATATGGAACTGGATTGGATGTTGATATGCAAACTATGCAAACTAAGTCTGGATGTCCTGTACAGAGCACATTCAGGGCTTTCCAGAGATACCAAATGATTGGATGTTTCACCATGG
>NW_015544163.1:41721-49946 GCF_001515605.1 Sinocyclocheilus anshuiensis
ATTGCCTATGTACCAACATATAATATACACTCTCGTTTAGATTAATTCATAGATACTAAACATGGTAAGATTACATATAGGTAAGATTACATGAACGAGTGGTTCTATCATAAGCATGCATAAAACAGTATACAATACAAAAGACAATATACAAGAACAGTAATAACATACACAATGACCTGGGGATATGCATGCTAGGAAGGTCATAGAAAAATTTGTCTATGAATTAATGAAATAAGTCATTTCCTACAGCAGTATGTGTCTGTTTTAGAGAGAATTGAGAAGGAGGAAGATTCTCTCTACATACTTTTAGGTCGTACAAGTTAATCTGATCTGGCTGAGGGGTCCTGGTTGCCATGGTAACCAGGGGCCTGGGGTCGTTCCCAGACATGCTGGCACCCAGTATGTTTATTGGGTGAGTGGTCTGTGATTATTTGTTAATCTAATGAATAATTGATTTGTTAAATCTAATGAACAAATGTGTGTCTGATTGGTTCAAATGCTACAGTTAAATATACTGCTGGATATTTAATGTTGTGGGCCTATTATTCTGCTGAAGGTCCTGGACATCTTGTTCAGATACATGGCATCATGGGTTCTATCAAATATCAACAGATAAAAAATGTAAACCTGACTGCTTCTGTTAGAAATCTTATAATGGGCTGTGGTTGGATCTTCCATCAGGACAATGAGCCAAACCAAACATCAAAATCAACAGAAAAATGGGTCACTGAGCACAAAATGAAGATTCTGTCATGACCATCCCAGCCCTCTGCTCTGAACACTATAGAAAATGATTGAACTGAAGAAGAGAGTTTATCAACATAGAGCTGGGAAACTGAAGGATATGGAGAGATTCTGTATGAAGGAATGGTCTCTCATCTCTTGTCAGGTGTTCTCCAAACTCATCAGGCATTATAGGTGAAGACTCAGAGCTGTTATCTCGGTAGAAGGAGGTTGCAAAAAGTATTAACGAGTGCCAATATTTGTGACCAATGTGCATTGGAGAATTAATGTCTTCTTTTATTCTAGCAACACATTAGCAACCACAAAGCAACTGCCTAGAAACCTCCTAGGATAACCAAGCAAATGCCTTTTTTAATGCTCTTATGAGGTCGAACTTGGTCTGAAGAGGATTATTAGGGACTTTAAATCATTGGTATGGTTTTTTGTAGGGATCCCCCTTAAAAGTCAACTAACCGTTAGTCGACAACAAGAGGCTTGGTCAACCAAAATTTTATTAGTCACTTAGATAGAGAAAAAAAATTCCACACGAAGTGCATGGTGAAGTCACACAGTCTGTGACGGGCAGATCGTTAACGGCTGTTCAGTGTGGTTATGCATCGGGCAGGACATCCAAACAATCACCTATCATTCATCGACCTCAAATATGGCGTTTCATCTGAAAGATGTATGTAGTAGCAACTTTACATGGCCGCTCAATCTAATGTTAACGTAGAAAAATTTACTATTCAAGTGTCTGTGCAGCGTGTGGAAGCTGAACAGTAGCGCGCTCACTGCATGACAGATGGAGGCGCCAGTGACAACACTTGCTCTTAAAATACTCTGTAATTTTTGGTCATACAGATAAAAGTACTATATCTTTTGAATCTATAAAGACTCTACGTTTATTTGTGTGCACAATAACAACGAATCGTTGTGCTTTTGTAAAATAATGAAAGCAAACAGGATGGGCTTTCTGCCGTCTCTGTCTGAACTTGAGCGTGTCACTCTGAAACTCTGTGTATAATTGCCTTTACAGGCGTGGAAAATGCGACTAATAGTAGACTAATGCTTAAAATGAACAACTACTAGTCGACCAGAAAAATCTTTAGTCGAGGGCAGCCCTAGTTTTTTGGGTGTCTGTTTAGGTCATATGGGGTCTGTAGTGTATTAATATGGTCTGTCTTTGTTTGAGTTTTTCTGTCATCATCTATATAGAATCTGTGATGAGAGTCAAACATAATGAAATACCTTTTTTTTTATTACAGAGGAGGTTGCCAACAATCGTCCTCGCAGAAGACAGAGCAAAGACCCACCTCCTGAGTGTAAGTATTTAAGTAGATGAACAAATATATGAAGTGAAGAGTGTGTGGAAATTGCAGAAAGTTTATTCCATTCAAAACACAAGTGATAAATTCAACCTCAGATGCATCTCTGATTGGTGGATTTTATTTATTTTTGCATTAAAATATGTCAAGACAGTAATCATGACTTATTATTTCACGTTTCAGTGAGTAATCTGAGGATTGTTCTACTGGGGAAGAGTGTTTCTGAAAACAGTCAAGTGGGAAACATCATATTAGGACGAGCAGCGTTTGACAGTGAAGCTCCTCCAGATGTTGTAGAGACAGAAAGATAAAATGTTGTAAAGACTGAAGAACAGACATGTGATGATCATCAACAGTCCTCAGCTGCTCCAGACAAACATCGCAGATCATCAGATCACACAGACAGTGAGAGAATGTGTGAATCTGTCTGATCCAGGACCTCATGTGATCGTTCTGCTCCTCAGACATGAGCAGTGTTCAACAGAAGATAAAGAGTGTGTGGAGAAGATGCTGCACTCTTTCTCTGAGCGGGTGTTTCAACACACCATGGTCCTCACACCACAAGAGCCCACCGAAACCAATGAAATCCTACAGAATATTATTCAGAAATGTGCAAACAGATACTTATGTCTTCAGAGAATCAGCTCTCCTGATGATTTTCTGCTGATATTTGAGAACATTTTACAAATGAATGATGGACAGCACCTGGTTTGTTCCGAAGGTTCACAGTATTTGTCAGTGGAGCAACAGGCCACAGGAACATGTGAGTGTGAAAATATTTCAGTTAGCTTTACAAATAAAATGATCAAACCATTGAACTATCTAAGGATTCTTAGTAGAAACCTCTGTGTGTTTTGCATCAAGAGAACAACCATACATTTGTGTTGTTTTACTTTCTTTTATATTAATTTATTCTTCATTCATTTAATTCATTCATTTATAGTCATTTATCATTTAATAATTTTATTGTTCCATTTAATCATATAATCATTTATGCTAATAATTTTAACCATTTGCAGAGGTGTAGATTCTCAGAAAGAGTATTTTGCATCTCTTCCATTAAGTGTGAGTATCATCAGGTCAGATTGCCTTTGTATTCTCTGTAATGGACTCATTAGGTGTGTTTGACTTAACGCAGCGCAGCTTGATCAAATTCTGACTTGAAGCAGTGCATGCCAGTTAGAAATTTTGTACGACTTGAAACGGCACCGGCACCACGTGACTGTTACGTGTGGAATCAAAGTACCACAATAGCAATTCGAGAGCAGCCGGCTAACTCATCCGCCGCAGTTTCTCCAGAGCGGCTGCAGGAGCTCTGGTGCACGTTTAAGCTCAAACCGGTGCGCAACATTTTGCTACAGTTTCCGGGTTGAACGACATGTTTCCTGGAAACAGTGTGCAACGGGGTTTGAGATACGTTTTCTCTTGTTTGGTGGGTGTGTCAAAAATGTCAGCCCAATCAGCAGCAACATGTACATAAACCACACGGTATTAAAGAGACAGCTCGCACAATGGGTCCAAGTAAAGTCGTTTAAATGTTTCCGCGGCAGCTCAATATACTCAACAGTTGAAGATATTAGAAGACATGTTTGTCGTAAGAGTTTTATAGTAAATATATAGCATATCAACATGATGATGTAGTTGTTTATATTTTTAGCTTCAATGCAAAGCAAGTTTATTTATATACCAAATGTCATACACAATGATCAGCAATAATGATAAGCCTAATACTCACAATAAAAATAATAAGGTCATATAGATCATAACACAGTCTCGGAGGTAAGAAGTGGATTATCCTTCACCTGAAATGTTTGTCTTTTCATCCTGAAATGCGAGGCAAATGTTGGATCACAATAATTAGGATCACAGTTCAGTAGTATAGTTTTTTTTTTTTACTTCCATAATATTTGATAGAGGGGGGCACAACAATACAATCCTGCTTAGGGCACCCATTTGACGAGCAGCGGCCCAGGACCCACCCGCAGTGGATTTTGATATTCTAGGTATTATCAAATGGCCAGAGTTTTGAGATTGTAGCGGACGTTAAGGACTATATTGTGACAATAGCTCACTCAAATACTGAGGTGCTAAACCATTCAGGCTTTATAGGTAATTAGCAAGATTTTAAAATGTATACGATGTTAAATAGGGAGCCAGTGCAGTGTTGACAGAACTGGGCTAATATGGTCGTACTCACTGGTTCTAGTAAGAACTCTAGCTGCTGCATTTTGAACTATAGAAATATAGAGCTGAGTACCATCAGCATAACAGTGAAAGCTAACACCACGTTTCCTGATGAAATACACACAGACACACACACACACACAAAAAAAGGCAAACAAAGCATAGATTGTAGGATTTCGTCATGTGAAAGTTGATGTGTGCGAAAGTCTTATCTGTAGTGCATCAATGTCCAAACACTGTCTGTAGCTGAATTTGGCTGATAGCAAATGAATAACCCAACCTCTTGTAATGAAAACATGCCACAGCTCTCAAATACCAGACTCTTCATAACCAGGAACAGTCAAAAATAGTCCAGACTATTGTCCCACGTCGAAAATAACTTTAAATCCATATTCAAACTGGACCATGATGTGGTGACCTCACCAATAAAGTATCATCAGCATAACAGTGAAAGCTAACACCACGTTTCCTGATGAAATACACACAGACACACACACACACACACACAAAAAAAGGCAAACAAAGCATAGATTGTAGGATTTCGTCATGTTAAAGTTGATGTGTGCGAAAGTCTTATCTGTAGTGCATCAATGTCCAAACACTGTCTGTAGCTGAATTTGGCTGATAGCAAATGAATAACCCAACCTCTTGTAATGAAAACATGCCACAGCTCTCAAATACCAGACTCTTCATAACCAGGAACAGTCAAAAATAGTCCAGACTATTGTCCCACGTCGAAAATAACTTTAAATCCATATTCAAACTGGACCATGATGTGGTGACCTCACCAATAAAGAGTCCTTCTAAAACGCATACAAATCAAGATAAAGTTTAAACAAAATAAAAGTCTTAAACTCTTAGCATCAATCCAAACATAGGACATACATACATACATACATACATGTAACAACTCTGCAAAAAACATCAACAATGTACACTTTTTAATAGCAAAAACAACAACAACTCCTTACTTTAGACTGGGCTTGAAATGACACATTTCCCAAGCAGGACAAAGCTCAATGTGTTCAACGGGTGAGCCATGCTGGCTATTTCTGATTGTTAATGCTAACTCCCTCTACCCGCATAGCTTTACTTAAGGAAACCAAAAACATCCTGTGGTAAGGAAGAAAACTGCCCACAAAATTCTTAGTAACAGGCAAATGTCTGTTACACCTCAAATATGGCGTGTGAGATCCACTTTCCTGCAGAGTTTAGCTCCAACTTTGATCAAACTCACCCACCTGTGATTTTCTAATGATCCTGAAGACATTGATTAGCATGCTCAGGTGTGTTTGATTAGGGTTAGAGCTAAATTCTGCAGAAAAGTGGATCTTGTGAGCCAGATTTGAGGATCCCTGGCCTACTGCATATTAAACATCAGGTTCTGAAAAGGTAGGGTGGCCATACAGGTGCATCTCAATAAATTAGAATGTCGTGGAAAAGTTCATTTATTTCAGTAATTCAACTCAAATTGTGAAACTCGTGTATTAAATAAATTCCATGCACACAGACTGAAGTAGTTTAAGTCTTTGGTTCTTTTAATTGTGATGATTTTGGCTCACATTTAACAAAAACCCACCAATTCACAATCTCAATAAATTAGAATATGGTGACATGCCAATCAGCTAATCAACTCAAAACACCTGCAAAGGTTTCCTGAGCCTTCAAAATGGTGGGTGTTTATGGCATCAAAAAATGTTAAAACCCTTGAGCTCAAAAGTATTTAACATTGAAGTGCACATCAGACAGTTCTCTGGAAGACTGTGCCATTTAGTGTTTAACAAGACATGCTGCCAGTGTCAGTAATGTGTAAAGACTATAAATGAAGAGCTCTTGGATGCTCATTAACAAAATAGGAGATAAACTAGGGTGGCCATATGTGCTGTTCATACGGGACACGTCCTGGCCAGGATTTTTATATTGCCTAAAACATCCAAAGTAGTTTGACCAATAACATGCAGGTATTGTATATAATCAACCAATCGTGGTGCGTGAGAAGGTGAGATCTACAGAGAACGATCAAAGCGATGCAAATAAGCGCACGTCTTTGTTCGTTCGTTCGTTCGTTCGACTTGAAACGTCGCTGCGCACCGATCATTGAATGACACCAAAGTACCTCGAGAGCGATTCGAAAACATAAGGAGCCGTCTGATCTGCTCTCTATAGCTCTCGTGAATGTCATACAACGATCAATCTGCACAGTGCAAACAGCCAAAACCTGGATATTTTAAGCAATATAGAAATTCTGGCCAATTCTGACTCGTCCCGTAAAAATGGCCCGTATGGGCACCCTAAGATAAACTGAATGTCTACTTCTCCTATGTATTAGCCCCATTTGATTCACTATGCCAGCATGTCTTTCACTGGCAAAAATAGTTATACGCTTTACACTTTACAACATTAAACTTGACGTATGAACAGGGTGCCATAAAAAGCTCTTGTGGTTTAGTGAGGTCCTGTCAGTTTGACTGATGACTCAAAAGTCACTAACCAGCTTAGCAGTCCTAAAAAAATCATAAACTCAAATGCTTTTGTGACAAAAAGGAGCTGCAAAACAGAATATGTTAGTGGTAACAACTTACAATTTTCTAGTTTATATATGTTAACATTAGTTAATGCAACACTGTTACATGAACAATGCTTTTACAGCATTTATTAATCGTATCTATTGTTAAATAGTTCACCAAAAATAAAAATGTGCTGAACATTTTACTCAACCTTAGGCCATCCAAGATGTAGAAGAGTTTGTTTGCCAAAACCTGGATATTTTAGGCAATATAGAAATCCTGGCAAGGTCCCGTAAAAATGGCCCGTATGGTCACCCTATGAAAAGGTCTCTTTTGGTTTGAGCGATTCCAGTGCAATTGAGTGGCTAAAGAATGGCAAGTCAATGTTGTTAGTATTCTCCTAGTTGCATTACAGGGCTGCCTACACAAAACCTGCATGGGCCCAAAGGTACAAAAGTTGCTTTGGGCCGAATGCGCTGGCCCACACTGGGCCATCATGGGATTAATGTGGGCAGTCCGCTAGTGTGCTTACAGAGAGCCTGCGGTGAGTCCAAAGCTGTAGGCCTTGTCTGGGCAAGCCCGCACTGGGCCTGTTTAGGTTTGGTGTGGGCTGGCCCTAGCCCACTGTGCCCGCAAAAAGCCAGCATGGGCCCCGCAAGGACATGTTTGCAGGGATTTTTACAAGGGCTACAAATTTGCATATTACAAGTTTTGAAAGAAAATAACCATTCAATTGAAACATTAGGAAAAGCCCATTGTCCCTTCCCTGGTTTTAGAACTCTAGTGAATGCGTATATATTCCCACAAATATGTAATGTGTATATATAAATGTTCGATTGGGTGAATTTGGAGGCCAAAAGATGTAATGCGCTGTTGGCGATGGAGTGCAGTTAGCTTGGTCGGCTACACAGGCCCATACGCATAAGGCTGTGATGAACTGTGTGACACATTGCCCTGGTCACCACTGTTGTAGCTGGTGGTGATTTGTCACACTGTGGCCCTGCAGTTGCTGTGAAAAATGTGCAATAGTCTCTGCTCCCCTCTGGGATCATTGAGCTGGGTACAACACACGGCTGTGTAAACTTTTGATACATACTTACTACAACGACCTGTGAACAACCCACAAGGTGCGATGTTTCAGAGATTGAAATTCTGAGGTGCCGTGCCCTCACAATTTGTCCTTTATCAAACTCTGATAAACTGCCAACTTTTCAGATTCTGACACCAAACACTCTACTGACTGAAAGCCGGTCCTTGGGTGGTATATACAGGTACATGTAAAAAAATTTGAATATCATGAAAAAGGTCAATATTTTTTGTCACTCATTTCAGAAAGTGAAACCCATATATTAAATAGATTCATTATAAATAGAGTGAAATATTTCAAGCCTTTATTTCTTGAAATTTTGATGATTATGGCTTACAGATAATGAAAAACCAAAATTTAGTGTCTCAGAAAATTAGAATATTGTGAAAACGTTCA
>NW_015544163.1:50228-51699 GCF_001515605.1 Sinocyclocheilus anshuiensis
GGAAATTTTAGAGCACTTCATGCTTCCTTCTGCTGACAAGCTTTATGGAGATGCTGATTTCATTTTCCAGCAGGACTTGGCACCTGCCCACACTGCCAAAGGTACCAAAAGCTGGTTCAATGACCATGGTGTTACTGTGCTTGATTGGCCAGCAAACTCGCCTGACCTGAACCCCATAGAGAATCTATGGGGTATTGTCAAGAGGAAGATGAGAGACACCAGACCCAACAATGCAGATGACCTGAAGGCCGCTATCAAAGCAACCTGGGCTTCCATTACACCTGAGCAGTGCCACCGGTTGATTGCCTCCATGCCACACCGCATTGATGCAGTAATTCATGCAAAAGGAGGCCCAACGAAGTATTGAGTGCATAGAAATGAACGTACTTTTCAGAAACCTGACATTTCTGTTTGAAATATCCTTTCAGAAACCTGACATTTCTGTTTAAAATATCCTTTTTTTTATTGATCTTATGTAACATTCTAATTTTCTGAGACACTGAATTTTGGGTTTTCATTATCTGTAAGCCATAATCATCAAAATTTCAAGAAATAAGGCTTGAAATATTTCACTCTATGTGTAATGAATCTATATAATATATGGGTTTCACTTTCTGAACTGAGTGACAAAAAATATTGACCTTTTTCATGATATTCTAATTATTTGAGATGTACCTGTATACTGCTCTAAGAACTGCATTTGCAGCACCAGTCAGTGTATTGCACTTAGTAGTAATGAAAACATTAGGTTGGTGGGGGGGTATGTTTTCATTACTAACAGACGGAATCTTTCTAACACTTTTTAGTTTAATGCCGTCAATGTGTCGTTAGTGTCAATGCTGACAATTAATTTCTTGGACTTCCAGCAAGTAAAATGGAGTAAAATGGAGGATGGTAGAAAAAACAACACAAAGAATGCCAAACAACACATCCCAACATCACAAAGTGGCGTAACACCCATGAATACACAAAACTTTTTTGTGTTTTGTTTGAACAAATACACAGATGTATAAGTGATGCACAGAGTCTGAAGTATGGCGGTGCGTGCACACGCTGCGGCTTCTCTCTCTCCCGTCAGAACAGTGTTTTCGTGTTTTTTGTCTTGTGAGTCGCAGTGTTTTTGTACGTCTTCATCGCGTCTACCTGCCTCTAAGCGCGCATACAGTCGTGAATTTCTGCTCGATGTCAGCAGAACCACATTTTTAGAGTTAAACTCTGCGCACGCCGAAGTGCTGCGGGATCTCGGTCTGCTCCGGAGGCCCACACCATCACCGACCCCCACTACTGCATCTCGCCCACAGCGGAGGCGCCACAAGTGGCGTAA
The DNA here is from genome assembly GCF_001515605.1 of Sinocyclocheilus anshuiensis. Classification (NCBI taxonomy): domain Eukaryota; kingdom Metazoa; phylum Chordata; class Actinopteri; order Cypriniformes; family Cyprinidae; genus Sinocyclocheilus; species Sinocyclocheilus anshuiensis. Next base: position 51,553 of record NW_015544163.1, read on the forward strand.
GATGAAGCAGAAGAGGGGTAAGCACGGAGGTATCCGGGCCAGGCTAACGGCTAACCCACACAAGCCAGCTATCCCCACCATCATACTGGCTAACGTACGCTCTTTGGACAATAAACTGGACTACATCCGACTACTACGCTCAACTCA
>NW_015544163.1:52038-67289 GCF_001515605.1 Sinocyclocheilus anshuiensis
AGAGCCCCGGCCCCCATCATGTGCACCTTTTACAGAGGCCCCATCGAGAGCATTCTGACGAGCTGCGTCACTGTGTGGTATGGCGTCTGCAACGCGTCCTGCCGCAAGTCACTTCAATGCATAGTGAGAGTAGCTGAGAAGATCGTTGGTGTCTCTCTCCCCTCCCTCCAGGATATTTATCCCGAGGTCCTTCCACTACCCCCTCCCACTAACACACTGGGACCAGAAAGCTTTTTGTCACTAATCAGTCTGAATAAGCTCTTTGCACTACAATCATTATATCTGCACTGTTTGTTTACTTCACTGGTTTGCACTCTATCTGCCATGTGCCTTGTGCTGCTTTATATATTTTTTTGCATTTTACCATGTGCCTTGTGCTGCTTTATTTATTTTTTACATGACCTTATTTGTATATTTGTATAGTTGTATTTTATATTTAATCTGTATCTATCTGTATTTATGTTCTACTGTTAGTGTTATCTGTATGCACCAAGGGTCTGAGAGTAACGCAATTTCAATTCTCTGTATGTATGTGCTGTACATGTGGAAGAATTGACAATAAAGCAGACTTGACTTGACTTGACTTGAGTGTCAAAAAGTAGAGATCAAGCGATCAGGTCTACTGATATTTTTCCAGATATCTGTCAGATTTTTCCATAATCAGATACTGGCTTTGTAATATCAGATCTGCTAATAAATGATACCACCTGGTGTGTGTTTCAAGCTTTGCACACATGAACGACATAACGGATATAGTGCACAGATTGATAAATGCAAGTGATTGAGTTGGATGTTACTATGGATGTTATCTTATGGAAAGATAAACTTCCGGCCTCGCTACCGTTCGGACGTTCTTGCTTACTGCTCTGCGCTTTGCTCCCTATTTCTGTACTTTTCTCTGATTTTTCTAAGATTTTTACTTCAGCAGATCAGCACAGTGCTCAAACAACACATTTTTGGAACAAACACTAAAACTAAAAACTCTTTGGGACTGGAATAACACCACGAAAAAGAAGACTTTGCCTCCCACTGCCAGCAGCTTACATTCCGGAGACGGGAAACACAGCTGCCCACATTCAAACAGAAGAGAAAGAAAATGCCTCCTGTTGAATCTACTTGCTGCATGAACTGCTGCAAACGTATATAAAGGATTGCGGTTCTTCAAACAAAGTTACTTGCTGGACTTCCAAAACAAGCAGAACACTCAGCAGACCGTCGTCACAGACCCCCTCAGCATACAGCCGGTGAGTCCTGTGTATTTAGTGAATCTCAACAGTTTTTTTACCAAGTGTAGAGGAACAAGCCGAAACTGATTGTCACATTAACCGATGGCACAAACAGGGAGCGAGACCCAAAGGCACACGAGACATCAGATTGTCACGAGTTTCTCGTATTGCTGCCATAGCATCCTCTACCCCAGATACGGCTATGACAAGGCTTGTGAATACTGGTATTCTACCACCCCCTATACATCTTGAGAACAGAGTTGAAGCATTAATGAATGCGGGTGAGGAATCCCCAAATGTGATTAAACATGGATCGGATCAGCCTGCAGCTTACATCGCAACTAACAGGCGCTCAAGGTCGAGCAGACAGCGGCATTCAGCTCAGCGCACAGCCGAGCCCAGGACTCTGATAGTGGGCGACTCCATTACCAGAAACATCAGTAGCAGAAATACAACAACATACTGCTTTCCTCAAGCAACCGCTTCTGATGTGAACAAGGAACTTTGCAAAATTCTAATGAGAGCAAAGACGACAGACTAGAGAGCAGAATGGTAGAGACGGAAGAGGGAGGGGAAAAAGAGAACAGGAAAAGGAAAAAAATAAAATAAAAATAACACGCAGCACGTAACACTCCTGCCCACAAGAGCAAACTATATTCAATTACATATATTTGTTTTTACTATTTGGAGCTTAACATAATTACACTCTAGATAGAGCATCAGCGATCACATTCTCCACACCTTTCTTGTGCTTGATTACAAAATTATAACCTTGCACAATCAGAGACCAATGCATTAAGCGTTGATTTTGGTTGTACATACGTGACAGAAAAAACAGAGGATTATGATCTGTAAACACAATAACTGGATAATTACTAGACCCAATATATACATCAAAATATTGGAGAGACATAAGCAATGCTAACGCTTCTTTCTCGATTGTCGAATAATTGACTTGATATTTGTTGAACTTACGCGAAAAGTAGCAGACAGGATGATCAATTCCCTCCTTATCCTCCTGCAACGGCACAGCACCGGCACCAACCGCACTGGCATCTACTTCTAATTTGAACTTGGAAGCAAAGATTAGGTGCCATCAAGACAGGATCACTACACAGCAAAGTTTTAATCTAATTATACGCATGCTGATATTCATCAGACCACAAAAACTGACACGATGGACTAAGGAGCGACGCTAAAGGTTGAACAATGATAGAAAAGTTCTTACAGAAACTACGATAATAGCCAGCCATGTCGAGAAATCTGCGATGTTCTCGTCGAGTAGTTGGAATTGGAAATTCAGCAATGGCTGTAACCTTTGCTTCTAACGGGCGCACTTGACCGTGACCTACTTCTTTACCAAGATAGGTAATAGTTGCTTGACCGAATTCACACTTTGCCAAGTTCAAAGTCAAAGTAGCGTTAATGAGATGCTCGAATACAGTCTGTAACAGAGAAACATGTTCTGACCAGTCAGTAGAATACACCACTAAATCATCCAGATAAGCATTACAGTTTGAAACCCCTGAAAGCACGATGTTAATGAGTCGCTGAAAAGTAGCGGGCGCATTACGGTACGAACCATGTTATCAGTGTCCCTCAACTTTCTCAGCACCTCGTAAGGGCCGGAAAATCGTGCAGATAAGGCAGAACCAACAATGGGGAGCAACACTAACACTTGATCACCTGCTTTAAAACAGCGCTGAACAGATTTACGATCAAACCGGCCTTTCATATTTTCTTGAGCAGCAGTCAATGAATCCCTCTCCATAGAACAAGCTTTATGTAACCGTTCACGAAATTTACTGACGTAATCCAACACGTTTATTTTAGGGCTAGAATCAGAAGACAGGATGTTCTCTTTGAGCATTTTCAAAGGACCTCGGACAGTATGTCCAAACACAAGCTCGGCGGGACTAAATCCAAGACTTTCCTGCACGGCCTCTCTAACCGCAAACAAAACTAATGGTACCCCCTCGTCCCAATCCTTACTAGTATCCCTGCAGTACTTCCTGAGCATTGCTTTCAACGTTTGGTGAAAACGTCTGAGCGCACCTTGGCTCTCTGGATGATAGGTGCTCGAAATGCGGTGAGAAATATTTAAAGTAGTCAAAACTTGTGAAAAGAGCTTAGAGAGGAAATTAGTGCCTTGATCAGTTTGCACAACTTTTGGTAAGCCAAACGTAGAAAAAAAGTTCACAAGTGCTTTAATGACAACATATGCTGTTATTTTTCTCAACAGAATCGCCTCAGGAAACGTGTAGCACTACACATGACCGTCAAAAGGAATTGGTTACCAGTTTTAGTCTTAGGTAGGGGTCCCACACAATCAACGATAACGTGTTCAAACGGTTCCCCTACAACTGGAATAGGAACGAGCGGCGCTGGAGGAATTACCTGGTTCGGTTTACCAGTGATCTGACAAGTGCAACAGGTGCAACAAAAATAAGCAACGTCAGTTTTTAAAAGAGGCCAAAAGAAATGCCTCAGAATCCGATGATAGGTTTTCTTACAAGCTAAATGATGGCGCCGACGCTGATGGCTGCCTCCGTGGCGTGCTCCGCAGTTGTTTACAGATAAACATTTCCGCAAAGTTAAATCTGCCATTTGTGCAGAAACAATTTTCTCACACGTCACAGGCAACTTCAAACAGTTCAAACTAACAGGAGAAGACTTCTCAACAGCCTTACCTTCGACCTGTAGTAAAACATCATTGGCAAAGATAGGTTCAATAAAAGAGGAAGACAAATCAAAGTCATCTTTCTTACGAGCTTGAGCCTGCGTAACGGCGCAAGCAGGAAAAACCTCAGGTTACATCTTAGACAAATCATTGGGCTGGTCGAACAACACAGGGTTATCAGAAACCTCCAATATGGGAAAAGCCCACCAGCCAGATCATTGCCGAGAATAAATTCTACCCCTTTCACAGGCAACCGTTCATGAACGCCTACTTTCACAAACCCTGTACAAAGCTTCGACTGCAAATGCACCTGATGTAATGGAACTTTAACGAGTCCCATCTCTATACCCTGTACCAACACATTACTGCCACAAGAAATCTGTTCAGAAAACGGCAGTACGCCTGCAACCACAAAAGACTGAGAAGTACCAGTGTCACAGAGCATTTTAATTTTCACCTGGTCTGTAGACTTGCCCGTAAAGGAAATGAACCCCCAAGTCCGGATTGCCAGTGAAATGCTCTCCGACAGCAAATGCAATGAGTTTGCTTCCTATTTTTCTGAGATCAATAATATCAGGAAGGCGATTGGCACATCCCCAAGTTATGCAGAGGCCAGACAGATTCGACCGCAATATCTAAAAGAAGATACTATGTCTGCTTTTGAAGAAATTGATAGCAAAATTTTGGAAGAAATAGTACAGCACCTTAAATCATCAACCTGCTATCTTGACACACTTCCCACATATTTTTTCAAAAGGGTGCTTAACCCTTAAATGCACCCTTTTAAGTTTCAAAAGGTAACATGCTTTTATGCTTTATTTTTTTCCTCTGTAATTGTTCTTAAAATATCAAGAGAGTTTTGTTGCTATTGCAGCAGTTAGAGATCCATCCGTGCTGGATATTTAGGTCCGGGTCGCTAAAGACCAGAATATGTAAGAATGATTGGCGAAACATTCATGCATTTAAGGGTTAACTGTCCTTTTATAGGCAAGATTATTGAAAAGGTAGTCTTTATTCAGCTGAACAAATACTTAAACTCAAATGTATACCTGGACAATTTTCAATCTGGTTTCCGACCGCATCACAGCACAGAGACAGCTATGGAAAGATAAACTGAAGTTTCCTGGAAGTAATAAGATAAACCTTATTCTAGTTTCAACAAATAGATCAAAAGAATATTTGTTATGAACAAAGTATCAGTTATATAGAATCTAATGCAAATTAGATAATCATAGACTGAAAATACACTAATGCCAACGATCTCTGGAAAGAGGTTTAGAAAGCGTGATATATTTACGTTCCGCGTCTGGGCAGTGGCGTCTTCCACTTTTGACCTGGGCCACGTTGTATAGTGGGAAGAGAGAAGTTAGATCCGTTTCCAGTCTTGAACCCGAAGCACTGGTTAATGATGAACTCTTAAGCACCGAGAAGGTCTTTTGGTCTGGAACACGCAAACTTGAAGGTGAAGGTTCTGAAGTCTGTATAGAAGATAGGGACTACCTGGAACACGCAGGAGGGAGGATCGTGGACGTTGACGTTCTGAAGTCGTTGCAGAAGATCCTGGCAGCTTGGAACTCGCAAGCTTTGGATTGTTGAAGGGACGGTTCTGTGGTCGTTGGAGAAAATCCTGGCAGCTTGGAACTCGCTTGTTGCAGAAGATGGGGGGCACTAAGCTTGTGGTCGTTGTTGCTGTGGCAGTTTCCAAACTCCCCAATCTCGTTTCTTGCAGAACTTCCTCGTTTCTCCGGCAGAGCAGCTTAGCAGCTTAGCTCTTGGTTTAGCAGTAGACCACGCCACTTAGCACACGGTGGACCACACCACTTAGAACTTAGTACAACTTCTTTGTCTTGAAGAGAACCTTTTAATCTTTCCCTAACTAGGAGGGATCTGCAAGTTGGTGCCTTTCAGATCCAGCGTTTTCATTGGCTGATGCTGTCAGAGGTGGCCATGATATGGCCTCTCTGATATGAGGTCGATTTGCATAGTTTTAAGTCCAAGTTTAGAACAATGTCTTTAAAGTTTTTCCTATGCATCATTCAATTTCCAAACCAATTCCAGATTAACCTACGAAAATTTGAAGACCAAACAGCATAATGCTGGGTGTTGACCCATGCAATTATATGTACAGTATATACCTTAATAGGTATGTTGCATATTGTTGTATCACATACAGCACTCATTAAACGGTTAGTTCACCCCAAAATGAAAATTCTGTCATTAATTACTCACCCTCATGTTGTTTCTAACCCATAAGACCTTTGTTCATCTTCGGAACACAAATTAATATATTTTTGATAAAATCTGAGAGCTTTCTGACCCTCCCATAGACAGCAATGCAACTGTAATGTTTCCAAGTCCAGAAACATAGTAAGGACATCGATAAAACAGTCCATGTGACATCAGTGGCTTAACTTAAATTTTGCGAAGCTACGAAAATACTTTTTGTGTGCAAAGAAAAAAAAATACTTTATTCAACAATCGTTGTCCCCCGAGTTACAGTCTTCTGCCATTTTAGAGAGTATCACAATGCATATGAACGCTTTACCCTAAGCATAAACAATGCTGATTACATCGAATACGTTATTGGGTACTCTCCAAAATGGCAGAAGACGTAACTCGGGGGAGAAGAATTGTTGAATGTATTCTCATAGCTTCGCAAAATTTAAGTTGAGCCACTTATGTCACATTGACTGTTTTACTGATGTTCTTACTACGTTTCTGGACCTGGGAACATTACAGTTGCGTTGCTGTCTATGGAGGGTCAGAGAGCTCTCCGATTTCATCAAAAATATCTTAATTTGTGTTCCGAAGATGAACGAAGGTCTTATGTGTTTGGAACGACATGAGTAATTAATGACAGAATTTTCACTTTTGGGTGAACTATCCCTTTAAGTATATACAGTTCTGTAAATTGATATGAGGAAGGTTTAGTCAATCATGTGTCCATTTCGTGTGAATGCATGTGGAGATGTCTTTTATTTTTCTTTGTGGCTTTGGCCACATGGCAAACTGTAAGGGGGATTTTACGATCATTCACACTTTGATAAGAGTAACAGAGAATAAAGCAGTTCCTGTGCGGGGGTTACTATATGTTAATATTAACCCCCCTCTCCACAAGAGGTAGTGTTGTCTTATCTTAAGGCAAAAGGCATCCTTTGTTGTCCACAGAGCCTGATGACGTAAAAAAATATCTTTCCACACATTGGGCCTCATTCATGAAACACGAGCAGAACGCATTTTTGTGTAAATCGTTCGTAAAGCTGTTCTGACATAAACTTTCGAATTCATGAAAATGTTTGTATTTTCAAAATGTTAGTTGGTATGAAAGAAATGTACACCTGCTCCTTACAAGGTGTAAATGCTGCGTAAAACGTTCTGTTCTTTTTGGCAAACTGATGACACTGAAGTTTGATGCACTGCCATAATTACACGTTCAGTTGCCCTTGCCCTCTTTCTGAAAATTATTATTTTTTATTTTTTTGAGTTGATAACTGTAAAACGCAGCGCTCGTCACTGTCACTATTTACCCAGCCGTAAATAGAGGACGGGTGGGACAAATAGCGACCAACCATCCTGCTTGTACGACTGCCTACAACAATGAAAAATTCAATATTACTGGTTACTGCTTTTTTATATGTAGTAAAATTCGTAAAAACGAGATATTAGTAATAAATTGTCGCCATGGATATTCCAAATCATAGCTACTAAGGAAAAACGCTGTGCCACCAAAGTGTTCTCAAGCGCCACCAGCTGGTCGTTTTAAGAAGAGCACCTGACATTTTTTCAGCTGGCTAAAAACTCTTTGGTGGACACACGTTATTGAATATTTATTGTTTGGCATATGGCCTATTAGTCTTTTTTGCATTTATGCAATATACTGGAGCCAAACCTGAGAAAGTAGACCAGAATATTCCACTGTGTTCCTGGACACGCAATTTACGTAGCTGTAATTCATAGGCGGGGATTATGCTAATTGTGAATGAGCGTGCACGAGTGCCCTATTTACCAATGATTAGAATTCATTAACATACACATGTTTAACTATCAAATCGGACGTTTACGAAGCGTTTGTGAATCCGGAGGAAAGTTTTCGGAAAGGTCTGTTTTACTCGCAAATTACTCACAATTTACGCATTTATGCAAGTTTCATGAATGAGGCCCATTGGAAGGGGGCTTTGTCATGTTGACCGCTGTTCACTACACAAGTAAAGTTGGGTAAACAAAGTATTGGCAAATATCTGCTAATCTGTTATTGGACATGTAAACATACAAATAATTGTTAAATGGTTGTAAAAAAAAAAAAAATCATTATAGGTCAGTCTGTTAATAAGCTGTCTGTCTTGCCTGAAGGCTTGTGATCAGATCAACCATGAATAATGTCATTTCCAGGTGTAAAGAAAGGGGGGAGAGAAAGATATGAAAATGTGAAGGAGGAGGTCAAGAAAATGTGCACTGAAACAGATCATTCAGTTCAGGTGAGTGTTCAGAGAAAACTCAGAGTACTGCATGCATACAATAGTATAGAATCTGAAATGACAGTTCTGTTTAAATCAGTAAGGAAAACACCAGATAAAATAATTGTTGTTTTGTCTATTAAACAGAAAGAAAACAAGGATGTTGGTACAGCAGAAGTCAAATCTGATCAAGATAAAATACATCATCTATTTCACAAACTTAGTCTTGAAGGCAGGCGCCACAATAAATTGAGAGCTGCAGATGTTCTTCAGATAACTGAACATTCATTACAGTCTCATGAGTCTTGTGTTGAAGAGGAGCTGGTTCAGACTTTCCTACAAAAAATACTGATGATGGACTACAGAGCAAGATACATCAGTGTTAAAGAGACAAATGAACAGGATCAACAAAGAGATGCTGACTCGTCTGAAGATGAGGGTGATTTTTTTGAATATGTTCTTCACAACACTTCTTTGTCAAGCACAGTAACAAGTCAATCTGAGCGAATTCACCCGATGGATGTTCAGATGGCCGTGTTTCATTGTGCTGATGGTTTCTTGAAGCAGCTGATGGTGACTAAACTGTCCCAGTGTCAGTATGCTCTGCCTTTGCTTGTTCCTGATCACTTCACACAACAGATTGAGTTTCCTCTCTGGACATTCAGACAAATCAACAAGAGCTGGAAGATGAGAAACAATGATAATGAGATCATCAGTCAAACCCAGCCGATCTACAATACACAAACTCCAATGGTGTTTTTCTTCAGGTTTGGTTCTGTGTCTTCATCCAAGTCTCAGCTGATGAACAGTCTGATCAATGAGAAACACAACACGTTCTTCCACAGGAACTGCCCAGGCAGCAGCAGAAACAGGGTCCTGATGGATGGAGTGGTGGAGATTGCCTGGTTCTGCCCCTCTGGGAAAAACACAGATAAATTCACTGACTGTGTTGCCTTCTGTAATCTACACGGTGATGCAGGAGACCATGAGAAACAGCTGCAGATCCTCACTGAAATGGCCTCAGTCAATGTTGTTCTTTTGCCACAACTGGACAAGAATGACAGAAGTGCAGCAATGATGAATAACCTGTTTGGAAACAAAAAGCCACTCATTTGTCTTCTTACTGAGGATCAATCAACTGTAATGAAGATGAAGAAAAGAAAATTCAAAATCGGTCTGAAATACAGAAATCAGTCGGATGTATCTAAAGAACTCATAAAAACTATAAATGATTGTCTCTCGGAATCATCTTTCACTTTCAGACTTGAAGATGTGTCTCAACACTCAGATATCAGAGTAGATGAGGAAGATGATGATGACTGCAGGAGAGGAAGAGCAGCAGCACAGCAGATTATGAATTCACTGAAGAAGAAACATCTGACAGAAATCAAAGAATCATTTATGCCTCATCAGGGAAAACTGTGGCATCAGTGGAGTCAGAAGAACAAAGAACTACATCGACCTCGAGTAGAAGAGAAAGACATAGACATCAGTAGAAAACAATCAGAAATGAAGAAAATCCGTGAACAACAGCATGAATCTGATATAAGTGAGTTTGTGAAGCTGTTCATTAAAGAAATGAACACAGATGCTGAACATGAAAAGATGTTTTTCATTAAATGGCTCAGAATCCTGTTGGATGAACATATATCAAGTGACCTTTCTGCTCTTCTTCACAAATATGATGAAACATGGTCAGCAGTTTTGAAACTGAAAGACGGCAGTAATAAATCTGAACAACATAAAGCTAAACAAAATGAACTTGAGAAGATATCTGAGGAGCTTCAAGCTGCAACCTTTGGTGTGGAGCACATCATGAGGGAGATCGGTCAGATCTATGAATCATGTTCATCTGTGAAGAAGAACAAGAAAGACCTGAAGATTCACTTCTCTTCTCTCTCGAGTCTTGCAGCAGAGATGATGATCTCTGGATTTCCACTGGAGCTGATGGATGGAGATGCAGCTCATGTTCCTCTGATCTGGATCTCTGCTGTTCTAGATCAACTCATCCAGAAACTGGGAGACCAGAGTGTCTTTGTGCTGTCAGTTTTAGGGATTCAGAGCTCTGGGAAATCCACCATGCTAAATGCCATGTTTGGACTCCAGTTTGCCGTCAGTGCTGGCAGAACAACCAGAGGAGCTTTCATGCAGCTGGTCAGAGTCTCAGACGAGATGAAAACACAGATGAATGTTGACTATATTCTGGTTGTTGATACTGAGGGTCTTGGAGCTCTAGAACTGGCTGGAAGATCTACAAGAGATCATGACAATGAATTGGCCACATTTGTTGTTGGAATTGGAAATCTGACCTTGATCAACATTTTTGGAGAAAACCCATCTGAGATGCAGGACATTCTTCAAATCGTTGCTCAGGCCTTCATCAGGATGAAAAAGGTCAGACTGAATCCCAGCTGTGTGTTTGTGCATCAGAACGTTTCAGACGTCACCGCTGGAGAGAAAAACATGGAGGGAAGGAGGCGACTGCAGGAGACACTGGATGAGATGACAAAACTTGCTGCTGAAGATGAAGTCTGGGATGCAGGATGTTTCAATGATGTCATTGAATTTGATGTTCAGAATGATGTGAAGTATTTTGCTCAGCTCTGGGAGGGCAGCCCACCAATGGCACCACCAAACCCAAACTACTGTGAGAACATTCAGGAATTAAAGGAATATATTATGTCTCATGCCTCACAGGGTGTGACATTGACACACCTAAAAGTGCAAATTGAAGATCTCTGGGAGGCTTTACTGAATGAACAATTTGTCTTCTTCTTCCGAAATTCTCTGGAGATTTCAGCCTACAGGAAACTGGAGACCGAATATAACAAATGGTCCTGCATTCTTCACAGTGCCATGATTGAAACTGAGAAAAAACTGCACTATCAAAAAGAAAATGAAAATATTCATGAGATTAAGGAGACTGATCTTCAAAGAGAACTGAAGAAGACAAGTGAAGAAGTGAAAAAATCAATGTCAGAATTCTTTGAGAAAGACAAAGATGCAAATATACTAATTCAGTGGAAAACATCATTTGAAATCAAAATCAAAGAACTTAAGGAAAACATAGTGAGAGAAACAAAGAGGAAATTAAATGAGATTCTTCAGGAGCGAGACCTGAAGAAAAAGATTGATGCTCAGATCTTGATTCACAGAAAAAAATAGCAAAACTTATCTAAAGATGGTTATTAAGAAATTCTGAAGAAAGAGTTTAATTCCTTATGGGAACAGTATATCAAGTCAAGTCGTCTTTATTTATGTAGCGCTTTATACCAGACAGATTGTGTCAAAGCGGCTTTGCCGTTTTAACAGGAAAATTGTGTCAATAAATGCAAACAAAATTCAAATCTGCTGTAAAGCAGCTCTAAAACAAGGACAATAGTAAAGAGGCAATTATTTTTTTTTATTTGAGTTTTTTTTTTTTTTATAATTTTGTTTATTTATTAAATTGTGATGCAATAAAGCATTATAATAATCTAAACTTGAGGTCATGAACGCATAAATTAACATTTCTGCATTTTACATTGAGAGCATAGGTCGTAATTTAGATATATTATAAACATTATAATATGGTTTTACAAATGTTAGAAACATGGCTTTCAAAGGAGAGATTGCTATCAAATAGCACACCTAGGCTCCTAAATGATGACGAAGAATTGACAGAACAGCCAATTAAACAGTATTAAACAGTGTTCTAGGTCAGTGTTTCCCAACCGGGGTGCTGTCTGTCGAGAGCAGGGGTGCCATTTTGAAATTGCTAATATGTTAAAAAAAGCAGCTATTATATAATATCCATTTCTGATGTCGCCAATAATTAGAGATGCACCGAAATTTTATTCAAATCAAAGTTTGAAATCAAGCTATCTAATGCTACTGCACCAAAATGACCACACTGTAAAATTTGAAAAACACTTGAGTGAGCAAAAATTTGTGAGATAGCTAGTTATAATGGTAATTAAATAATGTTTACATATGTATAAAAGCCTACATTAAAATCTGTCATATAAATTGGTCTCTTCATTTGAAATTAGCCTACTGATTTCCACCATTGATGGACAAATTTTTTTTATAATATAAAAAATATCTGTATGACATTATATTCTGCAGTTCTTCCCTGTTGTACCGAATATCTACACTTTTCAAATTATCATATCGAAGTTAGAAATTCAAATATTGTGACAAAATTAATTTTGTAGGGTGCCGCAAGTTTGTTAAAATTTTTCCAAAGGGTGCCGCGACTAAAAAAAGGTTGGGAAACACTGTTCTAGGTTATTACATTTTACAATTACACTGTTGACCCACCTCAATAGCAGCAAAAGTGTTTTGCAATACAATATGAACACAATAAGTACACTGTACTACAGGCTCTTTTGGCTACAGAATCGCGCTGATCTTCTTGCAGCTTTCACTTAGGCTAAGTACCTCAGACCAAGTCAAACATTCTCCAAATGGAAACAGGAACTAATAATTTAATTTTGCATTGATCAAGTAGAGTTCACACCTTTTGGGGACAGATTGTAATTTGTATTAAAGCCTGGGAAATGGCACACCCTCTAGAGTAAGCAGCATAATCTCTAAACTCTTAGGATCTGTATGACCTTTTAGTCTACTTCTTGTAAGATTGAGACCATTGTACCAGTCGCACAAAGACAATTCAAATTATACCATTGACCATTCTGAGTGAGCTAAGTGGAGGGAGAATGGGTAAGAGGAAGGAAGGTGATGAAAAGGAACTAATGCATAGGTGAGAGAGATGTTTTCCCACATATTCTCTCAGTGAGATGTGGAAACAGATGTCTGTATCAAAGTGCCTGTAAACCTTACAGTACCTGATTCAGATCATCAGCTCGTTAGGAGAGACTTCATGAACTGAACTGAGTGTGTCAGATAAGAGAGACATACAGAATATGTCAGAATATGTCTGATTATATATATAATCAAGTTAATTTAGTGAGAAATAAGATTGATCTATTCAATTGCACAGTGTTGCTTATTATAACAATCATGCAATACAATCATGGCAAACTTTGCAGATAGTATTAGGCTACAGCATGTAAAATAAATGCTTTGGTTTTCCTTTTATACAGTTGTGAAGTTTACATATGCTTTGCAGAATCTGCAAAATGGTAATAATTTTAACATAATAAGGATCGTAAAAAGTTCATTTTTTTAAAGCAATGTCCCAATTAAGCTATTTCACATAAAAAAATATTAACATATAGTCTGCAAGACAAAATTATAGCTTAAATTAATACATCATGATTCCTTTTTCAGAATTAGTCATTGTTTTCACCTTTTGTAATGACTTCAGTGTGAAAAATGGATATCAAAATCACTTGGAAAGGGTTAAAAAATGCAGAAGATGCTGGAAAACCAAAGAATGTGCAGAAGCTGGAGGATTTTCTGAAGAAATGTGGGTTAACTGCTTGATTTGTGTACTTATTATTATGCAGCATATTATTTATTTTGTCTTATATAGTTTGTGTCAAATATACAAATGCAGAAAAGTGTCTGGATTTTACAAAGTGTGTTGTCACTGCTTATTGTCACACTACAATATAGATTATTTGTTGAACAAATAAACTAACTTGAAATCATTTTAGCAAATGTGGAGACTGGAGAATTACAATTTTGTACATTTGAACTTGAGATGTAACATTTATCAAAACTTTTAATTTTTTTTTTGTAGTTTATTTTATAATTTTTATTTTTAAACAGCAGAGGAAGTTATAATAAAATTACATAAAACTCACTGCCTCACTGCTTTGATTTTATTAATGTCAGGCCTAGATTTCAAATGTAAAAATTAAAAATCATATATTTTTGGAAACATTTTTTTAGGGGTTTTAATGTTTTGTCTCGTAGTTCCGGGACATGGCATCACAGTATGGTAAGGGGCGTAACATTTCCGTCACACGCTTGAGGTATTCGGCCAATCATAATGCACTGGATAGCTGGCCAATCACAGCACACCTCGCTTTTCAGACCGATGAGCTTTGTAAAAATCGACGCGTTTCAGAAAGGCGGGGCATAGAGGAGAAACAATAATGTACAGTATGTGGGAAATAATGTGGGATTTTTTTTTACCTTAAACCGCATAAACACATTTCATTACACAGAATAATGTTCTTTTTTAGCAATGTCATATGACCCCTTTTAAAAAAGTGCTTCACGATGCCGAATGTAACAGGACTAGGTGATTGACAGCAATGTTTGCCTATCAGCGAGTAGTATCTTCAAGTTAAGGGCTGATTGGCTGTTGCCTGGGATGCGTCACGTCCGGCTTCCCCCTTTTTGTCTGTGTTGAGGTGGTTGCAGGTAAGTGCGCTGTGCTTTAACAGGCGGTTATTTTAAAACTGGGGATGCGCTTGTTGCTTCAAAGTTTTTGATACAGTGATCTACTCTGTACGGTGGCCGAGAAGTGCAAAGCAGATCACAATTCTGAAAACAAAATAACAAATTACAAACGCAAATGCAAGTCTAAAAAACAAAATAACAATTCAGAAAGCACAACAACAATTCAGAAAGCATTATAACAAGTCAGAAAACACAATGACAAATTCGAAAACAAAATAAGTCAGAAAACACAACGACAAATCAGACAAACCGGAAGAGGTAGGTATAGTTTGAGACGGCGCCATTGGGTTGGGATTACTCACCGCTGACTGGACGAGACATCTGTCAATCAACGTATACAGGAAGAACCAGCCGAATAACAGCAGAGTCGTGGTAGAAAGATCGGAGATGGTATTAAAGTAGCTCAGTTTAAATGTATTGTATGAATTGTCCTTACTATGGAATAAAAAATACGGAGTATATATTTACATTTAGTTAAAAGTGGCTGTAAAACATCAGCTCCAGTGCCGCAGATGGATAAGCGCTTGTCGTTGG
>NW_015544163.1:67299-70872 GCF_001515605.1 Sinocyclocheilus anshuiensis
AATTAAAATTATAATTTACACTCAATACGTTATTATTGCATACTGTTTTATAATGTACTACAATACTGAAGTGCAGATAATTGCCACTATTTGCAACAAGTAGTATGCTTGATAGTAGAAATCCTGCTATTTTAACAGTGTAAATAGGTATTTGCACTTAGTGTAAATAGCATATTGCTAAAAATATTGCTATTTTCACTTAGTGTAAATAGAATCCATTGCTAATACGAGATTTGAAAAGGGAGAAAAAAAAAGTTCGGCAAAAGGCGGGATCGAACCCCGGTCGATCGCGTCAAAAAGCTGAGGGTAGACATTTATGCATCTGCACCACTTGAGTTGATGATTTTTAGACACATTTAACTACATGTAAATAGACACCCCGTATTTTTTATTCCAGAGTAAGGGCGATTCATACAATACATTTAAACTGAGCTACTTTAATACCATCTCCGAACTTTCTACCACGACTCTGCTGTTCTTCGGCTGGTTCTTCCTGTATACGTTGATTGACAGATACATTTAAACTGAGCTACTTTAATACCATCTCCGAACTTTCTACCACGACTCTGCTGTTCTTCGGCTGGTTCTTCCCTGTATACGGTGATTGACAGATGTCTCGTCCAGTCAGCGGTGAGTAATCCCAAACCAATGGCGCTGTCTCAAACTATACCTACCTTTTCCGGTTTATCTGATTTGTCTTGTGTTTTCTGACTTGTAAATTTGTTTTCGGATTTGTCATTGTGTTTTCTGACTTGTTATAATGTTTTCTGAATTGTTGTTGTGATTTCTGAATTGTTATTTTGTTTTTTAGACTTGCATTTGCGTTTGTAATTTGTTATTTTGTTTTCAGAATTGTGATCTGCTTTGCACTTCTCGGTCACCGTAACTCTGCCATCTGGTGGACAATAAAAATTCTTACACCAACTGTGTCATTCAGATGTTTTGTTCATTGGGATGTCATTGTAAGGTTTATTTCTGTTTTTAATAAGCATATATGTCATTAGCAAGGAGGCGTGTGTGCAGCGATAGAGTTTCCAAAATGTATTGTATTTTGCACAATACAATGACAATATGTTGTTCATTTTTACTTCGCATCAAACTTCTCTTTTCACCTTCTAAATAGAATGTTTAATACGCCAATAAATTAGACCTACATAATTTTTCATTGCACCTTTTTTGTGTCTTCCTTACAAAAGAACACACACATGCACATTGTTAAAAAAAATACACAAATGCACAAATACAAATGCAATTACATATATTTTTCTAACCAAATGTGAGCTGTTGACAACTGAGGATGGCGTTTACAAGCAGTAAAAAAGTTTGTGGTTGAGGAAGGACTTTTATCCTTTTTGGGAACAATGGTTGCCCGCGAGATGTTTTAATTTTCATTCAGACAACTGACATTCATACGTCATTGTTTTTAATAGTAGTACTTTAATTAACAATGCTAAACCACGTAAAAAAAAAAAACAACTACATACATATAGGCATGATGACCGATATAATTATAACATTGCACTAAATGGATAGCGGGTATGGGACAGCACAATCGACAAGCTTTGTATTTGGGCCTGGTGTGACGTGTCAGTGAGGTAACGAAGCTTCTGTTTTAGTATTCCTACTGTAATCTCATAAACTTTATTTGTTATGGGGCGAACGAGACGAGAGACGTGCGGATCCATTTGCAAAGCTTTATGGTTACACTTTATTTCGATAGTCCACTTTAGACATTCTACTAACTATAAGTAACTTTGTAGCTACATGTCAACTAATTCTCATTAATTTTCAACTACATGTCTACTAACTCTCAGAGTAGACTGTTAGGGTAGGTTTAGGGTTAGTAGAATAAATTGACAAAGAAAGTGTTAGAAGATATTAAGCAGACAGTCTACTAATACTCTACTAACTGCTAGTTGACATGTAGTTGCAAAGTTACTTGCTGTTCATAGAATGTCTAAAGTGGACTATCGAAATAAAGTGTTACCAGCTTTATTTTAAAGACGTGGTCAAAACAGGCGAGGGTCAGACAATGGCAAACATATGGTATATAGTGGGCAAGACACAAGAGTAGTCCAGTAAACGGGCGTGGTTGATCTTCGGCGAACAATGTCAAAACAGGGATGGTTCCTGAATGGTCTCTATGGCAGTGACAGGGTTGTGACAGGACAGGCAGAGAGTTTACAGATGGCCTCCATAGCCGTGACAGGACAGGCAGAGAGTTCACAGACAACCTTCTTGGTTATGACAATTGCTGGGCGCCACCACCAAGCAAGGAGCTGAAGCGAGCACCGCTGCCTCGGGAGGTTCTGCAGCATATGCCGCCACCTCTGGAGAAACTGCAGTGGGCGCCATCGCTTCGGGGAACACAGCAGCAAGCACCACTACCTCAGGAGGTTCTGCAGCATCAGTCGCCACCTCGGGAGGTTCTGTGATGGTGTATGCAGCCCAAACGCACCAAAAAGCGATCCCCATCATGGGAAGCGCTTCAGTCATGGGAATCAGTTCAGGAACAGGAGGGCTAGAGTGAGTGGGATTGGGGATACCAGCTGCGCGTGCAGCGGTGCATCCCTAACACTGGATCCAAGACTGGGATACCGAAGGACTGACCTTGAAGATCTGGGTGAAACAGACAGGACGTGACAAGACTCTGGATGACCAGCTGTGATGTGACGTGACTCAGGAAGATCAGCTGAGGCGTGACGAGACTCTGGAAGATCAGTTGTGATGTGACGAGACTCTGGAAGATCAGCTGTGACGTGACGAGACGTGACTCTGGACGAACAGCTGAGACCTGACTTGAATCAGGAAAATCAGCCGTGACTTGACTTGACTCAGGAAAGACAGCAGTAGCACGACATGGCTTTGTTGTCAACAACATTTTGTGAGCGCGCCTGGTGCGGCTGCCATTACACGAGCAGACTCTGTGTCATGTTCCTCCGCGACACCCACCGTGAACACGGAGCCGACACACAGCAGGGCAAAATAAAAAAAAATAGCTTAGAGAAAAACGGGGACCCTCACGGATTAATCGTGACTTTAAAGGTTCATTTACTCCATCACAGAAAAAGTCTATCAATACACAGTTTGGCAAATCAGAATAACACGCAATGTCCAGATACTCTTGAATATAGCCTTCAAGCGGGAACCGGCGAACTTTAAAACAAAACTTTAATAATAAAATAAACACAAAATAGCTCGACAGCCCCTCGCGGACGACTGTTGCGCACAAACAAAACACAAAATAAACTCCAGGCCTGGTCCTCTCTCGTCCAACACTGTTGTCACTCCTGCTTTTATCCTTCCGGAGCTCCTCCGTGGGACTCGAGACCGGTGAGTGGTGCAGGTGTCGCACATTATCATTAACTCCACCGGCCTCGCTCCGTTCCCACAGCTCTCGGCCCCGCTCCACTCGTCACATAACCCCATCGCCCCTCGCAGGCCGGGGGGTACTCCCGAGACTGCGCTCTGCTCTCCCCCTCCCCCCTCCGGGGGAGCCGATCATGGCGGCTGCGGCGTACCTGGGGGTAAGGACAGACAGACGAGGCGAGAGAAAAGGAGACGGAAGGATGA
>NW_015544163.1:71789-77653 GCF_001515605.1 Sinocyclocheilus anshuiensis
AAGTGCATATGTAACAGTATATTGGATCCGGACTTCGGTCTTAAAGGGGAAGCTGTCCAATATTCGTCCTGTCTGCTATTCATATTAATCAAACAACAGTGAGATAAAATCTCTCACTGCTCTTGACTAAATCACTTTTGTAACTTTAATAAGAAATAAAATAATAATAATGATATATACTGTAACACAGTTCGATAGTTATTTAAATGTTTAAACAAAACTTTAATAATAAAATAAACACAAAATAGCTCGACAGCCCCTCGCGGACGACTGTTGCGCACAAACAAAACACAAAATAAACTCCAGGCCTGGTCCTCTCTCGTCCAACACTGTTGTCACTCCTGCTTTTATCCTTCCGGAGCTCCTCCGTGGGACTCGAGACCGGTGAGTGGTGCAGGTGTCGCACATTATCATTAACTCCACCGGCCTCGCTCTATTCCCACGGCTCTCGGCCCCGCCCCTTTCGTCACATACCCCCATCGCCCCTCGCAGGCCGGGGGGTACTCCCGAGACTGCGCTCTTCTCCCCCCCTCCCCCCTACGGGGGAGCCGATCATGGCGGCCGCGGCGTACCTGGGGGTAAGGACAGACAGACGAGGCGAGAGAAAAGGAGACGGAAGGATGAGGAGAGAGAGACGAGAGAGGGGAGAGAGGAAAAAAAAAATTCCGAGTCCGGCTCCCAGACACACTGCCGCTCGGCCCTCCACCAGCTGGGTAAACTCTTCCGCGATGCCTGGCGGCGGCACTGGATAGCCCTCGGTGGATGGCCCGACACTCCTCCACCGCGCCGTGGACGGCGACGGCTCCTCCGGGTTCGGGCAGCCGGCAGGAGTCCCCCGTTCCCCCCCGGCAACTCACTCCAGCCCACCGCCTCGAGCCTCCATGGTGGCAGACTGCTCCGCCATGCTCGATGGCACCGCGGATTCACCACAGCGGCGAGGGATCTCTGTCAGCGTGTCCCTCCTTCCTCCCGGGTTTCGGAACCAATGTAACAAAGTTTGTAGGTCGGGAAGAAGGAGGCGGGAACCGGCGAACATTAAAACAAAACTTTAATAATAAAATAAACACAAAATAGCGCCCCTCGCGGACGACTGTCGCGCACAAACAAACCACAAAATAAACTCCAGGCCTGGTCCTCTCTCGTCCAACACTGTTGTCACATTATCATTAACTCCACCGGCCTCGCTCCGTTCCCATGGCTCTCGGCCCCGCCCCTCTCGTCACAATAATATTTCTTTCAGCTCTGCTGCTGCATTGAGCTGAAACATTAAGTGGCAAGCTGTTTTAACATTAATGCTATAATGGCTCAGGTTGTAGAGTTGAGCAGACGGGTTTTCCTATCTCTCCCTCTCTACTTCTGCGCTGCACTAATGCAGGCACGTCCATGTGAATTGGTGCTTATGCTTCCAGCTCTTATTTCGTGTACTGCTTTTAGGCGCAGACTCTAGGAGTCCTGCAGCGGATGTTTGTCATGCATTATGTTTTACATCTAATGCCATAGTGACTCGGGCTGCAGAGTGAGCAGGGTTTTCCTGTCTCTACTCCTGCACTGCATTAATTAAGGCACGTACATTGATTTGGCGCTTACGCTTCCAACTCTTGTTCATGTGACTGTTTTTAAGCACGGACTCCACAGCTGACATTTGCCATGCGCTATGGGTTTTGGCGCTTCATGCTACCAAACACTAGTCTGCCCGGCTAATAATTATTATTCTTTCAGCTCCACTGCTGTTTTGAGCTGGAACAAATAGTGGACTCTGTGCTATGAGCTGGCTCTGTGGAGTTTTGCAACACACATTTGTCGTGCAACATGGTTTTTGGCACTTCAGGGGCACAAATAATGTATTTAAAATAAAAATACAAAATACTGTGTGGAAAATTTTATTTAAATACAAATACAAAATACTGTGTGGGAAAATGAATTTAAATACATATACAGTATTTTGTATTTTGAAAATACACAAAATACATGTGAATTTGGCCATCCAGTGAAGTAACACATTTAAGGCCTATTTACACCAAGAATGATAATTATAAAGATAACTATATTAGTGTGTCACTTTAAATGCTCAAGCTCTTTAAAGCAGAAATGATTCCAAATGGCTGTCAATGTTTTTATCATTCATCATTTTTTTGTGCTGTTTATGGTTATAGTTGTGGTGTGCTATCTGCTATTCACTTAGATTTAGGATGTACTCACACTAGATCCATGCTTGAGCACGATTGACCCCCAAAGTCCAGTTCATTTCACAAGTGTGACTGCTCTGTACCGTGTCCAGTGCTGTTTGTTTAACCATGCCCTGGGCCGCTTGAAAAGGTGGCTCTGGTGCGGTACACATGTAGTGTGATCGCTAACCACACTGGAGCATGGAACAGTTAATTTAGTATTTTTTTGTATGTGCTATTTGTATGTGATATGCGTTATGACAGCAAAAATCTTTATTACTACTTGGATATCACACTTTTCAATTCATTTAATTTTGAGTACATTTAGATTTATAATGGGTCTGGTTCTCATCTTATTGATGAACAGGTATTGTAGTTTGTGAGTAAAGCTGCAAATTCCACCATTAACTTCAGTTGCCTCTGTAATAATCCTCTGATATCTGTGCAGTTAGCAATACACATTTATACACAGCATGTACACATTCTACATTATGTAGACATATATACACAAAATATGCGAAGGTGCAACAGATTATACATTAACTGGATACGCAAAATGTCATGGATGTGCATTGGATGGTATCCAGTGGTAGCAGATAGATTATTGTGTTTAAATGCAGTGTGTATGTATAGTCCAGTATTGAACTGTTGGAGTTAAAGTGCAGTGTGTGGCCTACCGTATTGTGGGAGTAGGCTGTAGGGTGTATTAGTTCTGATTGTTCATTAGTCTGATAGCTTGAGGGAAAAGAGGGAAAAACAGTCGGCTAGTGTGGGATCGGATGCTGCGGAGATGTTTTCCTGAGGGCAGCAGAGAGAGCAGAGAGAGCAATGGGTGGCTGGAGTCACTGATGATAGCCACTCCGGGCTTTCCTTATACACCGCCTGGTGTAGATGTCCTGGAGGGAGGGAAGCTCACCTCAAACAATGTGGCGGGCAGTTCGCGCGACCCTTTGCAGAGCTTTGCGGTTGCCCGCAGTGCTGTTTCCAAACCAGGCAGTGATGCAGCCAGTCAGGATGCTCTCCACAGTGCAGGTGTAGAATGTTCTGAGGATGCTGGGGCTCATGCCAAACTTCCTCAGCCTTCTCAGGAAGAAAAGGCGTTGATGTGCCTTCTTCAGCACTGCATTAGTGTGTGTAGACCATGTGAGATCCTCACTGATGTGAACGCCGAGGAACTTAAAGCTGTTTACCCGCTCCACAGGTGTCTTGTCGATGGTGATGGGTGTGTGTTCTCTGCTCTGTCTCCTGAAATCCACCACCAGCTAGCTCCTTGGTCTTGTCGATGTTGAGTGAGAGATGATTCTCCTGACACCATTTAGTCAGGGTGCTCACCTCCTCTCTGTAGGCCGTCTCATCGTTGTCGGTGATCAGGCCTATCACCGTTGTGTCGTCAGCGAATTTGACGATTACGTTGGAGCTGTGTGTGGCTGCACAGTCATGTGTGTACAGGGAGTACAGGAGTGGGCTGAGGACGCAGCCCTGAGGAGCACCAGTGTTGAGGGTCAGCGGGGATGAAGTATTGTTCATAAAAGTAACTTTCCCCAACTCTTGAAAACACTGGCTCGGTGTGTTACGTCGTGAAATCACGAGGGTCTCTCCTAAATCAGACTGAAAAGCCAAGATATAAAAGTGCTTCTTCAAAGCCATTTTAAAAGCGATCAGTGATGGGGCAGAGCGGATGTCTAGCGGTAAGTTATTCCATAACCGAGGTCTGGCTATCGAAAAGGCTGATCACCTTTTCGCTTGAGTAGGGACCGTGGTACCTGGAGAAATAGTTTATCAGTAGAATTCTTTACTGGCTTATGTAGAGTAACAAGATCTAATAATAATAAATAATAATATGTTTACTTTATATAGCGCCTTTCCCAGGCTCAAGGATGCTTTACAAGGTACACCAATAGAACAAAAACCCATTACAAAATAACAATTAAGTGGACATTGGACATTTGCCCAATCCAGTCACAAATAATGCAGTTGCATAAAACACAAATTAAGTAATAAAGACATAGAAAAGAATACATATGGAACAAATACAAGATCTGACAAATACAAGGACGTAAGACCACTTAAAATTCTAAAAATTATGAATAGGATCTTGAAATAAATCCAATATCTAACCAGTAACCATTGCAGGGATGTTAAAATCAGAGTGAATCTGTCCCTCTTTCTCATACCGGTCAATAGTCTAGCAGCAGCATTTGGAGCAAGCTGCAATCGATTTACCAGTGACTGAGAAATTTCTAAATACACATCCAATTTAGATGATATAAAAGCATGGATGATCGTCTCCCAATCTCTACACTCTTAAAAATAAAAGTGCTTAAAATGTTCTTCACAGCATTGCCATAGAAGAACCATTTTTGTTTCCACAAAGAACCATTCAGTCAAAGGTTCTTTAAAGAACCATCTCTTTTTTTTACCTTTATATAATCTGAAGAACCTTCAGATGTTAAAGGTTCTTTAGGGAACCATTTAGACAAAAAAGGTTCTTCTATGGCATCGAGAAGCACTTTTATTTTTAAGAGTGTAGGTGAGAGCATTGGTTTTATCTTATCAACCTTAAGTAGTATAAACTAGTTTTCACCACAGTATTCACTTGTTTTGCAAAATTCAGCTCTGAATCAATTATACATTCAGATTTTTTTGCGTATGGATGAACATTTCTAGAGAGGGGCCCCAAATAGCTAGAAATAAGGGGCAAAGAGCTAAGAGGGCCAAAAACAACAACATCCATTTTGCTCTCATTTAAGGAGAGAAAATTCTTAGCCATCCAGGATTTTGCATCCTCAAGACACTTAGTAGAACAATAGTAGAACAGGACTTATCAACTGGGTGTAATAGGACATACCAAAGTCACTTTAAAGTCAAAGTCACTTTTATTGTCACATCACCACAGCACATGTGCCTTGGTGAGTGAAATTCTTGGGAGCGTGCTCCAGACAGTGCAGAAACGATTTACATATAAACATACAGACCTCAAAAGATGACAATGTGCAATATACACATACATATAGTCAGTAATATTATACATACTTACAGTTAGCACTACACATTATACACAGTATGTACATACTTACAGTTAGCAATACACATTATACACAGTATGTACACATTCTACATTATGTAGACATATATAGACATAAAAGGTGCAACAGATTATACATGAACTTGGTACGCAAAATGTCATGGATGTGCATTGGATGGTATCCAGTGTAGCAGATAGATTATTGTATTAAATGCAGTGTGTATGTATAGTCCAGTATTGAACTGTTGGAGTTAAAGTGCAGTGTGTGGCATACCGTATTGTGGGAGTATGCTGTAGGGTGTATTAGTTCTGACTGTTCATTAGTCTGATAGCCTGAGGGAAAAAGCTATCCCTCAGTCGGCTAGTGTGGGATCGGATGCTGCGGAGATGTTTTCCTGAGGGCAGCAGAGAGAGCAGTCTGTGGGATGGGTGGCTGGAGTCACTGATGATCCTCCGGGCTTTCCTTATACACCGCCTGGTGTAGATGTCCTGGAGGGAGGGAAGCTCACCTCAAACAATGTGGCGGGCAGTTCGCACAACCCTTTGCAGAGCTTTGCGGTTGCCAGCAGTGCTGTTTCCAAACCAGGCAGTGATGCAGCCAGTCAGGATGCTCTCCACAGTGCATGTGTAGAATGTTCTGAGGATGCTGGGGCTCATGCCAAACTTCCTCAGCC
>NW_015544163.1:77948-82606 GCF_001515605.1 Sinocyclocheilus anshuiensis
TGTGAGATCCTCATTGAAGTGAACACCGAGAAACTTAAAGCTGTTTACCCGCTCCACATGTGTCTTGTTGATGGTGATGGGTGTGTGTTCTCTGCTCTGTCTCCTGAAATCCACCACCAGCTCCTTGGTCTTGTCGATGTTGAGTGAGAGATGATTCTCCTGACACCATTTAGTCAGGGTGCTCACCTCCTCTCTGTAGGCCGTCTCATCGTTGTCGGGGATCAGGTCTATCACCGCTGTGTCGTCAGCGAATTTGATGATGACGTTGGACCTGTGTGTGGCTGCACAGTCATGTGTGTACAGGGAGTAAAGGAGTGGGCTGAGGACGCAACCCTGAGGGGCACCAGTGTTGAGGGTCAGCGGGGATGAAGTATTGTTGCCCATTCTGACCACCTGACTTCTGCCCGTCAGGAAGTCCAGGATCCAGCTGCACAGAGATCTGTTTAGTCCCAGATTCTGGAGCTTCTCAACAAGTGTGGCAGGCACTATGGTGTTAAATGCTGAGCTGTAGTCCACAAACAGCATTCTCACATAGGTGCTCTTATTTTCCAGGTGGGAGAGAGCAGTGTGTAGGGTGAAAGCAATAGCATCGTCTGTAGAACGGTTGCTACGATATGCAAATTGTAGCGGATCCAGTGAGGCAGGCAGCAATGAGCAGATGTAGTCTCTGACGAGTCTCTCAAAACACTTGCTGAAGATGGGTGTAAAAACATAATCCAAACAGACTTGACTAGAGACACAGACTTGACTTGAAGAGGCATGAACAGACTTGACGAGGCATGAACAGACTAGACTAGGCATGAACAGACTTGACGAGGCATGAACAGACTAGACTCACCGACAGCGGGTTACAACCTCAATACACGACAAAGACTATGGGAATATGATGGCTACTTATATCAGACAATGAGGGTCACATGACAAGAACAAACCAATGGGAAACAAGACACATGACTAAGACAACCAATCAGAACATGACACATACACAAGGCTGAGATACATGAGGGCAAGGGAAGCATGACACAAACAGCATAAAACAATTACAAAATAAAAGACATGGAAAACATGAACATGACAAAACCCAAACACCACATTACAGATATTTGTCTGTTAGCGAAAGGACAATCGAGCTTGGGCTTTAGTACAAGGCAACTGTGCCTAGTGTGAGTATGCCCTTAGAACATTTTATTTTTTTTTACTTTATATCTTTATTATTAGCATTATTGGTATCTTTGTCTTGGAGTACACACACACACACACACACACAGAGAAAGCTGCTTATTACTAATTTATCCATGTTTCTTTATCTCTCTGATGTGTCAATAGCTCCTGCCCACTAAAAGCACCACAGATATATTTGCATACCACGACGATATATAAATTATATAGAAAAAGTTCAATCGATTTACACTTTATATCATCACTGACATATTGTCATATTGCCATAACAAGCAGTAATGATTTAAGTTTAATGAACACATTTGACTAGCTAGTTGATCAAACAAAAATCTGACCAAAAAAAAAAAAAACTAACAAGACTGACTAGTACTAATGTTATGTTCCCCTTGCTAGGGCTCTTTTGTCCCTTTATGCTATTGCTAACTAAATGCAAATCTGAATGGTGTTCCATTTTAACCTTAATCTACAAGTACGACCGACCATGACATCCTCACTTTATCTCATGCTGCCTTCAGAGGCTATCCAAATTGTTTATTTTTATTTATTTTTTTCTTTTTTTCTTTAGAAAATTTATTTTTTTCTTTTCTAGTTGGCAATTAGACATAAATGCCTCTACTTTCTACTATAAGTTTCTGAGTTGTGCAGGCCATAAACTTTAAATATGGTGAAGGGGAAACATTTGCTGCTGGGACATGTATGCTTTTTTCCCACAAAATCAAGATCGCCTTGTTATAATGATAAAGTCATGCACATAGTAGTGCAATAACCATTTCAAGCATTTTGTATGTTTTATACGCAGCAAAACAGCATGTATTTGACTGCAAATCCAGAATCATCAACAAGCTAACTATAAAGATCTGTGAATGTTTATATAGTTGTCAATGAATGGGATGCTACATTTTATTCAAAATTAAATATCTTAAATATCTACAATTTTAGCTTTAATAAGATTTTCCCAGGAAACCTGGCATCCTCCACGATTCTTATTCTTTCCAGCAGCAAAGCACTTGAATGCGACAAGCTTGTAATCAGGACTTCTGAAATGGAAGTAGGAAATTTTGATAGCACACGAAGGCAGTATTATTCCTTATTTCCTTACAGGAATCCAGAAAATTTCATTACCCAATTCTAGATGGAGTCACACAGCTGCAGCTCACATGCATGAAAGTGGCATGTCTGAACTAGCTGATACAGGAAATCAGCAGTCTAATTAAGAGGTTGATTGGCAAAAAGTATTTTATGTATTTTGAAAATACAAAAATACTAAGATTAAATATATTTAAATACAAAATATATTAGATTTTTTTTCAAAGGTTTTTAAATACAAAATAGTATTTTGTATTTCAAATACATATTTTAAATACATGTATTTGAAATACTGCCCATCCCTGTTAACCAATACCTATAAATAAAAAAAACTCTGATATTAGCTGATAACCAATTTAGTACTAATACATTATTCATCCCTAGACGATATATTCATTTAAAATAAAAATAATACAGTATGTATATACAATATTGACAATACTGATAAAAGACAATACTGAAAAAAAAGTATTTTTGGTGCAAAGTTTCAGTTAACAATACATGAAAGACAAGTTAGATATATCACACATATATTGTGCATCCACACAGAAACCTGTTAGCATTTTTAGATTTTCATTAAGACATTCACTGTTTATTAAAAGCTAAGCACAAACTCCAAGCCTTTATTTTTAGTCTGCTGACAGCTAGTCTGTGACAAGAAAGCCTCAATATTACAGTATCGCTTGTGAGACTTAAAACTTTCAAGCCATCTTGTCTTCATATATGCACACTCTCTCAACATTTGAGAGAGCAGCAATGAGGAAAGACCAATGAAATAGTGAAAGAGTGCAAGCTTACAGCGAGGCACTGTATCAGGTCTTCTGAAAATGGAAGTAGGAAATTTTGATAGCACACGAAGGCAGTATTATTCCTTATTTCCTTACAGGAATCCAGAAAATTGAATTACCCAATTCTAGATGGAGTCATACAGCTGCAGCTCACATGCATGAAAGGGGCATGTCTGAACTAGTTTGTAGCGTCTGGACCAATCAAAAACACAATTTTTCATTTGATTTAACAAATCCTACGCTACAAGCTCTGTGTAGAGTTGTACAGTCTGAAAGTTATTTCCCTTAACCAGGAAATGAACGTTCTTAGAATTGACAGACAGTTGACCCTGAGAGGTCAAGTAAATATCTACAGCGGATCTAAATATTTATAATTAATTATAACTAGTTATGATTAATTATTCATATTTCCCCATGAATGAGCTGATTCGCTACAAGTTGATACAGGAAATCAGTCAATTGCAGTCTAATTAAGAGGTTGATTGGCAAAAAGTATTTTATGTATTTTGAAAATACAAAAATACTAAGATGAAATGTATTTAAATACAAAATACATTAGATTTTTTTCAAAGGTATTTAAATACAAAATACAAAATAGTATTTTGTATTTCAAATATGTATTTGAAATACTGCCCATCCCTGGCTGGAACAAATAGTGGACTTTTGGTTTTGCAACACACATTTGTCGTGCAACATGGTTTTTGGCACTTCAGGCTACCAACACTATTTGCATAACTAATCATTCTTCTCATCCCAACTGAGATGCACTGATCTGAGCTACTGTGTGAATGAGTTCATGTGTAAGAGTATCTCTTATGGCAAGCTATTAATGCTCAACATCGTCAGCCTACTTCATGTGATTGATGTGGTGCTTTTGCTACCAACACTCGGTTCACATGACTGGCTGCATTATGTGACTGCAGCATACATTATTGTGCACTAGAGATGGTGGGTGCTTCATGCTACCAAGCAGTGGTTTGCATGACTAACTACTCTGTTCCTCTCTATCAGCTGTTCCGCCGCTTGTTGTGTTTCGGACTGATTTTGACCGTTCTCCGCACCTTAGCTTTGGAGATCGAGAGGATAGCCCTAAAGCCATTGGTGCAGGGTCTATGTTGACATCCAAGTCCCCACTCTGTGGTTGGTGCTGGCATGCCTGAGTTTAGTATCCATTCCTGTTTCAGAGGTTTTTCCCACAACTCAGGTGTCTCTGGGCCTCATGAGGGAGGATCAGGCTGTCGTATGGTTACACCATCCAGCTTCTATGGGTTGATTGGATTTGCGTCACCTAACCTTGTGCTTGGAGTAAGCAGTTTCAAGATGCTGACGCAGAAGTTCATCCTGTCTCCATCTGAACGGGGATTGGTTTGTGACCATCGATCTAAGGATGCGTACTTCTGCATCCAGATCGTCAAGAGACACAGGAAGTTCCTCAGGTTTGCTTTTGGAATAAAGCTTGCCAATACTGTATTCTTCCTTTGAACTGGCCTCGAATGCAAGGTGAATGGATGTGTCTCTGGCCCTGTTGTGGCGGGGTGTCTGAGTTTTGAGTTACCTTGACGATTGGCTGGTATTAGCTCAATCACACAAACTGTTTGGAGCAGC
>NW_015544163.1:82710-85161 GCF_001515605.1 Sinocyclocheilus anshuiensis
GCTCTCGCCCCCTGTGCAGGTTGGTGAGACGTGTTCTTCTTGGGCGCAGACCAGGTACCTGTCGATCAGAGTAGTTCATGTTCTGGGTCACCTGAACTCAGGAGTGGACTGAACTCAGGAGTGGAGTTTGGAGGCTGGAGAATGGAGATTGCACCCTCAGGTGGTGAGTCTAATATGGCAGAGGTTCGGCCGAGGGGAAGTGGATTTGTTTGCTTAGAGCATGCGCATTGCCCACTCTGGTTTTCTTGTCTCCTCCGTCGCCTCTGGGTGTGGACGCTCTAGCCCAAGAATGGCCCAGGACCGTCGGCCCGTTTGCTCCTAAATGATTCTGTTCAGAGTAAGGTTGGTCAGAGTGAACGTCTGTTGTTGGTGGTGCCATTTTGGCCCACTCGTACGTGGTTCTCAGAATTGGTCAATCTGTTAGCCGACCCCCTTGGGAGGTTCCTCTCAGACATGACCTGCTGACTCAGACTGCATGATTTGGACATCCCCATCAGGATTTTTGGAACTAATGGGTGTGACCCCTGAGCGGAGTTGTAATGCGTTCCTGCTTTCAGCAAGTGGTTGGAGGTTTTCTCCCCTTCTATGTGGGGTCAGATAGTGACTATACCTCTAGCCTATGAGGCACGTGGTGTGACTTCGCCTCTAGAGGTGCGTGCTCATTCTATGAGAGCAATGGCTTCTTCTCGGGCTCTCTTTAAAGGGACTTTGATGGGAGATGTCTGTGCTGTGGCAGGTTAGTCCTATCCTAGCACTTTCATCAAGTTCTACTTGTCTGGATGTGAGGATGACTCTTGGCTCCCGGGTCTCTTCCGCTTGAGCAGACTCTTTTCTCGGTCTTCCAGCTATCTTAGGTACGTCAGGCATTATGGTATAGGGTTCCCATAGCGATGACGTCATCGCAGCATCGAAGTGAACCTATGAGAGGGAACATCTCGGTTACGTATGTAACCTTGGTTCCCTGAATAGGGAACGAGATGCTGCGATGCTTTCTATGAGAGCAATGGCTTCTTCTCGGGCTCTCTTTAAAGGGACTTTGATGGGAGATGTCTGTGCTGTGGCAGGTTAGTCCTATCCTAGCACTTTCATCAAGTTCTACTTGTCTGGATGTGAGGATGACTCTTGGCTCCCGGGTCTCTTCCGCTTGAGCAGACTCTTTTCTCGGTCTTCCAGCTATCTTAGGTACGTCAGGCATTATGGTATAGGGTTCCCATAGCGATGACGTCATCGCAGCATCGAAGTGAACCTATGAGAGGGAACATCTCGGTTACGTATGTAACCTTGGTTCACTGAATAGGGAACGAGATGCTGCAATACTGGCCGTTCCGTACCTTCGATAGCACTTCCTTCGTCATAGTGTAAAATCTGATGAAATAGCGCGCAGCACGCATATATGAGCATACGTGACATATGCTCGGGGCAGTGCTAAGCGCTATTGGCCAATAAATTGGCGTGATGGTATAAGGGCTTCAGACATTCGTCACACCGGGGCTGTTCCCATAGCGATGACGTCATCGCAGCATCTTGTTCCCTATTCAGGGAACCAAGGTTACATACGTAACCGAGATGTTCGCGTGGCAGTGTGCACAGCATTTTTTGTAACTTTCCGCACAGCTCCGCATCCGAAGAAGCACGAGTTCAGGGCAATTCTAGCCAAACAGGCACGTCTGTGCCGGCATTTGTGTGAAACAAAAGCAGTTTGATGTGAAGTTCAAACTCCATCTTGTGATTTTTGACGCTTTGATGGAAAACAATGCAGTTTTGTTTGCATAGTTTCTCCAAGGCTTTTTATTTGAAGTACGTTTTATTTTTATTGTATATAAATAGAATTAGAATTAATTTAGATACTATTTATACACTATTTGCTTAAAGTTGTCTTGTGTTTGATGCAAAATAAAGCCAATAGTGTAAGATTGTTTTAATCAGTCTGTACATAAAGAAATTATTAATTCATCAAGCGAGAAGTCTTGTACCGGCAAATTACTTCTTCTCACCGGTGATTCTCGATGGTTTTAGAGAACAATTACTCCTCGTCGCCCCCTGTCGTTTCAAATAATAATACAACAAGGACTGTAACAAGATGGACTAATGAAGCAGAGCAGGATTTACAAGCTTGTTTTGACCTCACTGATTGGAGTGTTTTTGAAGCTGCTGCCACCGATCTGGACGAGCTTACAGAGACTGTAACATCTTATATCAGTTTCTGTGAAGATATGTGCATTCCTACCAGGACTCATTTAACCTACAACACTGACAAACCATGGTTCACTGCAAAACTCAGACAGCTCCGTCAGGAGGAGCTGCTGAAACAGTTCTACTCCGCCATCACTGAATCTGTCTTCTGCACTTCTATAACTGTCTGGCTCAGCTACCAAATCTGACCAAGACTACAGAGGGTAGTCCGGACTGCTGAGCGAATCATTGGTACAACCCTCCCTTCTCTCCAAGAAC
>NW_015544163.1:85209-91063 GCF_001515605.1 Sinocyclocheilus anshuiensis
GGGGGGGGGGACATGAATCGTCGTGGTTTTGCTCTGAGGAGTTATGAGCGGTCTCAGCATCGCCACATGTGACTAGACTTAAAAAATACAATTTTATACTGTAACATTAAACAGTACACTGTTAGACTTTGCTGTAATTTTACAGTTACTTACTGCAAAAAAGCCCAGTAAACTACCACATATATGTTTTACTACTGTACTACTATGATATGCACTGCATTATGGGTATTTTATGCCATTTACAGTAATTTACTGTATATGGGAATTTGCAGTACTTTACTGTTTGCTCAAAAGCAGTAGTGCCACTGTAAATTGTTCTGTGGATGAAAAACATGAATCTGCATTCTCAATTTGTCTGGGTAAGCACATGTGTGGTGAAATAATTATTATTTTTTTAATTATTAAAAAATAAAATATATAAACTTTGTTTACACCCCACAAAATTTAAATTTTATTCGCGTGCAAAGCCCGCACAACAACCTGGCAGAGGTTATATAAACTGAGGTTTGTTTCCGGTGCGCGCATAACGGACGTCCCTTCTGAGTGGATCGCCAGACGTCAGCTGCAAGTTTTCCTGTGGTGTAAGTGTTTTTTACTTACTTTTAAAACGTAAACGTTTCCAATATCTATGAAATTAAAAAATATGAAAAAGTAAATATATAATCTAATTATAGTGCTATTACTAGGACAGTCTGAGGGAACAGTTCGTTTTCCTCAAAAACTGGCGCTTTCATGAAACTCATTCAATAGTCCTGCAACTGACTGACTGCCTTTTCCAGTACATATGTACATGTACCCAATCGAGTATTTACACGAACAATGTTTTTCGACTTTTTTACTGCCAGTTATGGTATATTTTACTCGTCAGTTAAATGAATACCGTTAAATGCCGTTAAATGTGTGTGACGTCAATTGAAAAAGCACGAGCGTGCGCTCTCTCTCTCTCTCTCTGTGCATGTTGGGAGGTCATGGGTGAGAGTGGTGTTAGGTGAGAGTGAAGCTGTGAAAGTTCACCTTTTTTTTTGTTTCCTATCTAGTTTTCTTTTTGTCTTTGAGTTCACATGAACAACGGTTAACGTAAAGTTACTCGTCGTCAGGCTACAGAAGAATACCATAATTCCTCCGTTCAGTTAGGCCTAAGACATCGAGAGTCACGCAGACCTATAACAACCCAGACACAACACATAATTGCGAATAACATGCCTTACCTTAACACAGAATCAACCACAGAGTCCAACGTTTATATTTTTTCTACGAATCTTTGAGTTAACATGTACTAAACATGAGTGGAATTTGCACCGCAGCGCCCCCACACCTTGATGCTCATGACAAGAATAGCATGTATAGTTATCTTTATTGAAGTGAATTAGGTTTAAATCGCCGTCATACTTGAATGAATGTTATTTTTGCAATTTTACACATAATAATCCATGATGATCACATTACACAAAACTGAAATTGCACGTCAAAATAACACATTGTCAATATTTTTTGAGACCCCCCAAAATGTCACAAATCACGTTTTCAGGGGAGCCCATGTCTTATTAAGGGGAGCCGAGCTCCCCCTAGCTCCCCCGTAGTTCGCACCCTGCCGGCATTGAAACATGTCATGTCTTTTAGGAGACAGGTTTACATGTTTTTAGATTCACCAGATCGTGCGCTGAACGTTTCTTTTCATATAAAACACGAAGGAGGATCATATATAGTCTACACGACTACTGGAAATTTGCGCTTTTTTGAGTGTGGTGGTGTTGGCCATAAATGGCAAGTGTGTCCGCATAAAGAGCGTGAACAGGAAAACATTGGCCAAGGCCCAGGGATAGAGGGAGACGTTCAGGTTAAACACACTGGTCAGAAGGAGAGTACAGAATTCATTCAGGTGAGTCATTCAGAGACTGATATGCCTTTAATTAAACATAGCGGAGAATATTTCAGAGATGGAAGTGATTGAGGGACAAAGTTCAAGTGCCACTGCGATAATGCTCATAATGATTATAATGTCAGCCACGACACAAGGATATGCTTTCTACGTGTATTTACGCTTTGATTTGAATGAAAACAGCACATCCGTGCAGCTCGGCTGACACAGAAGAGCGTACGCAGTTTGCGTTCAGCGTATGTTCTCCAAAATGGCGCTACGGTAATGCGGAGAGACACAGAGGAGACGAATTGTTGAATAAAGTCGTTATTTTTGTTTTCTTCGCATATTCTTGTCGCTTCATAACGTTACGGTTGAATCACTAATGGCAGATGGACTATTCTGACGATGCTTTTCATACTTTTCTGGACCTTGACAGTGTAATTTACTTGGCAGTGAATGGGACAGTCACAAGCCTCCCGGTTTTCATCCAAAATATCTTAAATTGTGTTCCGAAGACAAACTAAGCTTTTACGGGTTTGGAACGACATGGGGGTAAGTGATTAATGACAAAATTTTCATTTTGGGGTGGAGTATCCCTTTAATAAGACGGCGATAAAACATGAATGGGAGACGCTGATTGTGTGAGCCTATGTTACATTGTTTTAATGTGGATTTTATACATTGCATCAATTTGAAATGAATTTGACGCACGTCTGATGATGATGAAAGGATTATCATATAATCGATTTGCATTCCTTGGTGAGCGTAGCGAGGTATGTTGATTGTTATTAAAGAAATACATGTATGAAGGAATGTTTGTGGTGCAATGTAATGTGTCGTTTGTGATGCTAATTTATGCAATTTAACATGACAATAAATAATAATGTGTATGAATCTGGAACAGAAGTTTTATGTACAGATTTGTGCATTATTTACTCTCTATATACAGCTGTATACAAAATATGCATATGTATTTACATAGTACTTGAGAGAGAGGCAATAATTAGAGATGGAGAATAAATTGCAGGCATGAATTACAGAATACAGGTAATAATTCCTGTGTTAGCTGTTTAGGCTGGAGATGGCATGGGGGAAAAACAGTTTTTATGCCTAGATGTTCTAGTGCACAGAGATCTGTAGTGTCTGCCTGAGGGAAAAGTGCAAACAGGTTGTGTCTGGGGTGAGAGGGGTCTTTGATGATATTGGGCAGGTGGACACTAATGATCCTTTCTGCTGTCCTAACAGTCCGCTGCAGTCTTCTTATATCTGATTTCGCCAGCTGCTCAACCTCTTGTCTGTAAGGAGACGCGTCGCTGTCCTGGATGAGGCTGATGACTCTAGTGTCATCTGCAAACTTCAGGAGTTTGACAGAGGGGTCTTTAGAGGTGCAGTCATTTGTGTAGAAAACAAGATTCTTGCATAAGTCCCTGGTTTGTCCAGATGTTGCAGGATGTAGTGCAGTCCCATATTGACTGACAGTAGGGGGGAGGAAGGGGGAGGGTGTTGATGGTTGTGCTCTGAGACGACCGGAGTGGGTGTGGAGTGTCAAACCAGGCTTTTGCTTTTCAAACCTGCAGTAAAACTCGTTCAGGTCTTCAGCCAGTTGTTGATTGGCCTCAGTGCTGGGGGATGGGGTCTTGTAGCTGGTGATGGCTTTCAGGCCATTCCACACTGATGTAGACTCATTGGCCTGTTTGTACAAGTCTTTGTCCCCACACCTGTAGGCATCCTCTCTGGCCTGCTGAAGCTGTTTGAGTTTTGTACTGAACCAAGGTTTGTCGTTGTTAAATGTTAAATAAGTCACACATTTCCTCACAGAAACTAATGTAGGATGTCACGGTGTCAGTAAGCTCATCCAGATCAGTAGCTGCAGCCTCAAAAACACTCCAATCAGTAAGTTCGAAGCAGGCCTGTAAATCCTGCTCTGCTTCAACAGTCCATGTCTTTACAGTTTTTACTACAGGCTTAGCAGATTTGAGTTTCTGCCTGTAGGCTGGTAGAAGATGAACCAAACAGTGATCAGAGAGTCCCAGCGCTGCTCGGGGGATAGAGTGGTATGCATCCTTTAAAACAGTGTAGCAGTGGTCCAGTATATTGCTGTCTCTGGTGGGGCACGTGATGTGCTGTCTATATTTAGGCAGTTCAAGGGTGAGATTAGCTTTATTAAAATCCCCCAGAATGATAATGAAAGAGTCCGGATAATGCTGCTCTGTGTGTGTAATTTGATCGGCCAACAGTTCTAGCGCCGCACTTACACGCGCGTCATGTACGTACTCACCAGAACAAACGAGGAAAACTCCCACAGCTAATAAAAAGGCTTACAGTTAATAAAGAGAGCTTCCAAGTTTGGGCAGCACATCTTCTTTAAAACTGTCATGTCTGTACACCAGCCTTCATTGATATAAAAACATAATCATTCACCTCTCGTTTTCCCAGACGACTCGGTGACGCAGTCCGCTCTGAACAGCTGGAAGCCCGTTAGATGAAGCACGCTGTCCGGGATGGCTACGTTCAGCCAGGTTTCCGTGAAGCAGAGAGCAGCGGAGTTTAAAAAGTCCTTGTTTGTGTGGGTGAGGAGTTGTAGTTCGTCTGATTTATTTGCAAGGGAGCGGAGATTCGCCAGATGAATACTCGGCAGCGGAGTCCTAAAACCGCGCTGATGGAGTTTCACGAGCGCGCCGGCGCGCTTTCCTCGCTTGCATCGCCTGGAGCACTTGTATAGGAACGCAGCTCCTCCGATTAAAATGTCCAGTAAAACGTCTGAATGTTCAAACGTTGGCAAAAAGTTATCTGGTGTGCTATTCCTTATGCCCAAGAGCTTGTTTCTAGTGAAGCTGATCGGAAACATGTTTACATGTGTTAAATGATACGATAAAAAAAACAATAGCCCTATTTGATTTTCATTCAAATAGTTTCTGAGGATTTTTTCATAAATTGTTTTTTTTTACTTTTCAAAAGTTTCTTGAATATCAGATATACAGCGTGACCGTACTGAACACCACTGTGTGTGTGTGTGTGTGTGTGTGTGACAAGGCCAATGCATTAAAACCGTTCAGTTTAATCTCCGTTCTATATTAATGCGCTGCTTTACACACACACACACACACACCACTCGTACACAGAGATCTGAGATCGCGCTGTGCAAAAAGTAACATTCAGAAGCTCATAAACTTGTTGTCAGCGCTGCCACGCGACTTTTATTAATCAATACTGAATCGCTACATTATATTTCTCAGCAACGAATGGGGTAAAATCGCTGTTTTTTAAGTAACTAAACTCTTAATTTTCTATATTAAAAAAAAATATATTATTTGTTATCATGTTTAGGAACCGTGACATTTTAGTGAAGTGAGCAGATTGCAGTTGATAGTGACCTGTGACTAGGCCCACGGTTCAGCGCACATGTGTTCAGAGGATTAATTGCAAAATTTAATAGAGTAAAAGTTTTATCAATTGTATGTATTTACAAACTCAATCGATTTTAAAACAGCGCAAGAAGAGCAAAGAGCAAACAACAGAACAAACATAGCTTTGACAAAGATTAATCCATATTAATTTATACAGTGAACACACTCAGAAGAATTGGAGAAACTGAGGAGGAGTTTCAACATCTGGAAAAGATCCGGCAGCAATGGTAAAAAAAACAAAAAACCCTCTCCAAAACAACATTTCCTCACTAAAGCTCTCATCTTTGACAAAGTCCATCATTTATTTTAATTATTATATTGAATTTATTACTGAACAATGGCTTGTTAGATACAGAGAGAGCATGAGCTAATTGAATAGAATATCTTTGTCATTGTACAAGTAACGTTACAATAAGATTTACAGGTGCATCTCAATAAATTAGAATGTCATGGAAAAGTTCATTTATTTTAGTAATTC
Source organism: Sinocyclocheilus anshuiensis (assembly GCF_001515605.1). Taxonomy (NCBI): domain Eukaryota; kingdom Metazoa; phylum Chordata; class Actinopteri; order Cypriniformes; family Cyprinidae; genus Sinocyclocheilus; species Sinocyclocheilus anshuiensis. The sequence continues at coordinate 90,956 of NW_015544163.1, forward strand.
AACCCAAATTGTGAAACTCGTGTATTAAATAAATTCATTGCACACAAACTGAAGTAGTTTAAGTCTTTGGTTCTTTTAATTGTGATGATTTTGGCTCACATTTAACAA
>NW_015544163.1:91139-105203 GCF_001515605.1 Sinocyclocheilus anshuiensis
GTTTTTGTTAAATGTGAGCCAAAATCATCACAATTAAAAGAACCAAAGACTTAAACTACTTCAGTCTGTGTGCATTGAATTTATTTAATACACGAGTTTCACAATTTGAGTTGAATTACTGAAATAAATGAACTTTTCCACGACATTCTAATGTATTGAGATGCACCTGTATATGTTTATGAAACTTTATGACTTAATAGATAATGTTGAATGAGTGTTTGTTGTGCATCAAAATACACCATGCATTTGTATCCATGATCACCATTTTCTTACAGAGTGAAAAACATTGCAGAGCAAAGAGGACATAGACAACGCACGGACAGACAAGACAGAGCAGGTTACTTTTGATAATGGGAAACAAAGACTCAGCATTCAAATTCTGTTAGTTTTATCAATAATTTCAAACGATAAATACAGTTTGGAGCTGTTTAGTGGTGTGACTGTTCACGGGTGCTCCCGCTTTGCCTCAGTTCAAGTGAAGCAGGAGCGCATTCTAATTAGCACGAAATAAACATGAATGAACATTCGAGCATGTCACCATATTCTAATTTGTTGAGATAGTGAATTGGTGGGTTTTTGTTAAATGTGAGCCAAAATCATCACAATTAAAAGAACCAAAGACTTAAACTACTTCAGTCTGTGTGCATTGAATTTATTTAATACACGAGTTTCACAATTTGAGTTGAATTGTTGAAATAAACTAACTTTTCCACGACATTCTAATTTATTGAGATGCACCTGTACACTTAACAGCCTAATATTAATTTTTCTTCGGACACACGACTTATAAATCCCTTCTAAATATCCACTCAAAAACATTGGATATGCTGTAAGTTATTTTTCCAGTAAATTTAGTCTAAAAAAATTTATTTAGTGCAATTTACCTGAGGCGTGAACTTGACAAGATGGCACTGTTTCTCCCATGGAGTCACTCAGGCTCGTGCGGAATGATCTCAGTGTTGGCTGGATTTGTTTTTATTAGTTTAGTCAACATAGCTAATAGCATAGCTAATTGTTGACTGGATTTGAAAATAACTGTTCGTTCAATGTTTTTCAAATATATTTGTGTAGACTTAAAGGGATCATATGATGTTGCTAAAAAGAACATTATTTTGTGTATTTGGTGTAATGAAATGTGTTTATGTGGTTTAAGGTTAAAAAAAAACACATTATTTTCCACATAATGTACATTATTGTTTCTCCTCTATGCCCCGCCTTTCTGAAACGCGTCAATTTTTACAAAGCTCATCAGTCTGAAAAGCAAGGTGTGCTCTGATTGGCCAGCTATCTAGTGCGTTGTGATTGGCCGAATTCCTCAAGCGCATTACAAACGAGGCATTTGTTGCATCCATAATTATGGGGACATAATTACGGATTATAATGACCTATACTGTCTTTTTACACGGCGGCAGCGGTGGCAGCAACAATAAAGTTACGCTTTCTTTCTTTGCGTGAACATTTGGGCGGTGTTATGCAAATCTTCCCAAATCGTGACGTGGCCATGTGGGGGCGTGTTTAAATAAGGCATTTTATGAGGGCGTGGACCAGTCTTAACTTTTTTAAAGAATATTTCTTTGGGTTTGAGACTTTAGTCTTTGCAACTTTAGGGATCTTATCTATTCACGAACAGCTTGTAACACTCCAAAGAGAAAGGAAAACTTGAAATCGCATCATATGACCCCTTTAATATAATATGTCCTCTCAACTAAGCCCAAGCAATAAAATTAGCTCAACTTAAATATTTTTGCCCTTCCAACATTTTGTTAATTTGATTTTTTAGAGTGTGAAAATGTGCCTTTGTAAAACCAAACTCCATTTTGTTTCCTGCTGTTGGGAGCCTCAGCCCTGCTGATATTGATTATTTCATTTTGTTTTGTTTTACATATAATTGTTACAGGTGTGTAAAGTTGGCTTGAATCAGTACCTTTTTTTCTGTTTGCAATTTGCTTTCTTTTATTTGAAGTAGGGTTTACAGTTTTCCTGTTGATTTTAGTGTCTAGTATTTTAAAACATTTTTGTATCAATAAACATTTGTATTTGTATTTTTTATTTTATTTTATATTTTAATATTAATATTTTATTTATATTTTTATACTTTACCCACGTCTCCTGCCTAATTCTATGAGGGAACCGAATCTGTGTGCTTGATCACCACATTTTTGGGTTGTTTGATTATTTTTCCCTGGGGGTAATTCCTACGGTGGCGTAGTCAGATTTTCTTATTTATAAAAGCATGGGCTTGGGTCTCAAAATTGCGCCACTCCGTCACACATAGAAAAACCTTTTTTGTCTAAATGGTTCCATAAAGGACCTTTAACGTCTGAAGAACCTTTCTGTTACACAAAAGGTTCTTTGTGGTGAAAGAAGGTTCTTCAGATTATAAAAAGATAAGAAAGAGATGGTTCTTTGTGGAACCAAAAATGGTTCTTCTATGACATCGCTGTGAAGAACCTTTTAAAGCACCTTTATTTTTTAAGAGTGTGGGTTCACTTCTGGCTTTATTAAGGCTTAAATGTTCATTAATTCCCCACTATTATGGGTATGTCCTAACTGGAAATATTTGTATATGGCTGAACACTTTACTAATTGCAAATTGTTTAATGGATTATTTCTAAAAGGTAATACTGTGTAAGCAACTGTGTAATATGATAAATTGTCTAAGCGGTTTTGCCTGATTGATTACAGGCATTCAAATAAATAGGTAATGTAAGGACACTGCAGTGCAGATCAAACAAACTTATGCTAGTTTAGGAAAATACAATTTATTTTTACTCTGATGTGTTTAGCTTAAATTTGTAAGGCTAAATTTATCTAAACAGTTTAATTAGTAGTACAGCACTGCAGAAAGTTCACACTAATGCCTGAAATAAACAATTTGGCCACAAATGGCCTATGTCTGACATCCTTAATTTCCTGCAAATTTTTATTGAACACCTAGTGTTTTATTTTATTTCTCATACTGGATATCATGTAGCATTATCAATAAAGTCACTAGTAAATGAACATTGAACTACATCATATACAAATAAACATTTTCTTAATCTTGTAGTATGTAATTGATTACAGAATACAGGGCATACACTTCTGATACTTTGCATCAAAGCATGTAAAGCGAACAAATAAATACTTAAAGAAGAGTTTAATACATACACTGTGATGACGATCAACAAAGACAAGGATCCGGAAGGTGTTTTACAGAAATGTGCAGAAATCTCTTCAGGAACATGGTAACAGATTATGTCTATTTGCACCAACAGAAATAATAGTAACACAAAGAGAAAGGTTTAGATAAAGGAAGTATTACATGTGCACATTGCAGGTAAAGTGACCATAAAATGGTCATAGGGATAATATTAATGGAATGTCACTTTAAGCTCTCTTACAGTGAAGAAAAAAAAAACTGACAGATTTTACTCATTTTGTCAGTGAAGGTCTTCATAATCAGCTGCTGATTTCTTTGCTGTTGTTACACATAATGGCTCCTTTGCAGACGAGTTGCAGCTTTTTTCCCTCGGATTCCTGTACAGAGTCCACCCACACATAACTTCCTGCACCCACTGACTCCACCCACAAATAACGTCCTGTCCCTGCACACTATTGTGAGGGCTCTTGTCGGCAACACGGAAAGAACCTTCTTAACACAATGGAACATACAGGTATATATTTCACATATACAGCATATTTATGTTTGCTATATCAAATGTGAAAGTAAGATGCAACATTAAAACATAGTTTAGTTTTTATTCTGTTTATTTAACAACGAAGGAGTAACATCAGTTTTACTTTCGTTTTTGTCCCAGAACCGTGTCGAAAACAAATCTGTGTAACACTGTGTTCAGTGTTTCAGAAATAGCTTATCTGTCAGTTTATGTTCAGTTTCATAAATGTACATTTAACATGTAGGCTACAATTCTAAAACGTGATGCTCAGAGCATTATCAGTGGTGAAGTTGAGGCCTTACGCACGTATTGCGTATCCCACAACTGTTTGCATATTAGGATTTTTACCTTAAATATTTACATATAATCGACCCTCAGTATGCCCACTTGTTTTTCTGCTTCAGAAGTCTACACTGTGCTGTCGTGTTCTCTTATCATTTTCTTGTAAAATCGAGTAACCCAATTTTACTCGACGCGTCCGCGTGTTCACTTGGTTGTTCGCAGCAAACATGACATCACGGAATTCACCGAACTCCCCTTTTCGAGCGGCGGCGTGCATTTTTTGTAACTCCAGCACAGCGCCGTATTAAACAATGAACGAGTTTAAGGCAGTATCGGTTGGAAAGAACTTGTAACATCACATGCATATAAACCTTTTTTCCTGAACGGGAAAGTCTATAATCTTTCATAACGGAAAGATTCGTTACATTTCCGGTCTCTGGTGTTTCTTGTCAAATTAACGCACAGCTTAACCCAACGCACATTTTTCAGGGGCGATTCTAGGATTTTTTTAACTGGGGGGCACAAGAGGGGCCAATCTTATAGTGTGTATTTATATGTAGAACTGTAGATATCTGAATCATTTAAAGTTCAGTAAGCTTTAAAATCAGCAATAAACAGAGATACCTTATCAATTAATAGCATTTATTCACTGCTGTAAATCAGAACAGTCAAATACAATTTGTATGAACTTTTCACGTTTAAGAAGTGAAAAACTATAATAAAAGAATCCAATCTATGAATAGAGTGCAACTCACAAAAATATTAAAACTCAACATTAAGTTATATAAACTTTAAACAAATCTTCACAACAAGGGCAAAACAAAAAGTCCAGGTTTCAGAAAATAATAGAACAGCTTTATTTATACAAATGCAGAGTTCTATTAATCATTCATATAATAAATACACAATTAGGGAATTAACAACTTTATAAATTAAATAGAATAATAATAAAAAAAATGTTTATATATAGTTTTATCCACATCCTATTCAATTTGCATACCAGCAGTTGCAGTAAATTTGCATTGAAGAATTGACAAAATCTAAATATGACAAGGCTAACTAAGCTTTGAACATATTGATTGTAAAATATCATATATCCATACCTAATGTTAGATATTATCTATTTTATCTATGCATATCTTATATAAACAGTTATTTTAGTATTATTTACTTATATTACAGTGTGTGCATAATTTTTAAATTGATATTCTGAATTTCTGAATATTCATATTTTTCCAAGCACGTTTTATCAGTAACTACTATTAATTTTGTTTAATCATTTATAAGTGATACATAATTGTCCATGAAAGCTGGAAGTGAAAATCTCCTTATATTCAGGTGTGCAGAATTATTAGGCAAGTTTTCTTTTACAGATAAAATGAGCCAAAAAAGATATTTAACTCAGACTGAAAGCAAAAATTATTAAATGCCCATGAGAAATATTCAAAACTAATACAATACTAGAAATTGCAAAGTTAATGCATAACCATAGGCACGTTTTCTTTTACAGATAAAATGAGCCAAAAAAGATATTTAACTCCGACTGAAAAGTCAAAAATGATTAAATGCCCATGAGAAGGATGCAATACTAGAATTTGCAAAGTTAAGGCATGACCGTTGGACAGCAAAATGTTTATTGGATCAGCAGGGTCAGAAAAAAACAGGTTGAGAAGACACATGTTAACTGCAAAAGAATTAATGTGAAGAATTAGGTGTGAAACCATCAGGAACCCTTTAGTCTCCAGCACCATCATTTTCCAGAACTGCAACCTTCCTGGAGTCTCCAGAAGTGCAATGTGTCAGATTCTCAGAGACTTTGCTTTGATAAAAAATCCTAAAAAATGACCCTGACTTAAGAATAACAAGCTGAAGTGTTGTGAAATACATGAAGATTCCAAAAAAAAAGTTAAAGTTCAAACGAGGAGAGAAGAGTTATGTGTGCTTTAATGCAGAGCTGATTGATAAGCTGATGAGCGGCAGTTGATGGTCATTAGAAGGCTGGTGAGAGAGAGTGCTGTGTGTGAGGGTGTGTGTGTGCGCGTGTCAGTGTGTGTGTGTGAATGTGTGCTTCTGTGAGTGTGTGTGTGTGTGATACGGGAGAGCCTGGTGAATACATGACGCATATGTTGTTCTAAACCTGTGTGACTTTCTTTTTTCCATGTTACAAAAGAAATTGTCAAGTCAAGTCACCTCTATTTATATAGCGCTTTTAACAATACAGATTGTGTCAAAGCACTGTACAGTATCAAATAGGAAAATAGTGCGTCAATTATGTAAAATGACAAGATTATACACTCAATTTTCAGTTCAGGCATTTCATTATTGAATTTAGTGATGTCAAGGTCCAGCTCGGTTCGGTTTAAATAGTGTCTGTGCAGTCAAGTCGACGATATCTCTGGAAATTAAGTGTCCTCGAATTGTGAAGAATGTTTGTCCATACTGTATAAAAGTCAGTGGTGATCAAAATAGAGCTTGATTTGTTTTCCACTGCCTTTCATTACAGTGGACAAAAGCATTTTCTTTTTCTTTTCTTTTTTTTTGTTTTTGTTTCACGGAAGAACGGAAATCATGAAGGTTAGGAATAACATGAGGAAGAGTAAATTATGACAGAAACTAAATATGTGTGAAAGGTTTAAAGCACTAAGTTTCTAAACGAAACGTTAAATTTGACATTGGTCACATTATTGAAACTACAAAACGTGCTATTAATGATTATTAAAGGGTTAGTTCACCCAAAAAGTAGGCTGTGTTTTACTCACACCCGATGCATCCTAGGTGTATATGACTTTATTCTTTCAGATGAATCCAGTCGGAGTTATATTAAAAATTGTCTTTGATCTTTCAAGCTGTTTCATGGCACTCAGCGGGTGTTGCATTGCTTCTGTCCAAAAGACGTGAAATAAAAAGCACATTTCCATAAAAAAAGTGTCTAACACGGCTCCGGAGGGTGAACAAAGGCCTCCTGTAGCGAATTGATGCACTTTTGTAAGAAAAATATCCATATTCAAAACGTAATAATCACTTTAATCTCAAGTCAAGTTGTTAGAAATCTTTAAATTCGCAAGTGCAGTCACATAATGTTAACGCAAGACCACTTCAGTATCGACCGAAAAAAAGAAATCTCAAAGCAGGAAAACCCTTATTGTGTTAATTATTTATTATGTATTTCATTCAGCCACAGAGCATTCTAATTATTATCTTGGTCTAGGAACTAACATCAAACCTGGTCTGTCCTAACACTGAAAGACAGTACCAAAATCTAGCGCTGCAACAACTCGCTAATTGAAAAAGAATAATAAGGAATATAAAATAGATCAACTTACCATGTGCTTTTTTCATTGGAAAACAGCAGCTCCAGTTGTTCAGATCATCGCGGAATTCAAATGCTAGCCAAAAAATATGATTAGAATTTTTGACTGACAGACACGTTGAAGGGTGGGGGCACACTGGGGGGCCAATCAGTTTCCCATGGCCCCTCCCCTGTCTACGCCACTGCATTTTATGTTTAGTTATATTTAAAAAGTTTCAGTTGAATCAATTCAGTGGATCTTTTTACCCCGTTTTAACATTAATTTATATGGAGACCGGAACACGTGTGCAGCCAAACGGTTAGAATCCACACACCGTGAACACACACACACCGTGAACACACACCCGGAGCAGTGGGCAGCCATTTATGCTGCGGCGCCCGGGGAGCAGTTGGGGGTTCGGTGCCTTGCTCAAGGGCACCTCAGTCGTGGTATTGAAGGTGGGAGAGAGCGCTGTACATTCACTCCCTCCACCCACAATCCCTTTTTTTTGTGGTACGAGGTGGTACGAGACTCGAACCCACAACCTTTGTGGGGTCTGACTTACGGGTCTGAGTTACGGGTCTGACTCTCTAACCATTAGGCCATGACTTCCCACCAAAAAGGTGGATATTTATACATTTTTAAGAGTATGAAATTATGCAAGCATTTCAAAGATATTAACTTAGGTAGATCCCCTTCTCTACATGGGTTGGCTTTTTATTTCAAGTGTTTTGTAATGTAAATTGTGAGTGGAAATACGCTAAATACACTTATACATTTTATATGTTTTGCATTATTAATGTTGCAAGAGATAATAAAAGTCCATATACAGATCCAAAAGTCCTTTTCATATTTTTAGAGCTTTTCTCTCCAAATGTTTACATATTTTCAGTGAATCAAACATAAATCTATATTTTTGTATTTAATATACATAAATTATGTTACTCAAAGAAAGGTTGTATACTCTTTGAATTGTGTTGAATTAATTCAGGAGCTATTGATAAGACTTTGTTGAAATTATTTCAGGATTTAGGGTACAATTTGGGACTGACCCAACCCAAACCCAAACCAGTTAAGCGTAAACCCCACCCCACAGTCATGACTAATGTCTTTGGCTCAATTTCATTGGTCAGCTCTGTCACAGAACTAATTGACCACTCATTGCAATCAAAACTCATCCATGGCTCTCAGTATGGGTGGGATCACAGAACTAATTGACCACTCATTGCAATCAAAACTCATCCATGGCTCTCAGTATGGGTGGGATCACAGAACTAATTGACCACTCATTGCAATCAAAACTCATCCATGGCTCTCAGTATGGGTGGGATCACAGAACTAATTGACCACTCATTGCAATCAAAACTCATCCATGGCTCCCAGTAGTGGTGGGCAATATGACCAAAATCTTATATCACAATATCAGTAATTGTATTTAACAATTACAATATATATATATCACAATATAGTTATTTTTGCTTTGAAGGGGTCATGACATGTTTTTTTTATTATTATTATTATTATTATTTGAATATGTTCCTTGAGGTTTACTTATAATGTTAATAAAAAATTTTGCACCAAAAAAAAAAAAAAGTGGAAAAATGATTATTTTCAACCATCATTCTGAATCTCTCTCTGAGAAACAAGCTGTTTTAAGGGGCGGGTCCTTTAAGACTTCAGTCAGTAATAGGCCACTGTTATGATTGGCTAACATCATTGGAAACCGTACATCCCCTTGCTATTGCATACTTTGAGTGTTTTGAAAACAATTAAAATAAAAGGGTAATTTCCAGACAAAGCAATATGAAATCATTTACTTACGGTTTGCAGCTGCAGTCAGATCTAGTACTGCTTCACCTTTCAACATGGGCGTCGCCAGGCCATTTTTAGGGCGGCTATAGCTAGGGTTGGGTATCGTTTGAATTTGATCGATTCCGATTCTGCTTATCGATTCAGATTCTTACCGATTCCTAGTTTCGATTCCAATAAGACAAAAAATCCAATATAAAAAAAATTAAGTCAAACATTTAGATGTCAAACATTTATTCTGTCTTTTTACAAAGCATTCTGTTGCAGCTGAATAACACGAGCAAAAATCAGCAGCCTACAGAACACTGCAAGGGGAATTTTACCTATGCTTTAAAAAAAAAATACCACAGCAAAAACAACTAGATTAATATAAATTTCAAATATTAAAGTGTTAAAGACAAGTAAACAGTCAGTAATAAGATAGGAACAAACAAATCAATTAGCAATATCATAAATAGGGGAGAGCGGGGCACAAAGTAACACTTTTTGATTTTCTCAAATTATGTAAATCCACATGGGGTTCAGAGTATAATTTTTTTATCCACAGTAATTTCACACTTGTCTAGTACAAATATGTCGCTTTGTTTCATAATTACAGTGTATACGTTTTTGCACGTTGTAACAACCATATAACAGCTTAAAATGTTATCTGATCGAATGAAAAAAATATACAATACAAACTAAAATATTTTGTAAATAAAATAAAATAATTATTTATTTCAAATAAAATAATGGTGTTTTTAAGAATTAAAAATAATCTGATTTTGGAGTTTGACAATGAACACATTGCAACCATGCTTGGGACGGCCCACATAAACGAGCCCTGTTTCTCGTCGTTTATCATTAAAATGTATTAAAGTAAATAGTGTGAATTACATCGCTAATGTTATAGAATAGCACGGCAGGGCACATTGTAACACAGTGTTACATCGTGCCCAGGGTTTGAAATTAACTTTTTCACTCACCAGCCAATTTGGGTACAACATTTTTAAGTTACCGGCCATTCATAATTTCTACTAGCAAAAAAAATTAAACAAATAAATAATGGAAAAAAAAGCCGGAGGTAAGCCAACAGCTTGAGACACTGGATGCGACGAAGTGACCATTGCAAATCATTTGTACTTTGTCAAACAGTAGGCCTACGTCATAAATAGAACGAGGCATCAATTTACACTTTATAATATTTGTAAATGGAAAACACCTCATTTATAAGTGTCTCTAAATTACAGAGACACTGATTTTTATCTTTAATCAGGCTCTTACTGAATTAACATTTTACTTAAATTAAAATTAATTAGAATTAAACATTTAAAGAGAAATAAACTATTAAAGTTTGTTTACATTGCTGTTTGTTTAGGCTACATGCATTTTACCTTGTCGTGGCTGTTTTCAGGCAGAACCTTTAATGTTGTCATATCACACAACTGTATAACACAATTCTGTGTCATTTCTGAATGGATCGAGCGATTTGCGCTGTTTATCTCTTATAAATCGTGTTAAAGAAATTAATTAGTAAACATAATTTACGAAAAGTAACCCACCAAATTGGCTAGTGATTTGACAGCGTTACCCGCCACAGCTGATTTTTACCCGCATTTGGCGGGTTGGTGGGTGTTAATTTCAAACCCTGATCGTGCCCCATCTGCGTAACTGGAATTTAAAACTGGTTACTAGTCTTCTGACAGTTAGCGAAGCATTAAAACATAATTTAAACTGATAAATAACAGATTGGAGATTAAAATAATAGCAGATTTGTCTAATTTTAAATGAGTAATAAAAACTGAAATGAAAAATGTACTTAAGCCAGAAATATAATTTTACTATGGTAAAATAAATGTTCAGCAATATCTTCAAAAGACTTTTGAATTTTGGCACACTTTTTTTCTCTATATAATATTGATATAGTAACTAGTAAATACTGTACATTTTGTTTTGCTAGCATGTGTGGAAATATTTAAACCACGTGTGTTACAACTTACCCCGTGTTACTTTGTGCCCCGCGCTCCCCTAAATACAACTGAACAAAATTTCAGGTACAGTACAGAAACTGTAATTAAAAGTTTAAAAACACTGCATAGTTTTATTTTCATAAATAAAATATAGATTAATCAATTAAAGTTATTAAATATATTCAGTCAAGATCAGTGAATGATTTTCTTTTGTTCTTTGATTAACATTAATGACAGGCTGCAGTCTCTTTAACACCGAATGCACGCAGATCTAAAAATACTGTATGTGTGTTTTCTTTCTCATCCGTTTACGTTCACGTAAGACAAAAACAGCTGTGTTTATGATGATATGCTGACGTAGTTTTCTGCATATTGGTCGACAAATACGGAAGAAGTCCGGTTCGGCCCGGAACATCCTTTTCTACAGTGGAAATACACGGAACGGTTCGAGAACGGACACAAACCGGGAACCCGTACCGCGATCTCTGTTCTCTGTGCTCGCGCTTGCGCTTCGTGTACGTTGCACGCAAACATGGCGCAAGTTCTTTCCGTTCCTGCACTTAAATCGTTTTTAATCACATTAAAATGCGAACGCAGGAATCGTTAAGCAGAATCGAAATGCACGCGTCTTATCGAATACCCAGTTCTTGGAAATTTGGAACGTTTTCGATACCCAACCCTAGCTATTCATGGGTTTCAGTCACGTGACATTTTTGTTGCGGCCACCATCTTTAGGACCATGCGTAGCCTCTCCTTGGTAATTGGAAACCAACACTAAACCAACAACGGAAAACAATGGTATTTAAGAAAAAAAATATTACTTTAGGATTAGATCCTTATTTACTGTCAAGCGAACTGCTGACTCCACTAAAGTCTAGTGAAAACTTGCCAACTTGACGTTTGCTGATAGGCTGTTTACATCTACCTCATACACAATCTCTCTCCGTCCACTCGGGCCATTTTCACCTGTTAGAGACTTGTCCATCGGCCCGGATCCATCTGCAGCACTCGGCCTGGATGTTTGCGTACTCACTTTCAGATTCTGGGCTGAATCAACCGGACCAGATGCGACAGCCGTAACTTGCTGACACTGCGGCATCCAAGCCGGACTCTGCCCGTTGCGCAGCATGCCAGACTTCGCACAGTTGCATTTCTATATCTACTGTACTGTTCATTAATATTTCATTTAAAATTAATAACGTTACCTAGACAAAACGTTTACTTTCATTTTAATTATATAGATTATAATACATAAATAACATGACTTAACAAATCTATAAACATCTCATTATTATGAAAGCAATTTTAAAGTCCATTAAATAACTAGCTTGACCAAGCTGGCATGAGGAAAATTTATTTACAAAACAATTTATTTACAAAACCATGCAATTACAGCAAAAAAGCAGCAGTTATACAATAAGTGTAGATAAAATATTTAACACATTTTGCAAAATTACCCATGCATTTACTTGAATGAATGAGGCATTTATATGTACACTTGGACTGTAACATCTAATAAATAAAGGTTAAAACATTACACATTTAAAAGGTGTTTTGAAAAACACATTGGTAAATGGCAAAGTTTTTGAATTAAACATTTTGTACTTGGTAAAATAATTTTAATAATTATTACCTAACTATGAATACATTTTAAAGGTAATGAGTGAATACTGTGATAACTGTTGCTCATTGTGCAGCATGTCTTTCCACATCTTAGTCCAGTGAGTACTTTGCTTGGGAGCTTTCATTTCTGCACCTGTAAAGAGCAAATAATGCACAAGTATCTATTACTAAAGGTCTATCTGAATGCACCAAACTGAATGAAAGTAAATGTATATATATTGTATCAAAGCACATGTTGTTTGAAAGACTATTTACTTATTATTATTTACCCATTTAATTCTAGCACATTAAGTGGCTGTGTCCAGTATGATTGAAATTTAAAGTGTGTATCATCCTAATTAAAGAGATAGTTTACCCAAAAATGAAAATCATTTACTTCCTTTATGTCGTCTACACGTGACAAACCTGTTGGTTTTGATTACCAGCATTCTTCAAAGTATCTTCTTTTGAGTTCTGCAGAAAAACAAAAGTCAGGGGTTTGAAAAAAAAAAAATGAGGGGGAATTGATGTAATAATGTAAATGATGACAGAATTCTGGGTTAACTATACTTTTAAGTAAATTAGTAGAAACACTTTTCACTAGTTATCACTGTGCAGAAAAATAACAGTGAATGCCACAATAAAATGCTTGAAAAATACACATTCAATAGATCCATAGGATCCATAGGGTCAGTTTGTCTCCTCAGTTAAGATTCCCCTCAATTGTTGCAGAAAACATTATATTACATATATTACATATGGTCAGTGCAGACATGCACTTGAACTTACTTTCTCATGGACTCGAACTGCTCCTTGCTAGTCCAGTCAGAGAAGTATAATAAAGATGAAGTCTACTGTCTGACTCCAAGCACTGCTCAGTGTTCACAGCTGTCTGAGGAACTTCTGCCATTTCTTCTGTGATGAAACTTCTCTTGGTTACTAAAAAACATTAAAAGACATTTGTGGCACATTTAAGATAAATATTCAGTTATTCCTGTATGTTTCTACATGCTAAGTGAAGCAGCAACTAAAGTAGCAACAAAACTGTGATTCTGTGTTTTGTTGTAGTCAGTTACATGTGTTTTGATATTGGTGAGCACCTGAACATATAAGTCTGCTTACATTTAGTAACTGTAAAAGCAGGGCACAGCTACTGCAAATGATCTCAGACATATTGATGCATATACATTTGATTGCAGCAGTACATTGCCATCGTAAGAATCACTGCAACTAGCTTATTTAGTTAAATGAGATTATTTTAAAATAACGTTCTTCTACAGAATTATAATAGTAATAGTACAAACAGGTCCTCTTCACTCTAACATCCTTGAAGTAATTACATTCAGCTACATTCATAAAAATAAGAATGTGGAAACTAAAACTACAAACCTTTCTCCTTGTATGCGCTGGACCGTCATCATCCTCCTCTTCTTCATCTGTTTGTTTGCGGATCGGAGTGTTTTTCGTCAAAGT
>NW_015544163.1:112134-121765 GCF_001515605.1 Sinocyclocheilus anshuiensis
GTTACTACAAAACATTGTTAAAAGACATTTGTGGCACATTTAAGAGAAATATTCAGTTATTCCTGTATGTTTCTACATGCTAAGTGAAGAAGCAACTAAAGTAGCAACACAACTGTGATTCTGTGTTTAGTCAGTTACATGTGTTTTGGCAGTGGTGAGCACCTGAACATAAGTCTGCTTACATTTAGCAACTGTAAATCAGGACACAGCTACTGCAAATGATCTCAGACATATTGATGCATTTAAATTTGATTGCAGTACATTGTCATTGTAAAAATCACTGCAACTAGCTTATATAGGCTATTTAGTTAACAGATTATTTGAAAAGAACGTTCTTCTATAGAATTATAAAACTAATAGTACAAACAAATCTTCTTCACTCTAACGTCCTTGAAAATAAATTCAGTTACATTCATAAAAATAAGAATGTGGAAACTAAAACTACAAACCTTTCTCCTTCTCCTGGACCATCATCATCCTCCTCTTCTTCATCTGTTTGTTTGCAGATCGGAGTGGTGTTCGTCAAAGTTTAGTGCAGCGTAAACATTCTAGACTCGCATAACTGTACTTAGATCAAAGATCAAAAACATCTCTTGATTTATTAGCTTTAGGTGGAGCATAACGAACGTTTTGTGGCAAATCATCAGTCTCGCACGCAAATTTAACCTTTTGCAAGTTTCATTATGAACTTGCTAACTAAAGCAATAAAATATAAAAACTCATCTATGCTTACGAGAAATATTTAATCAAAAGAATCCCATACATCCACATCTCTTGGTAAATAATCCATTGTGATTTGCTGTTATCACAGCCCAGAGCACAGCACAGCAGACTGACGGAATTGCAATTCGGTCCTACAAATGGCGGCCGCACCACTGTTTGACGTCACATGAAACCTATGAATAGCATGAGCAAGTGTCAGTGGGTGGGGCCAATGTTGATGTGTTGTTCAGGAGGTGGTGTTTATGCAAACGACTGTGCCCAGCTGACATCACCTTGTCCCATAGGATCTAAAACTAGCTGTTTTCTGAGGGTTATTATATAAATGCTTTTTTATTAAGGATGAGGACTTTTTAAGTTATTAAACTTGCAGGATGTATTAAGCATACAAAGACCTCTTCTGTATCAAAAGATCAAGGGGAATTTGGTTTCTCATGTCATCATCCCTTTAAGTAAGTTTTTATGACATCAACATTTTTGATATTGAAATTTTTTAATTCTTGTCATCAGTTACAATATCACAAAATACTACTAACCTAACACAAGTAAATAAATGAACATAAAATACCAAATAAGTTGAGCAAATTTCAACTTTTTTTTATAAGTTACACAAGATTTAGTTCATTTTAAGCCAGTTTAATGTAATTCAATTTGAAATAACTTATACAGCTTATATAAAATGACTACTTAAAAATTTAAGGCAGCAACTTGCAAAGTGTAAAGTAACGTGACTAGTGCTGTATTAAAAGATAATGATTAGTTAATGGAATGTCACTGAAAGTTCTTTTACAGAAAAAAGAAAAACTGACAGATTTTACTCTGTTACTGTATATGTTTTTGTCAATGAAGGTCTTCATAATCAGCTGCTGATTTCCAATTGCTGTTGTTGTACATTATGGCTCCTTTGCAGACGAACTGCAGCTTTAACTTTTACCCTCGGATTCCTGTACAGAGTAACTGACTCCACCCACAAATAACTTCCTGCTCTCTTGACGGCAACACGGAAAGAACCTTCACAATGGAACCTACAGGTATATATTCCACATACAGCATCTTTATGTTTGCTATATGAAATGTAAAAGATGCAATATTAAAACACAGTTTAGTTTAATTCTGTTTGTATTTAAAAATGTTTATGCTGCAGTAACATCAGTTAGTTTTACTTTCATTTTTGTCCCAGAACCGTGTCAAAAACAAATCTGTGTAACACTATGTTCAGTGTTTCAAAAATAGCTTATCTGTCAGTTTATGTTCAGTTTTATAAATGTACATGTAACACGTAGGCTACAATTTTACACTAAAAACTAAAATTAAAAACTAATAACCCAACCTTAACTCAGCCGCTGGGTAACTATGGGACAGATGGGACGCTGGGTTGTTTATTTGACCCAACCAGTGGCTCAAGTTAACAGTGTTGCTGGGTTAAACATTACCTAAACATTGGGCTACTTGTTGTCTCATTGCCTTGCTACCTTTATAGTTACCAATAATCACAAATGAATGTAAAATTATTATTGTTTTTCTGTAATACAGTTACACAACAAAAAACATGCAACTGTAAACATCAATTTAATGAGTTTTCACATTTCTTTTTAAAACAAATTTTCAAATGGGTGCAGCTGTCACACATTTTATACAACCCCTACAGACACAAATAAAACAACGGTTTTTGTAGATCAGTTTCTTTAAAACACAAAACTGTAAACTAAGCACTGTAGATTCCTATTCTTTGTCAACATTGCAGCATCAGAACACTCAAAAAATAATTATTACCTTATGAGAATCATTCCAAACACTGTGCCATTAAAACTAAGCCGAAAAATAGTCCTACACCAGACAATACATGTGAAAATGAAAACGTTACAAGTGGCCAGAAAAAAAACAGTTGTTTTCAAAAACTTCACACATGAAGACTTATGGCCATCAATATGATATACTGCAATCTGGAGAAATTCCCACGCAACGAGTCCGTTTCGCATCGCCCGAAACAATGGCGAAGGTCTGGGATGTCATTGTCTCGTCCCCAAGGCACAAATCCACCATGTTGTTCCCCACCTGTTAATTATATGACACTTAGTCTTGCAACATAACTAACATTTTAAGTTAAGTGTATTTTATGAACATTAAAACAGAGGCCTGAAAAAAATTCTAATTTTAGAAGAAAATTTCAAACTGCACTTTTAGTCTTTTACATCTGAACTCTTTTCATAATCAGAATCGGCTTTATTTGCCAGGTGTGCACAAACACACGAGGAATTTGTTGTGTGTTTTTTTTAAGGTGCTTCTGGTACATACATACATACACATCTGACATGAGAACAGAAAAAAAACATTTAAATAGTAAGACTTATCAATAAATAATGTGTATGAATCTGGAACAGTAGATTTATGTACAGATTTGTGCATTGTTTACTATATATAGAACTGTATAAATAAAGAGATATGCATATGTATTTACATAATACTTGAGAAAGAGGCAATAATTAAAGATGTAGAATAAATTACAGAAATGAATTACAGAACACAGGTAATGATTCAGGTGTTAGCTGTTTAGGCTGGAGATGGCATGGGGGAAAACATGCCTAGATGTTCTAGTGCACAGAGATCTGTAGCGTCTGCCTGAAGAGAGAAGTGCAAACAGGTTGTGTCCGGGGTGAGAGGGGTCTTTGAAGATGTTACCTGCCCGTTTCTTCACTCTGGAGTTGTACAAGTCCTGAAGACTGGGCAGGTGCACACCAATGATCCTGCTGTCCTAACAGTCCGTTGCAGTCTTCTTATATCTGATTTGCTGGCTGACCCAAACCAGACGGTTATAGAAGAGCACAGAACCGACTATAACAGCTGAGTAAAACTGTGTCATCTGTGCCTGTGGCAGGTTGAACTTTTTCAGCTGACGAAGGAAGTACAATCTCTTCTGGGCCTTTTTCACAATTGAGTCAATGTGAATGTCCCACTTCAGGTCCTGATAGATGGTTGTGCCCAGGAATCTGAATGACTCCACTGCAGCCACAGTGCTGTCCATGATAGTGAGTGGGGGGAGAGCAGGGAAGTTCCTCCTGAAGTCCACGATCATCTCCACAGTTTTGAGCGTGTTCAGCTCCAGGTTGTTGTGACTACACCAGACAGCCAGCTGCTCGACCTCCTGTCTATAAGCAAGGCTCCAGTAATGTCCTTCAGGTGGGTCAACACCAGTCTCTCAAACGACTTCACCACCACAGACGTTAAAGCAACAGGTCTGTAGTTATGTGATTTTTGGTTTCTTGGGTACAGGGATGATGGTGGAACATTTGAAGCAGGAGGGGACTTCACACAGCTCCAGGGATCTGTTGAAGATCAATGTGAAGGTGGATGATAGCTGGACAGCGCAGGCTGGAGAGACACCGTCTGGGCAGTGGTGGACAAAATTATTAGAACACTAGTATTTTCACCAGCTAAAAAAAAAATGGTTTTAAGTCAGTGATTTCTATCTTTTTCTGTAGTCAGTAGGAAATGTCAGTTTACATTTCCAAACATTCATTTAGCCATTAATTGTAATAATCTTGTGAGATTTTTGTTTGAACAAGGAGTCTGACAACAGCCAGTGCTCCACACAGAGATCTGATCTCATCATCATCCAGTCTGTCTGGAATGACATGAAGAAACTGAAGAAACTGAGACAGACTAAATAAAGAGGAGCTGTGGCAATGTCTCAAAGATGCTTCAATAAACCTACCTGCAAAGCTTCAGTACTGTTAAAAGTTTTAGGCACTTGTGTAAAAATGCTGTAAAATGAGGATGTTGTCAAATATAATGTCATACATAGATTTTCTTAACTTCTATTAACTAAATGAAATAAACATTTGGTGTGACCATCCTTTGTTTAAAGCAGATTTTGCCCTAGGTGCACTTGCGCATAGTCTTTCAGGTAGCTTTGCAGGTAGGTCTCTTGAAGCATCTTGGAGACCACAGTTCAGTTCATTGCCACAGTTCTTCTGGATTTAGTCTATGAAATTTAGCACAGGTGTTTGTCTCTTTCCCCTGAGACGTAAGGAAGATATTACAGTCGCTACCACTGTCACCCCTCCCCTTGCCTAAAATGAAGGACTTACATCCACCCCCCCTACTCAAAATGTGTCCACACATTCCCAAATACCTCACATTCTGTAACGTAGAGGCAACAGGCCCTTTGTGGACCGCGTGGACCACCTCAAATACTCGGTCTGTGAAACCGATGGGCTAGAGGGACCTTCCCTTGATGCAGTCTGTAATGTCTCTTCAACAATGTCCATATTAGAGGTCGCTCCTCCATCCCTCTGTATGGGTGCTGGTGGCCCTGTAAGAAAGCCCCACCCCCAAGGATACATATGGCAATTACTGTTCACAGGATTGACATTAGAATCAGAAGGTAAAACCTCAACACTTTTCCCTTCTAAGGTCAAGGCTGTATCAAATTTACATGGGCTTAACATATTGTGATGCAACACCCTCTTCTCACCATCAACCCCTTCCTTCTTAACAACATAAACAGGTATATCGAGATTAGGTTGTGACATGACAACATACACATTACGTTGTCATTTATCATCCAATTTGCCCTGTCCCCTGGCCCTCTTATTTAGCACCATGACTCTCTGCCCCATCAACAAAGGTCCCCCCTTAACTTTACGGGTGATGCACCCAGCTGTCAACTGTCCCCAAAAATCCATCTCCCCGGCCCAGCATGATGTCAATGGGCAATTTTGCATGACAGCCAGACAATTAAACAATACGGGGTATAGCCTATAGAAGGGTGAGGGGTGTTATTGTAGGCCTGTACCAATTCTGCCACATTATGGTCCCAATCCTCTTTCTGATCATCCTTTAAAGTGCCCAGCATACTCAACAGTGTCCGATTAAAACTTTCACATTGTCCATTTCCTGCTGGGTTGATAGGGAGTCGTATGAGACTTACTGATATTATACAAGGAGCATAGCTCTTTAATGACCCTTGATTCAAAATTTGGGCCCTGGTCAGAGTGCAACTGATCAAGCCCCCAAATGACTGTATAAAGTGTTTCCACAACACCCTTGCAGTAATCACAGCAGTCTGGTTCGCAGTGGGCACTGCAACTGCATAACAAGTGAAGTGGTCCATCATAACTAAGGTATTACACATCATGCTGCGTGCAGTCTCCAGTGACAAAAAATCAACAGAAACAATCTGAAGAGGGTATTCTGATTGTATAGATGCAAGAGGGGCACTCACTTTATTTGCAGGAGTCTTGTGCAGGTTGCACTGTCAACACACTGAAGGCACCATGTAACAAAGTTCATAGTCATGGGAAGAAGGAGACGGGAACCGGCGAACATTCAAACACCACTTCTCCACTCCTCGTGCCAGCCCTGGCCAAAAGAAACGTAGACGGGTCAAGCCCAGAG
This sequence comes from Sinocyclocheilus anshuiensis, assembly GCF_001515605.1. Lineage (NCBI taxonomy): Eukaryota > Metazoa > Chordata > Actinopteri > Cypriniformes > Cyprinidae > Sinocyclocheilus > Sinocyclocheilus anshuiensis. The sequence goes on from NW_015544163.1 coordinate 118,252, forward strand.
TCTTTTCCGCCCCCAGGTGTCATGCGTAGTCATGCACCCATTCCAGGACTTGCGTCTGCAGACACTGAGGCACCACTATTTGTTTCCATTTGTCAAATGTCTTTGGATCACATACCTCCCTGCACAGCAGTCCCTGATCCACACAGAGGTGGGCCCACTGTCGCAACAACACTTGGGTAGACCGATCTTCCACTGCTCACTCTCTTGGAGAGGGCCCTCTCCCTCTGTCCATATAGATCCACAGTCATGATACCGCTGGATCAGTCCGCTGTGCCCTCTTCCACTCGGCTAGCAGACTGAGGCCAACTCGGTCTCTTTGATCTGTATGTACCATTGTCTCAAACTTGTGACCCTCCTCCAGGTCCTCAGTAACTGGAACAAAGGCATGGACACAGGCACGGATGACTTCAGATGTGACATATCCGACCTCACCACATGGGACTGCCCCATTCTCTGTGGGCCCGGCAGAAGTCTCACTCACAGGCCACCTGGAGAGGGCATCAGCATTTCTGCACCCAGATTTGCTGTATTCAGATGAGCCAAAGGATTATTATCTGTTAAAACAGTAAAGGGAGACACAAGATATTCCCTAAACTTTTCCACTATAGCCCATTTTAAAGCCAGAAGTTCCAGTTTGAATGAGCTGTAATTTTTATCGTTCCTTTCCATTGGTTGGAGACTTCTACTTGCGTAGGAAATTACTCTCTCCTTCCCCTCTTGGACCTGAGCCAATACTGCTCCCAACCCTGTCTGGCTGGCATCAGTGTACAAAAAAAATGGCAACTCAAAATCAGCATATGCCAATATGGGTGCTTGTCGGAGACTCTCCTTCGATTTCTTAAATGCAATGTCCTGTGCCTCTCCCCATGCCCAACCGTCTGTTTTTCCTGTGGCCGGTCGAGTACGCCGCTTTGATGTCCCCACACAACATCGAGTTCAGTGGTGCTGCAATCTGGGTAAAGTCTTTTAAAAAACATCTATAGTATCCTACTAGGCCCAAAAAAGCACGCAACGGAGTAATATTTTGAGGGGTTACCCAGGCCTCCACGGCCTGCAACTTCTCTGGATCTGGTGACACCCCTCCTTCTGCAATCACATGGCCTAGTTAATGAACCGGACTCTGGAAAAGGGAACACTTACCGAGTTTGACCTTTAACCCTCTGGGGTCCGAGGGTGTTTTGGGGCCCTGGAGAAGTTTTGACATGCCCTGACATTTGTGCTTTTTTCAGTTGCTAATAAACATTTTAATGGCTAAGTTTAGTAGCACCATAATCAGCACAAACTGGGCTACAATAATATGTGGGCAGCATGTATGTGATTTGTGTTTTTGAGAAAACAATGTTTATGCGTGCTTAGTGAAAAACTAAAATTTTAAAGTCACTGAAATAAGGCCATAAAACACATACAGAACATTTGTTCACAAGACGTTTGAGAACTGATCTTGAAGTCTAGAGTTTTTGCTTCAGAATGATGTGAAAATCATCTTGTTTACTCACTCACAGAAAACAATATATTGATTTTAATTTTCTAAGACACATTTTGTGTCGAAAAGGAATATGCGAGGGGGCGTGAATGGTCATGGATAATGCTGTGATTCACACCTGAGAAGACAAAGGCCTGCATAATGAGCCTTTCAGTCAGGTGTGTGACTGAGAGGGAATTGCTACAAGAAAGAATGAGGAAAAAATAAATGTATCTATTTTTTGTTTGAAGTTTATTTAGAATATATATAACTATAACATCATTTTGGGAGTGTGTGCATAACATGGTCTTAGCTGTGGTCCAGGTTCTTGTGTGGGCAGGAATCTCAGAGCCTGTGGAACATGTCAACTTCAGTCTCTGTTTTCTATGACCGAGTGGGCTGCTTATTTGCTTTGGCTCGCTTTGCAACAGGTTCTTTTGCACTGTTATTCTCACATCTGAAATAAAAAAGCAAGCATGCTGTTTACACAAACTACATTATTAACATTATTGTGATGTTCACTGATACTAGTACTAATTTATCGAAACAAAGAACACAATTACCACATAGCAAACATATTTTACCATGCAGTAAATAAATCAAATGAAAGTAACATCTGTAAAATAGTGAATGCACACTTACTCTAAGATTCTGAAAGGAGTAGAAAACTGAACGAGCGTCCCCTTACTGTGAGAGATGCAGGCGAATGCAAGAGTGGTGTATTCCCCACATACCTTAGTATAGTATGCATACTTCATGAGAAAACAAAATGCCAATTCTTACATTTTAACACTATCAACCACAAATAATATTACCATATAGTCTAGGCATAATAAAAGTACAATTACTATACTGTGCACTTACTCAGTAGGATTTTCCAGCTAACTCAAAACTGAACGACATGCGTGTGCCTTTCTGTGCAAGATGCCGGTGATGCAGCCACAGTCCTAAACGAAAATTGAAACAGTTTCAAACATTTCAGCGTCATTACTCCAGAAGACATGGGTATAATACATTTAAAATATTTACACCAGAGCAGATATTCATGAACAGAAGCTTAGTTACGTTCATAAACACAAGCATGCTTTGTCTGTAGGCCTATACAATCCAAAAACTATAGATATAAACATATATGGCTATATTCGTGAACAGAGAATATCTAATGTTCTTACTGACATTAGGCTAGTAACATTATAACTCATATTACTTTTATATCGTATTTCTGTCTGTTATAGAACATAAAAAAACATCCTGGCATCGTGACATTTAGATGCTGTGAATGAAACTTCATAATGTTTCACTTGATTATACATTTAGTCAGGAATTATAGTTTGGAAAAAGTCTATCTAGTAAAATGTGTACAAGTTATGTGAAAACTAATACAAGTAGATTTATAAAAAAAAGACTTACTCGTGTTTATGATCACTGCTGGATCAAGTCGCTGCATTGTTTTTTCCTGAGGCAATCCAAAGCTTCTTGAGGTGAATTATGTCTTATTCCTCTATCCTATCATATCTATAGCGCGCTCAGCGCGTGGGCGTGGTCGCATTAGATATAATGAAGGGAGACGTGAAAGACTGGACATCACGTTGGTTTCATATGGATTACTTTATCACAGAATATTTGCTTTCGATAAGACTTGCTTAGTTTAAAAGTAGACATGTCAAGCTTTCTATAGATATATCTCTCATGTCTCTTTGTTAAGTATTTGCTGAGTTACAGTTCATTTTAATGACACCTAAGTTTTGTTGTTATTATGTGTGTATACAAATAAAAGTAGACCATTTACAGATTTGATTGATGTATTGCTCTTATCCGTAAGATCAAAACTGAAAGTGTAATTTAAGTTATTTTCGGTGCTATCAGGAGAAGATGCCAGAAAACGCGTATCCGCGTTTGTCGACCCCAATGGGTTAAGCCGAAGTCTAAATCTAAGATGGCTGTACTTGTGTCCTTTGTGTGTATTGTTCTTTTTTTTTATTTTTTTATTGGTATTTATGCTGTCATCCAACATTTGTAATGTTATTAAAAAAAAAAAGAAATAAATAAAAA
>NW_015544163.1:123247-141977 GCF_001515605.1 Sinocyclocheilus anshuiensis
TTATCATTATTGCTGATCACTGTTGTTGTGCTATGATATTGTAATATTTACCATTATATAATCAGAGGAGTTTATGAAAATGTCACTCCACAATGCAATAGCAAGATATATAAATATGTATAGTATTTTTATGTTACATTAATCAGTATTTAGCACACCTTCCTAAGGAAAGGATATGGACCAGAATACATTGCAATTACTAAATGATATTTAGACAGACTTAAAGAAATTCCAGATCTATACTTGTGCCCTTATTATTTCAGTTATTTTGCCTTTAATGTAAATAAACATGTGCAAACAATATACTTGCTCTTTTGAATTTATTTGGATGTTAATTACATTGTGCGAGCTGTCTCTTTAATACCGCGTGGTTTACATGCATGTTGCTGCTGATTGGGCTGACATGTTTGACACACCCACCAAACAAGAGAAAATGCATCTCAAACCCAGTTGCACACCATTTCCAGGAAACATGTCGTTCAAACCGGAAACCGTAGCAAAAACGGTGCACACCGGTTTGAGCTTGAACTTGCCCCTGTTGTATCAGTAGGAAAGCAATAGTTACGTAGATTACTGCATTCGGCTTTTGAAAAAAAAAAAACAATTACCATTCTGAAACTTCCTGTTGTAACATCCTGTTTTGTATACATTACAAAAGGTACATTTATCACAAACACCATGAATATATCTGCTAACAACTGCATTTACAGGATAATATCGGTGAATAATTTTGTAAAGTACTTCTTTTACTTTATTAGAAATTACATATTTATATGGTAACATCCAAATGCTGCGCCAAGATATACAATGAGGTTTAAGCCATTTTGATTTACATGGGGGATTGGATCCGACATTAAGGGAGTTTCTTATAAAACTGTTATTAAAACGCTCGTCAAAAAAGTAGAAACCATTTTTAAAAAGTTGGAGATTTTGTAGGCTTGTATTATTAATATTTACATCAGAGAATTTGGTTAAAATTATTATGCCACTAGGAATAGCCTTGATTACTTTAAATTATTTTTTGTTTACAAAAAAGCCATATTTTGTAATAAAATTAGGATAAGTGTATAATTGCCCATTCTTGTCAATAAGCTGGTTTACAATTAATGTTATGCCGAACCCAATTCTCCATATACAATTACTTGTTATTATGAGTTATATTACCATTGTTCCATATAAAACACCTGCTAGAAGAAAAATTGTGTTTGTACAAAAGTGACCAGTAAAGTAATGCTTGTTTGTGATAATTGGCCAAAGCAATGGGAAATTTGCCAGTTATATAAGGACACTGCAACAAAAAATGCAATCCCCCAAGTTTTTCAAATAAATGATATGGGACAATATTGAAAATACTTGTTTGATTTTAAAAAAAATGTTTTTAAGCCAATTAATTTTTAAAATTTGGTTGAAAATTGTAAAATTAAGAACATTTAACCCACCATCAGATAGTTTATTAACAAGGACACTTTTTATTTTATTTTATGAGGCTTGTTTCTCCAGATGAAATTAAAGAGTATTTTATCCATTTGTGAGCATATAACCTTTGGGGCACTAAGTGAAGACAGGAGGTATGCTGCTCTCGAAAGACCTTCTGCTTTACTTAATAAAATTCTTCCTTGAATAGAAAGATCTCTCGCCAACCATGAATTATACATCTTTTGCATTTTTTCGACAACAGGTATAAAATTTGAGTTGACCATTGCATCAGTATCTTTAGAGACTTTGATTCCCAAATAGTTTACCATGCTTTTAACAGGAATATTACATACAGTGGATAGGTTATTTTTAAGCTGTAGGAACTCACACTTAGACAGATTTAAATTCAATCCAGATAATTTTGAAAAATTATTAATGATATTCAAAGCCAGAGGTACTTCAGAACTATCCCTAAGAAAAAATGTCGTGTCATCAGCAAGTTGCGATTATTTTAATTTGTCTTTCATGAACTGCAATACCTTTGAAGGAATGTTGATTTATCATATTACTTAAAACTTGAGCTACGACCAAGAAAAGGAATGCAGAAATTGGACAACCTTGTCGGATGCCTCGATTTATTTCAAATCTAGGAGATGCTCCATTGGCAAGTTTAATAGAACTATTGCTACCACAGTACATAGTTCTTACACTTTTGATGAAATATTGTCTCGAAACCAGAGTTTTAATTAATCAAATATAAAATTATGGCTTACTGTATCAAAAGCTTTTCTAAAATCCGTATTAAAGGGTCTCCATTTAATAAATTACTATACTGCACTAAATCAATAACTAAGTGAATATTAGAGGAAATGTGGCGACCTTTCATGAATCCACATTGTTTCATCAATTATCTAATTTAATGCATTTTTCATACGTTTTGCAAAAATTGATGCCATTAGTTTATAATCATTATTTAGTAATGAGATAGGTCGCCAATTTTCTAATAAAAGGATATCTTTTTGACGTTTAGGGATCAAGGTGATAACACCTTGTTTAAGTGATGTAGGTAAGGATTCTTTGTTGATGGCCTCTTCATATACCGCTAACAGGAATTTAGATATATTATTTATAAAAACTTTATAAAATTCTGATGTAAGCCCATAATTTCCAGGGGATTTGTTGTTTTTAAGAGCTTTTATACAGAATTCAATTTCATTTAGAGAAAGGTCTCGAGAACACTGTTTTACTTTCTAAAGACAACGTTTTTGAACTTTTTATTGTTTTAAAAAGAATTACATTGTCTTGATCTTCTCCTAAAGAATACATATTTGTGTAATATTTAGAAACAAATTCAGAAATCATGCCTAGGTCCTCAGTAACAGTGCTATTAATTTTTAATTTTCTAATTAAGTTTATTTCTGCATTCCTCTTCTCAAGACTAAAACAGTATTTGGTGTTTCTTTCACCTTCCATCCATTTCCTTCTAGATCTTACAAAAGCACCTCTGGCTTTTTCTTGATAAATACGGTCTAATTATTTCTGTAAATTTTCTAAATCATCACTATTGGATGGGTGGGTAGGTGATTGAGTTAAATTTTAAATCTTTTTGATTTTGTCTTGAATACGTGTTCTTTTTTTCATGGCCAATTTTTTTCCAAATTGAATGCTAAATTTTCTTATTTCAAATTTTAGTAGTTCCCAAACTGTGCCCTATTCCTTCCTAATATTTGCCTGTATCCAGTATTTATTTATTAATGTTTGGATATGCTCCACATAATCTTGATGGTGCAAAAAATAATTATTTCATTTCCAATAGCCTGAATTTCTACAATTACATCGGACATCTTCAAATGTAATGTTTAAAGTTAAAACTCTGTGATCGGTGAGAATAGCAGGGGAAATTTCAGTTTGCAAAATATTTTGTTCTAATTCTGAGGAAATGAGCCAAAAGTCAATTCTCGATTGCTGAGTTATTTGCTTATTGCTCCATGTAAATTGTCTAACAAAGGGGTTTCTATATCTCCATATGTCTATGAGAGCTAAATTATTGCAAAAATTCTGGAGATTGTTATTTTTATTAAAGACTCTGGGGCGGGGGTCTATCTAGAGCATTATGACATAAACCATATTAAAATCACCACCAATAATTCCCTTTGCCATTGGAAATTTAGTTGAGAGAATATTTACATTTTCCTCTATAGTGTCCAACAGATTATGATTCAAAACACAATAATTATATCCATATATATTACATAATATAAGCATATTAATATCAATATCATATCAATAACTAAAATTACCCAATGCCCTTTGACATCACATTGGTTATAAAGAATTTTCCCTCTAAAGCTGCCTTTCAAAGTGATCACACCAGCTGAATGATTAGTTCCATGTGCTAACCAGAGTTCATCGCCCCACTGGTTCTTCCAAAACAAAACGTCTTCTGCACTTGAGTGGGATTCTTGTAAAAAAATTAAATCTGCCTTCATTTCTTTGCAAAACAAAAATATTGCTTTTCTTTTTACAATATCTCGAATGCCCTTTACATTAAGAGAGATAAGTGGTAACTCCATTATGAAGTAACAACAGGAGATAAGAGAACAGAAGTATGTAGAGGTTTTGATCTATCCTCATGTTAAAGTAGCAGAACAGATCAATAACTAAAATTACCCAATGCCCTTTGACATAACATTGGTTATGAAGAATTTTCCCTCTAAAGGTGCCTTTCAAAGTGATCACACCAGCTGAATGATTAGTTCCATGTGCTAACCAGAGTTCATCACCCCACTGGTTCTTCCAAAACAAAACGTCTTCTGCACTTGAGTGGGATTCTTGTAAAAAAATAAAATCTGCCTTCATTTCTTTGCAAAACAAAAATATTGCTTTTCTTTTTACAATATCTCGAATGCACTTTACATTAAGAGAGATAAGTGATTACTCATTAATTATATCCATATATATTACATAATATAAGCATATTAATATCAATATCATATCAATAACTAAAATTACCCAATGCCCTTTGACATAACATTGGTTATGAAGAATTTTCCCTCTAAAGGTGCCTTTCAAAGTGATCACACCAGCTGAATGATTAGTTCCATGTGCTAACCAGAGTTCATCATCCCACTGGTTCTTCCAAAACAAAACGTCTTCTGCAGTGGGATTCTTGTAAAAAAAAAAAAAATCTGCCTTAATTTCTTTGCTAAACAAAACTATTGCTTTTCTTTTTACAATATCTCGAATGCCCTTTACATTAAGAGAGATAAGTGGTAACTCCATTATGAAGTAACAACAGGAGATAAGAGAACAGAAGTATGTAGAGGGTTTGATCTATCCTCAGGTTAAAGTAGCAAAACAGACTTAACATTGTAACAAATTATAACTAGCCTACAATATGAGTTCAATATACATATTATGAACATAGGTTATGAACAACAGCAATAACAGAAAAAAATTAAATTTAAAAGACTTAAATTTGAACAAAATGAAATAGTTATTTGTTTGTAGGCATGCCTCTAAGGGGTCTGCAAATCAGTTCAACCATTAAGCTTGATCTCTATATCTTCAATGAAAGCATTGGATCCGATATAGTAGGCTTTCTTGTTGTCTTCACGCTCTTTCTTCACATGTGGCCACAGAAGCGATCGTTTGTCCTTTTCTTCTTTGGTCAGATCCTCCACGAAGCGAAGTTGTTTCAGGAATTAGCTGTTTTTGGCATTCCTCCATAAGGCATCTCGCACAGATCGCAACGCGAACAGAATAATGACGGCACGAATCCTGCCCGGCTGCGGTTTGCCAAGCCTGTGAGCAATGTCAATGACATCAAATCCTTTCTGGCAAGACTCTGGAGAAACAACGTTGCAAATTTCAAGAACTTTCGCTTTCATGTCTTCGTTTGGTTGTTCAGACAGACCATAGAGGCGTAGGCACCAGCGTCTTTTGTAACGTTCAGCATCAGCGATTCGTTCTTCCAGATTGACAAGCGATTTTTGTTGCTGCACAAACTTCTCAGCAAGCTTCGTTTTGTCATTTTTAAGATCTTGAATCTCAACGAACAGGTGATTTAAGGATGTTTTGATATCCTCAATTGTGTTGGAGTTGGTACTTATAATTTGCTCGAGTGAGTCTGCCCTTTGTTTAATTTTCAGGGTAAGGGCAATGATAATATTTTCCTGTAACTCAGACAGGGAAGGCTCACCTTTGTTTCGCTTCGGCATGGGGCTGCTTAGTGGAGTGTTAGGAGCTGGAGGGAGAATTATTGATAGGTCTCCTGAAGACGAATCAGTTGGAGGTGAGTCTGTGGCAGCAGATGAGTAGATGTGATCTAATATCACTTTCTTTCGTTTGTCTTTGGCACTCATCGTTAGCTTGTTAGCAAGGCCGTTACGGCTGTCTAGATCACAGCTTATCTTTAGTGCTTCTTACAGAATAAAATGAAAAATTCTTTGACAGTATTACGAAATTGTTTCAAGATTGCTTTCTTAAAAAAGTAGATGACAAATTTACATATATTGCAATAATATATTTACAAATATCCATTTTCAAAGGATAGAAGCAAAACCCTACAGAGCGTTTCAACATACGTCTGCTTCGGTCGCCATGATCTTCTCTGCTGCTGCTGGAGATCTGCTTCATGATTATGATGTCATCATATAAGGACTCTACAACCTTACGTGCAGTACCCAACTTTGAACAGAAGAGGGCTTCTAACTATAACCTATAAATTAGACTAAATATTGAATGTTCTTGTAGAACAGCACAGCAAGTTTGATTTAAATTGTTATTTATTTATTTATTTACAAAATAACAATTTAAAATGGATTAAAATAACTACATTATATGCATATTTATGTTTGAGTTGAAAATATTGTTAACAAATATTTAGTAAAATCTTTCAATAACCCCACCCCCCCACACACACAAGCTACGCCCATGAATTAAAATGTTACATGTTAATATCCAAATTCCCCAACACATCTACATATGCAAACATTGATCACATTTCGAATAAGTCAAAACTATAATGCAGGACCAAGACCAAATTATAAGAAACATAAATAATTTATTCATGCATTGCTTAGCTGGGTCTTTGTGCTATACAGTTTATTAGTTCACCTCACCTCTGGAGTCCTAGGGTCCGAGTCATTTGTTCTTTTGTCACGTCACATCCCAATAGGTTAAGATAACAAGCACATCTCAGGATTTCGAGAGATACAGTGTCAATAAGGTCTAACAAAAATTGTATTGTCTTTCTGGTGGCACCATGTATTTTGGCTGTGGTACACTCCAAAAGGGCAATGTCCAGCAAGTATGACATCCACGTCAATCTAACTGGGGGTAGATGGATCCAACCACAATTTTAAAATATCCTTTTTGGCAGCAGTAAGAGCAGTAGACAGACTACTTTTTTGATTGACAGACAGTGAAACCGACGAATCATCCAGCAAAATAAAAAGGAGTGGGTCCATTTGGATCGGAGTCTTCAGAAGATCCGACAATAAGTTCTGTACCAAGGACCAGAGCAATGCAATTCAGGAACAGTCCCAGAACATTTGTATACATGTACCTTGACTTGAGCTATTACACAGATGACAGAAGGGGTCAGACTTTCTTTTCATTTTATATAATAAACATGGAGTGGCATATGCCTTATAGATTAACTTATAATGGACCATTTGGTGAGCTGGGTTTTTAGAGGTAGCAAAACAATTTCCCCAGACATTGTCCCAATCAATCACAGTGTTAAGTTCTCTTTCCCAGAAACCCTCAGTCGGAATATTTGAATACTGTCGTACCACAAGTGATTTATAAATTCAATTTACCATAGGATGAGGAGATATTTTAATCGACCAGTGTACTCCGTAAGCTTTCAGCGCCAATTTTAATCTTAAGTACAGGAAAAATGAGAATCCTGGGAGAGAGAGAACTAATCCTTTAGGATCTGAAAGGACTTGAGCCCATAATCATTGTACAGGTCTTTTAAAGTGTACCACATTTAACCCAGCATTAGGAAACAAACGGTTTGTTACCAGTACAAAGATTATTATTATTATGCCAAATGGGGTAGAGTCACTATAATAATCGGAAGCACCCATAATCTTTTCTGCTGCTTTCCAGGTTTTGATAGAATGGCATATAATTGCACCAAACTTTTCCAGAACTTTCTTAGATATTCCAGTAAAGGGTAAATCCTGTAGACGCAATGGTTAAATAATATTAGTTTCTAAAGCCCACCATGGGACAGGGGAGTCAACATCTAGCCACGTCCTAAGTGGTCTCATCTGGTATGCTAAATTATAGGACCAAAAATCTGGTAGGGACAAGCCACCGTTGAGGTTTTAGCCAGTGCATAGATTTAAAATGAATTCTAGGCCGTTTATTATTCCACTTGAATTTTGATACTGCTGTATTGATCTCTTTAAAATAGCCAGTAGGTGGTCTCAGAGGTAACTCTGAAAATAAAAAGCTTAGCCTCGGAAGTGTATTCATCTTAACAGTGGCTATCCTTCCATGAAGAGCCAAACAGAGTGGAGACCAACACAGAAGATTGCTCTTAATCTTATCCAGAAGAGACTAATAGTTCCACTTGGAAATGTGAGATAATGAGGGAAAAACTCTGATTCCAAAGATAATTAAACTGGTCACTGACAGGAATCGTAGTGGGTAAGGTCTGAATCTCTGATTTAGCAGCTAAATTAAGGGGCATAAGTATGGATTTGTTCCAATTAATCTTGTAACCAGACCGTTTACCAAATGTATCAAATAATTTTAAGCATTCCTTAACCGAGTCTGTGATGTTTGATATATGCGACAAAACGTCATCAGAGTAGAGTGAAATTTTATGGGATGTATTCATACAACTAGAATAAATAGTTTTGACTGCTTGTAGAAAAAAGGAGCCAAACTCAAAATGCTCTAGGACATCCCACAAAAAGCTCTACTCAATTCTGTCGAATGCTTTCTCTGCATCCAGAGAAAGGATTGCAGAGGAAGCTGTATATGAGTCTGTTTTGTTGAATAATATGAAGAAGCCTATGTACATTGTCTGCAGCAAACCTCCCCCTTAGAAAACCTGATTGATCATAGTCAATCAAGTCTCCTATACATCGATCCAATCTTAACCCATTTAATCCCACAATAGTGGGATTGTGACTGTAAAAAAGGTTTTCATTTATAAAGCTCTAAAAACCTTACTGACTGATGTTTTATTGCACTTCCTTCAAATATGGAAAGAATAAAGGGTCTCAATGAAATATGTGCAGTTTCACATGACTAGTGCAAATTGACCAGAGCAATTTATTTCCTGTTTGCACCTTGAGAAGATAACTACATCAAAGCTCCAAAATGAAAGGCTAGTAAAGTATGTTAACAAAGAAATGACAAAGATGTTTGGTACACATTATCTTTAAGGTGTCTAGTATTAATATATGAAGTCACGTAGTATATTCAGTTTTGTTGAGTGTGGTTATAGAATGAGTAAACATGTTGATGGTCACAATAGTGACCAGTGGGATTACAGTGAACATAGGTATACAATATAAATCCTATTGCAGTTGTTAGTGAAGATTACACTCAAATGTTGCAATGACAAAATATTGCACTAAATTAAAAATTCAAATGTTACAAAAAATGTACAATATTGATGTTGTAATACTGCTAGTACTAATATAAAAATGTGATGTTATATTTTACAAAAAATTAAAAATTTTGAAATACGTTGATGGTTTATCAGTATTCCTATCAATGTTGCATAAGGTTTTTTTATGCATAATAGTAACCCTAGAATGTGATCAAACAGTTTAAAATAACTGGGCTAAGATATATAATAATTTTTATAACTGCAGAAATATTTTAATTCAGTACTCCCCTTATCCCACATAAAACACAATTTTTCACACACTTTTCAAAAAAAAATTCAAAAAAGAATTATTGATTATTTCAAAGGGTTACTAATGACACATCATTTGGATATTTTCATGTCTGGGAAAATTTTGGGATTAAATGGGTTAAGGCCAGCACTTTTGCCAACAACTTTGAATCTGTGGATAATTGGCCTGTAACTAGTGTATTCGAGTGGATCCTTCCCTTTCTTCAGCAGCAAAGTTATTACAGCTGTAGTTTAGTCCCTGTGTAAAGCCCCTTTTTCTAACGCAAAATTAAGATAATTAAGAATCAAGGGCGCTATTATGTCCCATAATGTCTTCAGTAACTCTGGGGGAATCCCATCTAGCCCAGGGGCTTTATTACTACTCATGCAATCCAAGGCGGATTTTAATTCCTCGATTGTCAAAGGGCTATCCAATATGTTACGCTGAGAGTCATTTAATTTGGGTAGAGTTAAATGTGCCAGCACTTTTGCCAACAACTTTGAATCTGTGGATAATTGGACTGTAACTAGTGTATTCGAGTGGATCCTTCCCTTTCTTCAGCAGCAAAGTTATTACAGCTGTAGTTTAGTCCCTGTGTAAAGCCCCTTTTTCTAACGCAAAATTAAGATAATTAAGAATCAAGGGCGCTATTATGTCCCATAATGTCTTCAGTAACTCTGGGGGAATCCCATCTAGCCCAGGGGCTTTATTACTACTCATGCAATCCAGTGTTAATGTTGACAGGCATTTTTGATTTAGTCTTAGTCTTTATCTTGAGACGAAAATGCTTAATAGTAGGGATGCACCGATACCACTTTTTCCAGTACTTGCCCGATACCGATACTTTTATTTTTGGTACTTGCCGATACCGATATTTTTATTGCATTTGCTTGTTGAATAATATGAAGAAGCCTATGTACATTCTGCAGATTTGCCCCCTTAGAAAACCTGATTGATCATAGTCAATCAAGTCTCCTATACATCGATCCAATCTTAAGGCCATCAGCTTTGAATCTGTGGATAGGAGGCTAATTGGCCTGCAACTAGAGCATTCGAGTGAATCCTTCGCTTTCTTCAGCAGCAAAGTTATTAAAGCTGTGGTTTGGTTCCTGTGTAAAGCCCCTTTTTCTAACGCAAAGTTAAGAGAATTAAGAATCAAGGGTGCTATTATGTCCCATAATGTCTTCAGTAACTCTGGGGGAATCCCATCTAGCCCAGGGGCTTTATTACTACTCATGCAATCCAAGGCGGATTTTAATTCCTCGATTGTCAAAGGGCTATCCAATATGTTACGCTGAGAGTCATTTAATTTGGGTAGATTTAAATGTTTAAGGAATAAATCAAAATTTGTTGGGTCAGAGTTGGATTCTGAAGTGTACAGATGTTGGTAGTAGTTTTCAAACACCCTATTTACATCCTTAGGTTGAGTATATACGGAGTCCTCATGTCTAATAGTCAATATACTAGTCTTAGATTCACTATCTTTCAACCTCAAAGCCAACAGCTTGGAGGACCGTTCTCCATGCATTTTAATTCTGATTATGGAACATTTACTATTTTGGTTTTGGTCTCACAAAAATATTTTAATTCTTTCTCTAGAAAAACAATTTGTTTTTCTAATTAAAATTTACAGCTCTCCCTACGCTTGTTATTAAAGAATGAAAAACTTGAAAATGAAATACATTTACCCCTAATAAAACATTTAGTGGTTTCCCATAATACTTGGGGGTCAGAGGCTGAATCTCTGTTAATCTGTAAAAACTTCTGTCAAAGAGCTGCATAAATCAGCCACAAATGTACAGTCCTGGAATTGGTTTTGGTCTCACAAAAATATTTAAATTCTTTCTCTAGAAAAACAATTTGTTTTTCTAATTAAAATTTACGGCTCTCCCTACGCTTGTTATTAAAGAATGAAAAACTTGAAAATGAAATACATTTACCCCTAATAAAACATTTAGTGGTTTCCCATAATACTTGGGGGTCAGAGGCTGAATCTCTGTTAATCTGTAAAAACTCAAATGTACAGTCCTGTAACAAGGAGGTATTAAATCAACATCGGTTGCGTTTAGTGCCCAACGATGCGGGGGTTAAAGATGTAATTATCGGAGAATGATCCGATAAAAGAATTGGTAGAATATTAACTTTACTAATATAGGGGACATAAGTGAACTAACTAATAAGTGAAGGGGACATAAGTAGATAATCAATCCTTGAATAACTCTTATGACAAGCTGAAAATAATGTATAATCCGTAGCACCGTCATTTTGTAAACGCCAGACATTGCATATATTGGAATGTCACAAAAATGAATTCAAACATCCAGAGATCATTGAATCAGATTTAGAGGCGTGAGATCTATCTAACTGGGGATCCAACACCGCATTAAAATCGCCCCCTAGCACCACAAGGCAGTCCTCTAAACTCACAACTAAACATACTAATTCTTGAAAAAATGAGGAATCACCCTCAGTGGGTGCATATACAGACAAAAAAGCATATTTAGTATTATTTAGGGAACCAACAACATAAGTGATTCGGCCTTCTGTATCTCCACCGGATCTTATAATTGAAAAATCAATATTAAGCTTAATCACTATCAGCACCCCTTTAGTTTTGTTGACAGCCGAAGAGGAAGATATCACTTTAAAGTATATTTTTTGGAAGCAATGCATGTCCGCTGATTTCAAATGAGACTCTTGTATAAGGGCAATAGAGACCCTTTTGCATCTTAGGTAATCTAAGCATTTGGTTCACTTAATAGGGCTATTTAACCCATTAACATTCCATGACAAAATATTTATAGCCATATATTTAAAAAGGAAAAGCAACTCACACAAACCACTAAGACGGGAGGACCATAAAGTAATCCCCCGGAAAGATAACGCTGATCAGAACATATGCATATACAGAGGCATCTAGGCATACAAATATTACGCAAACAAATATATAGGCCTACACTAGACTGATTAAACTTACATGGGCAGTCCCGGGCATAGAACAAAAAAATTAATAAAAAAATAAGATCTGCCCTCAAAGCAACAGTCTTTGGATACCTGGCCACCCTAGCAGTCCGGCTCATCCATCAACATCTGACCCGGTCATTTTTCGGATGAAGAGACAATCAAATTTTCTCAGCAAGGTCCTCTAGTTGTTTTTTACACTACCATTGAGAATTGTATTTATTTTTTTAGGAAAGGATAATAACTTCTGTAAAAAAAAAAATGTAGCTATTTGTAGCTCATTGTTAATGTGCATTAAAATTAACTAATGAGATCTTATTGTAAAGTGTTGCATTGTGTTAATTCTTTTATGCTTTCATCTGTTTGAAAGATTTGTTTATTTTATACATTTTTTTATGAGAAAAGTTATTATACCTGTTATACTGTATTATGACAATACTTTTTTGCAACTTATTTCAATATCGTGATGATACAGTATGCCTTATAAAAGTTTCAGCAATTATTACAACATGAACATTTGATATTGTCACATGCCTAATTTTTACACACACACTCATGTCTGGTCAGCTATCCTTGTGGGGACTCTCCATAGGCGTAATTATTTTTCTACTGTACAGACCGTATATTCTATTGTCCTACACCAACCCTACCCCTAAACCTACCCCTCACAGGAAACTTTCTGCATTTATAGATTTTCAAAAAATTTCATTCTGTATGATTTATTAGCTTGTTTACCCATGGGGACCTCAATTTAGGTCCCCAACATGATACGAGTCCCCACGAGTCTGTGTGTATTCAGGTTTAAGTCCCCACCAGAATAGAAAAACAGGTACACACACACACGATGTATCATATTTGGAAGGTCTCTATTTTTCAGTTTTAATGCATTACAGTGATCTTTCTATTACATTGGCTAAATTTGTTTATTAAATTTTTTTATTAATTAAATGTTTATTCATTGCTCATAGGTTGTCAGGAAGAAAGTAAATATATTTGTAACTTCCATAACAAATAACTTGCAGATTATTTAAAACCCTAATCAAGGTTGTTTCTGTGCTATGATTTGCCTGGAAGCCAGACTGAAATGTGTCATTGGGTGAATTGGCATTGGATACTATTTTTTATTATTATTATTTTTATTTATGTATTTTTATTTTTTCAATAATTTTTACCAAAAAATGGAAGATTAGAATTTGGTCTGTAGTTAATACCTGTTTGCAGAATGAGAGGTTTTTGATGAAGCGGAGAGTACTGTCCAAGGGTGTTTTTATTCGCCTTTTTCTTCTCTGGAATGACTGAATTATAGAATCAGTTTAGATTTTAACACCTAGCTTGTCCCATCTAGCTGAGACCTCCGAGTTAGTGCTTAAGCCGTTCCAAGGAATTGAGTGATTTGAGTCAGCCA
Organism: Sinocyclocheilus anshuiensis; assembly: GCF_001515605.1. NCBI lineage: Eukaryota > Metazoa > Chordata > Actinopteri > Cypriniformes > Cyprinidae > Sinocyclocheilus > Sinocyclocheilus anshuiensis. The sequence continues at coordinate 136,901 of NW_015544163.1, forward strand.
CCTGAGTAGACGGAACCAGCAGTGAGTCCAGAAACTGTTCATCTTCCTTAATAGTGTTGAAATCATACATTCGAGATCAGCAACTTTTTATAAGAGTCTTTGGCAGTCGAGACAACCAGGTATGGCTAGGGTTGCAAAATTCCGGGAATTTTCAAGACTGGAAACTTTCCATGGGAATTAACGGTAATTTATGGGAATTAATGGGAATAATTTGGAAATTTGCAAAATTGCAGGAACTGGGGACTTAAATGTAGTTGAGAAAAAATATTGCAGCATAATCTTGGTTAAAACAACCTGATTTAATGCAATTTCAGTTTAATTTCTACCCTACACATTGCTCAATCACATGCACACAGCACACTGCTTACTGCAGGGCTATTGAGGCCACACCCCCTACATGCACTGTACTTTCCTCCATAACATGAACAGATCATTTCTTAAATCTTGCACACAAAATATCAAAATGTCCATCTTGGTAAGTATTCATGTATATTACAAATAGTTGTTTAAAACTTCCTTGTGCTGTGTGTAATATACTGTGCAACTAAATTAGGCTATACCATTGTAAAAACAAATACACTGACTGAACAAACTATAGACTGGAACAAACATTTAGGCAGTGTTGGGCAAGTTACTTCCAAAATGTAATGCATTATATATTACTAGTTACTGTCTTTTGAAAGTAATTAGTTACATTACAATATTACTGTCTCTGAATTGTAATGCGTTACACTACTTTTGAGTTACTTTTGAGTTACTTTCACCAAAATATCCACAGAAGTATTATAAAATGCCAAAATGTAGTTTATTGCTGCTCATTCTACACCCAGTGGAGGGTGATGTGGTAGGTCTATAGCATAAAATTATAAAATCATATTTAGATGCCGGTATGTATAGGTCTACATTAATGTTATGTTGTAGTTTAGGTTAAACACGGATAAGCAGAAACCGCATTATTACATTCATAAATAACACCGGTAAATAAAGCGAAATGTTATAATGTACAAACAATAAACACAATACCTAACCTATAGGCAATTTTTTTTCAGAAGAAAACGAATGAAAAATAAAAGTCGCTAAACAAGCCAAAATGAATTAGGCTAATCAGTGGCGGCGCTAGGGCGGGGCTTGACGGGGCCCATCAGAAACTTGCTTAGCCCCGGCACAGCCCCCCCAAGGATTTCCTAATGATGTTCCCTTATTTTTGGTGTCACTTTCATTAACATTGAAAAATAAACATAAAAAAATTGCCTAATATGTGGCCTATAAACTATTGATATTATGGGGGAGGGGTTAAGCAACACAAGCAGGCAACGCGCAAACTGTGCGCAAGCGATATACCGGTGAACGTCAGTAAATTCACTATAGAGAAAAAGAGAAAGTGAAAGTAAAAAAACTGACGGAGCTTTCTAACGCTGCATTAACGGCGCATATTCTCTGAGACAACAAGAGACTAAATTACTTCAATATAGGCTGATGATGGTATATAACAACTGTCTTAAATTATTCCCTTAATATTTATCTTATGGCCTGTATAGTGAAAAACATGAGAAGAAACGTATTGCGTGTTAAACAGGCTGTTTTTTAAAATCTGTGCACCAAATAAAGTTGCTCTTAATTTTCATTGATGACTACAGTGTTAATAATTTTAATTATAGGCCTATAATTCAATTGTATAAATTAAAAGACCTGTTTAAAAAAAAACTAAAAAAAAACATTTTCAATGAGGAGTAGCCTAAGCTAATAGCCTAAATTTTAATTGTCCTCACAGCGCGCCATATGGTAATGCGCTATGAAATTATTGCCGCGCATATTTATATAGCCTCTAATGTAGAGGTAATGTAACAGGCCTACATTACTTGGAAATGCTAAATTCTCTTAATATTGCCCATTTTTGATGCATTGTTTTCTATCTATTGTAAAAAATGGTTAGAATTGAACATGTTTTCCTGCCAGTTGGCATTGAGAGTGACTGACACTTGATGGTCAGAAAAAATTACTAAATAGATGTGTAAAAAAATAAAAATGTAATAAAAAAATTAAACAATCCCTACTTTCATAAATTGTATTAATTTGTCATATCGTATCATATTCGGCAGTTGGCATATCTGTTAGTCTGTCTGTAAGTTATATCACTAATAACAGTGACATATGAGAAGTTTATATCACAGAAAATAAAAATCTAAAATATGCCATTTTTTGAAGCTGCTGTATATAAAAAACACAAGGTTACTGAATTTGTATGCTTTAGCTTATAGGCGTTCATTATTTTCACTCAATTTAATTAGTTTTTAACCCCCCCCTGGACTTTCTTAGAGCGCCGCGCCAACCAAACGCAGCAGCATATAGCCTATCTCTCAGTCTTTTCCTTTCGTTTTGTTAATCTGTTAATTGGGCTATTTAAGTCTAATATTTCGCATATTCATTCATTTTACATATAGACTATGATTTAATAAAAACAGATTTTATTTTTAGTTAAACTTGCTTGTCTGCGCTTGTCCACTGCCTTTTTCTCTTCTCCGACCCCGCAGCTCTCTCCGATAGCTTAGTGTTAGTGGCACCAGTCCAGTGTTTCCAGTATTTATTTGATCAAAAATACAGAACAACACGGTAATATTGCGCAGTATTTAAAATAATGTTTTTTTTATATATATACTTTAAAATATAATGTTTTTGTGTGATGCAAAGCTGAATTTTGAACATCATTACTCCAGTCTTTAGTGTAACATGATTCTTCTGAAATCATTATAATATGCTGATTTATAATCAATTTTTGAAACAGTTGTGCTGTTTAATTGTTATTCTTTTTTTTTTTTATTATTACCTGTGATTCTTTTTTTCATGATTATTTGATGAATAAAGAGTTAAAAAAAGAACAGCGTTTATTTAAAATAGAAATCCTTTTTTTAACAATACACTACCTTTCAAAAGTTTGGGGTCAGTATCTTTTCTCATTTTTTGAAATAAATTAATACTTTTATTTTACAACGATGTGTTAAATTCATAAAAAGTAATAGTAAAGACTTATATTTTTAGAAAATATTTATATTTTGAATAAACACTGTTCACAAGTTTTCATTAGGGCTGTATATATGATAGTTTTATAAATTTCCCCAAATTTATAAAACTACACACATTTTAGAGTGGCCTTTTATTGTGGCCAGCCTAAGGCACACCTGTGCAATAATCATGTTGTCTAATCAGCATCTTGATATGCCACACCTGTGAGGTGGATGGATTATCTCGGCAAAGGAGAAGTGCTCACTAACACAGATTTAGACAGATTTGTGAACAACAAACAGAGAACAACAGAGAAATAGGCCTTTTGTGTACATAGAAAAAGTCTTAGATCTTTGAGTTCAGCTCATGAAAAATGGGGGCAAAAACAAAAGTATTGCGTTTATAATTTTGTTCAGTGTATATGCCAGGTAGTGTTTATTTAATAATGATAATTTTTTTTGTGTAGAAAGTAAAAATGAAATTGAAAGAATGATTCAGGAATATCATACTAACTTTAATAAAAACAAAACCTTTCAAGAACAGAAATGTGTTAGCTTGGATGGCACTGCGTGTAAGGAGAAATGGCAGTGTTCACAGGTAAAGGAAGTCGTGGCCTAATGGTTAGAGAGTCGGACTCATAACCCTAAGGTTGCGGGTTCGAGTCTCGTACCGTCAGGGATTGTAGGTGGGGGGAGTGAATGTACAGCGCTCTCTCCCACCTTCAATACCATGACTGAGGTGCCCTTGAGCAAGGCACCGAACCCCCAACTGCTCCCCGTATGCCGCAGCAAAAAAATGCACTTTGGATGGGATAAATGCAGAGCACTAATTCCACGTCACATCACTTTCACTTAAAGTAAGTTATTGCTTGAATCCATAAACTTTATTCAACAAAATGAAACTAAATGATTTAAAAAGTGTTATAAATAAAACTCAGCGTTAAATCCCACAATGATTTGTCATTGTCAAAAACAAGTAAAACAAAATTGTTCTGCAAATCTGTTGTTGGCCATGTAAACAAAAAAATAATTTAAATGATTTTTATAAATCAGTATTGCTCAATATCCAGTCAATATCAGACACATGTTAAAACCAGCTAGAACAGCAGTTTGTCTAAAGGCTTGTGGTCAGATTAATCATTAATAATGTCATTTCCAGGTGTAAACCGAGAGAGGAGAGAAGGATATGAAAGTGAGAAGGATGGGGTGAAGAACATCTGCACTGAAACGGATAATTCATTTCAGGTGAGTGTTCAGAGAAAACTGTAGAAAACTGCATTCATACAATAGTATAGAACAGGTGTGCCCAATCCTGTTCCTGGAGATCTACCTACCTACTCCAACACAGCTGTCTGTAATTATCAAGTGCTACCTAAAGGCGGGCGTACACGGTGCGATTTTTGATGTCGTACGAGCTCGCAGGCGATTTGTTTTTTTCTCTCGGGAGAAAATCGCAGATGCTCGCATGGTCGCGCGGCTCGTACCGTGTGAGAAGAATTACGGGCCGATCCGAGAACGTTACGAGCACCTCCCGTCCTCCCGATAATTTTCAAACATGTAAAAAAAATCGGATGCTGTCGGTTTAAATTCGTGGCATATGTGCGGTTGAACGAGATGATTTGGCGATCCATCTGAAGTCGACCAATCAGAAGATGACAAAAACATATAGTCTATAATAATTTGTTTAATTATACAGTTCTATTTTTTTATTTGTTATTCTGAATGTAAATTTGCCGTTCAGCTTTATGAATGAATATGCCTGTTGTATTTCAGGCAAAACGAGCAGAAATTCAGAAATGGCCTACTGTCTCGAGTTCTTTATGAAGAACAGAAAGTCCATGCTTTTCTCTGCTTTTCAGCCATTCTCTTTGCCATGTCTTAAGAGATTGATTAGCTGGTTCAGGTGTGTTTGATCAGGGTTGGAACTGAACTTTGCAGCATGGTAGATCTCCAGGAACAGGATTGGGCACGCCTGGTATAGGATATTTAAATCAGTAAGGAAAACACCAGGGCCCGTATGTATAAAACTTCTCAGAAATGCTCTTAAGAATAGTCTTAAGCTTTGACTTAAGTGTCAA
>NW_015544163.1:142025-156244 GCF_001515605.1 Sinocyclocheilus anshuiensis
CACTGTTGTGTTTGGTGGGGTTAGTGCCACAATATGTAAGAACCTGCTTACTGTGTCATCACCGGTGCATTGCTGCATTTTTCCAATTTTACAGCCAAAAAAAATTATCTGCTGTTAGAGCATTGACTTGTTGAGTGGAAGAGGTTATTAATTTTGTTACTTTATCAGTTACCAAATATTTTTCTTTTTAATCTTTACAATTAAGTTTGTATCTTTATCAACTCCATATTATCATATAAGTCCAATATATTTTTGCTGAAAAGTGTTTGTCGTCTCCTCTTTGCTGCCATCGTATTACTCCTAAATAGGTTAGGAGACCTCTCCAGCTCTCTTAAATAATTTAGGAGCTGAGACCTCTTTTAACACTTAGGAACCTTTATGAATCACTCTTATTCTTAAGTCTAGGAATAAGAGTAAAATTACGTCATTCTTAGAATTTTGACACACTTAGGACTAAAATTTTACTCTGAGCTGCTTTATACATACGGCCCCAGGAAAACAGACAAGGCAAGACTAAGACTAGACTAAGAAAACTATGAAAACTTAAACAGGCTCGGTAAGGGAATGACAGAAGTGCAGCAATGATGAATAACCTGTTTGGAAACAAAAAGCCACTCATTTGTCTTCTTACTGAGGATCAATCAACTGTAATGAAGATGAAGAAAAGAAAATTCAAAATCGGTCTGAAATACAGAAATCAGTCGGATGTATCTAAAGAACTCATAAAAACTATAAATGATTGTCTCTCGGAATCATCTTCCACTTTCAGACTTGAAGATGTGTCTCAACACTCAGATATCAGAGTAGATGAGGAAGATGATGATGACTGCAGGAGAGGAAGAGCAGCAGCACAGCAGATGATGAATTCACTGAAGAAGAAACATCTGACAGAAATCAAAGAATCATTTATGCCTCATCAGGGGAAACTGTGGCATCAGTGGAGTCAGAAGAACAAAGAACTACATCGACTTCAAGGAGAAGAAATAAAAATGGAAATAAGTAAAATAAAAATAAAAATGAATGAAATCCGTGAAAAACAGCATGAATCTGACATGAGTGAGTTTATGATGCTCTTTAATAAAGAAATGAACTTACATAATGAACATGAAAAGATGTTTTTCCTCAAATGGCTCAGAATCCTGTTGGATGAACATACGTCAAGTGACCTTTCTGCTCTTCTTCACAAATATGATGAAACATGGTCAGCAGTTTTGAAACTAAAAGACAGCAGTAATAAATCTGAACAACATAAAGCTAAACAAACTGAACTTGAGAAGATATCTGATGAGCTTCAAGCTGCAATCTTTGGTGTGGAGCACATCATGAGGGAGATCGGTCAGATCTATGAATCATGTTCATCTGTGAAGAAGAACAAGAAAGACCTGCAGATTCACTTCTCTTCTCTCTCGAGTCTTGCAGCAGAGATGATGATTTCTGGATTTCCACTGGAGCTGATGGATGGAGATGCTGCTCATGTTCCTCTGGTGTGGATCTCTTCTGTTCTAGATCAACTCATCCAGAAACTGGGAGACCAGAGAGTCTTTGTGCTGTCAGTTTTAGGGATTCAGAGCTCTGGAAAATCCACCATGCTGAATGCCATGTTTGGACTCCAGTTTGCCGTTAGTGCGGGCAGGTGCACCCGAGGAGCTTTCATGCAGCTGGTCAGAGTCTCAGACGAGATGAAAACACAGATGAACAGTGAGTCAGACGAGATGAAAACACAGATGAAGATTGACTATATTCTGGTTGTTGATACTGAGGGTCTTCGTGCTCTAGAACTGTCTGGAAGATCTACAAGAGATCATGACAATGAATTGGCTACATTTGTTGTTGGAATTGGAAATCTGACCTTGATAAACATCTTGGGAGAAAACCCATCTGAGATGCAGGACATTCTTCAGATTGTTGTTCAGGCCTTCATGAGGATGAAGAAGGTAAATTTGACTCCCAGCTGTGTGTTTGTGCATCAGAATGTTTCAGACGTCACCGCTGGAGAGAAAAACAAGGAGGGGAGGAGACGACTGCAGGAGACACTGGAGATGACAAAACTTGCTGCTAAAGATGAAGTCTGTGATGCTGAATGTTTCAGTGATGTCATTAGATTTGATGTTCAAAATGATGTGAAGTATTTTGCTCAGCTCTGGGAGGGCAGCCCACCAATGGCACCACCAAACCCAAACTACTGTGAGAACATTCAAGAACTAAAGGAATCTATTCTTTCTCATGCCGCAAAATCACATGGAATTATGCTGAAAGACTTAACAGTCCGTATTGAAGATCTTTGGGAGGCTTTACTGAGTGAACGATTCGTCTTCAGCTTCAGGAATTCTCTGGAGATTTCAGCCTACAGGAAACTGGAGACCGAATACAGCAAATGGTCCTGGAGTCTTCGCAGTGCCATGATGGAGACTGAGAACAAACTACACAACAAAATTGAAAATGAAGTAATGCATGAGGTTGAGGAAATTTATCTTCAAACAGAACTGAAGAAGACAAGTGTAGAAGTCGAAAAATCAATGTCAGAATTCTTTGAGAAAGACAAAGATAAAGATATACTGATTCAGTGGAAAACATCATTTAAAATCAAAATCAAAGATGTTCATGGAAACATTGTGAGGGACACAAAGAAGAAACTAAATGAGGTTCTTCAGCAGCGAGTCTTGAAGAAAGAGATTGATGCTCAGAGGACACATCGTGAAGACACTCTCTTTGAAAAGAGCAAAGAACTTGCCTTAAAGCTCAAATATAAAACGAATGATAAAGAAACATTGAAGAAAGAGTTTGATTCCTTTTGGGAACAGTGGATAAAGAAGATCATCACAGACACCCCTCCAATCAAAGACATTGACATAATGAGAGATGTGAGAGAGATCCTCAGGGACGTCTATGGAAGTGTTTCTGTAGATCACTGGAGGGAGAGCAGTGAGTACAACACTATTGTCACTGCGAGTTATTCTGAATATGTACAGGTAAAAAAATCCAGTGTATTTGTTAAAAATGTTGTCAGATCAGCTAAAGAGGCGCTTGGTTTTGATCCTCTATCTCTATCTAATGAGGATGAAACCCAAATAAAATCATTTGTCAGAGATGTTGTTCAGCAGACAGACAGAGAGATTCAGTCATTTAACATTTCAAAGGTGGGCTACAACAAAAGCTTAATTCAACAACTCACAGGTTACATCAAGGCGAGAGTTGTAGAACATGAGGAAGGACGAGTGAAATATGTGTTCAAGAATGAATTCTTCATGGATTTGGTTCTTTCCATCTGTGAGAGAGCAAACAAGGTGATCACTGACCAACACAGGAGGTTTAGAGAAGCCAATGATCCTGTCGTATACGTTGAGAAAAAGAGAGAAGAGTACTATAGTATTTTCCAGAAGTACTGTGATGGAGCAACATCAGCTGCCATTTTTGGTGAGATCATCTGTCAGAAACTTAAAGAGCCCATTGAGCAGAGTCTCTACAAGAAGACTGCTAGAGAGCTGGCAAATGAAATGAGAACAGAATGTGCATCACTGAAAGGAAACCGATCAAATCTGGAGAAGCACATCCTGGAGACACTGGCAGAAGAGGAGGATTTTAACAAATACATGAACTACATCCATAATCCCAGAGATCACTTCAAGAATTTCATTACAGAAGAAGTCAGTCAGTACATCACTGATAAGTTCAGTGTCAGTGTTTTACCCAAGATGAAGGAGAACATTGAACTCCTGCAGCAGAAGATCATGAAAGCAGCACATGTTCAAGTGAAGAGGGGAGATGCAGGTTTGTGGTTGAAGAGTTTCACACAGCAGCTCTCAGATGAGCTGATCTTCTCTGAAAAAGACCTCAGTGGAGTCAAACATGATGATGTTGATTTCAGACTCCTAGAAGATGTGATGAGAAATGAACTTCCTGAGATAATGTCTGTCAGTAATTTCAACACAAATACTTTTAATGAAAAACTGGACTTAAAGGTCAGACCAGATGAGCTTCTGTTTTCTCATTTCTGTCAGTGCTGTTGGGTTCAGTGTCCATTCTGTGGAGCCTTCTGCACCAGCATCATAGAAAACCATCCTGGATATCACAGTGTTCCTTTCCACAGAGTGAATGGAATTAAAGGATGGACTTACTATCAAACAGATGATCTCTGTGCTGATTTTTGCACAACTTTAGTGACAAGTAGAAAACAATTTAGGTTTTCAGATAAGTGGTTTCCTTGCAATGACTACAGAAGTGCAGGAGGAGTTTATGCAAAGTGGGACATCACCCCTGACCCTCATGGACTGCCGTACTGGAAGTGGTTTGTGTGCACATTCCAGAAAAACCTGGAAAATCGTTATAATAAAAAATTCAAGGGTGATGGTGAGATTCCACCTGAATGGAGAATGAACAAAAAACAAGATGCTATTCAGAGTTTGAAAAAATTGACTGTTACAAATTAATGGAACAGATAAGACTTAAACCCCGTTTTATACCACTGATTCAAAGAACAATCTAAAATGTAAACATACAATTCCCCCTACATTATAAAACTCCAAAGCTGTTTCTTAAATAAGGCACTTGTTTACATTATTTTCCATATAGTGAATGGAACATAGTGCACTATAGAAAGGATAGTGAACAATTCAGACAGTACAAATATGCTTTTCCATTCTTAATTGCAATGTTTCAAGAGAGCAATAGTACATTTCTGTTGTTTTATTTTCAAATTTGTATTCATTTTTACTCCTTTTATTTTTTTAAATAATTCATTTATCCTTTAACAATTTTCCTAAATATGTCATTTAATCATATGTTTGTGTTATATTAAGCCATTTCTATGTATGCTTGTATCTTCAGAGTACAGACTTGAATTATTGAAAGATAAATTTAACATAATACAAATAATTTGATATTTTCCTGTCACGTAGGCACTGTGTATAAGATGTTTAGCTTTCTTCATGCATTTCAGAAGACTTCTTGCATTCTGCAGAGATCCAACTCCTCAGGCACATGCCACCACAAGCCATGATATAAAGTTAAGGAAAGAAAAAAAAAAACAAGAGCAATTTATAAGTAAGCTACGAGCTAGGTAGCAAGGGATCTTTGGCAAGAATCTTGACTTTGAGAGATCACAACACCAGACAATAATTCCTCATAAATGAAACACGAATTTAATTGGCTACTCTAGAATACATCAAAACTACGCTAAAACACACATACACACAAACAGATTATTAGAATGAGAGTTGACATTTCAGTCCTTGATACAAAGAAAGCTTTGTTGTCTCTTGATTGGATCAATCTTTAATCACTCCTCTGAGTAGATGACGACATGACTGGCAGGAAATCGACCCAGAATATTGGAGTCATGTGCTGGGGGTGATTGGTATAGATACCTCATGATATTCACGTGGTGAATCCATAGCTTATGGGGGCCTGTTTCACAAGACAGAGACCTTACAAACATCATACTAATCTTAAAAAAGAATGTTCCACTAACATTAAGACACATTTATATTTTCACATTCCCATCACTGAAGTTGAATGTTTGGAAAAAAAAAATTGAACCAAACATTTGTTAGCTGGGATGGACCTTCTTTCCACCGTGGTGAAATTGCAAACTCCTGCCAAATGGTTGTTCCCCCTCATTTGAAATCAAGCTATTTTACCATGTTTGTACAAGTCAAGTGAAAGTGACGTGAGGCCAAGTATGGTGTCCCATACTCAGAATTTGTGCTCTGCATTTATCACACTCAAGTGCACACACAGCAGTGAGCAGTGAATACACACCATGAACACACACCCGGATCAGTGGGCAGTTAGTACTAATATAATAAGACAGTGATAATAAAAGAACAAATTCAGTATATAGTTCATTGATGATGTATACTATTTATAGACAAGCAGATGAACCCAGAATAAGAATCCAATGAGCAAAGTTTCACGTTGTGTTTTCCCATTGAAAACCATTATAAAGAATATTATTTGTCTTTCAAGAATGTGTCTTTTGCCAAGAATTTACATAATCATTGTATACTATCTAAATAAATGCACCCATTTAACATTTCTACTCAATATAAAGGAGCGTGTAATGATGTCAAAGCAGTTCAGCTGTCAGAAGAATCAGTCCTCAACCTGATGTGATCCCCTTTCATTGAGGAGTTGAGAAGTTTTCATTGAGGAACTCTTTCATTTCTCTGTTTACATTTCTCTTGTATGGAATTCAGTGCTGTATTGAGCTCCTATTTAAAGTGAAAATGTAGAGACCAGAGATGTCTGCAACATGAGAGGTATGTGATAATAGTACTGAGACATTTATATGTTTCTGGCGCAGTTTTAATATAATAATCTGTATTCACCTTAAATGATGAACAGGTGTAAGGATGGGTTTTTACCAAAACTGAATTCAAGATTCCCATCCTGTAATAAAACAATAAAATTCACTAATCTGAAGGGAGGATCTACGAGAAAGAGCACAGGACAACAGCTGGCCCAATCTCATCTCTTCCCCCCATGCTGAGTTCCTGACTCCTCACACCCTCTCCTTCCCCTCGGGTCTCAGTCAGTCATGCAAATTTCACAAATCTATTGTTTCAAGCTGTTTTATGTGTGGTCATTATAAATACTTCAGGTGCGACTGGTAAGGTGTTTTCACTCTCACATCAACAGAACAGGGAAGAATAAAGAAAACAAAACCTGTTCTTCTGATGTGGGAGAAACCCCAATAAAGATCATTGATAACTATTTGCTTTCATCCCCAACACTAGGTGTGTGACTTTTTGGGCACGAGAAAAAGGTCCAAAAAAAAGTTGCATACATTTTTTGGTGCTAAATGTTTATAGTCCTTTTGTTAGGTTTGGGGTATTTAAAGGGATTTGGCAAACCACTCAGGGAAGCATCTGTATTCAGTAGACTGTGTCTCTATTGTCAGGCATGCTGACTCCTTGAAACGATTTTTTTTATATATGTTTTGAACTGTATTTTATATTTTATGCTAAACAGTTGTGTACAATGTATTATTTTTAATTATTTTAATTGATGTTTAATACTGCCTGGCAAACAATAAATGTGATTCTTAATTTAATCTGCATTATTCTTAAATCATTATTTCTAGTAGATTAAAGTGGAGTCTGGTATTACCGCAAATCTGTGTTCAGGATAGATCATAGAGAAGGCTCAATTAATGGAGCATGGGGCACATCATTTGAGACCTTTTCGATTTCTGACTATCACTGCCTTAGTAAGTTGCAGTTTTCGTGAATATACAAAAACTATGCTTTTTGTTATGAGCAAGCAGAGCACGGCCGCCTTAAAAGTAGATATTCACCCTGCATCCTCTGTCTAAGATCAGATCTGACGAGTTTGTGTCTGTGAGACTGCAACCGGCCAGCGTAAGTTCTCTGTGTGATACCTGGTCCCTAATGAACGAATAATTGAAAGTATGGGATACCCAGAATAATCAAATATCTAAATTAAATTCTAAAACTAATCTCATGATCAGCCGTTATATCGGAAACATTGTAAAATTAGAAGTAATTTACAATCGGAGTCAGAATAAAATTAGAAACCAAAATTGTATTAAATGAAGATGATTTTTGCAGAAGCGCAAGTAAAAGACCTCCACAATCATTATACCTTCGCCCACGCCATGGGATTCAGTCGTTGGGCCAAGTGGGTGGACCTTACAAAGTGGTGACGTTCCCTCTGTGGTCACCCGTCTCCTGTTGGCAAGGGTCTTTTCTCTTTGGCAAGTGCTCCAGAAAGAGGTCTGAGCTTCTCCTTCCCTTTCTCCAGCTGCTGTAATAAGTCAATTCTTAATTTCCTTTCTTAGAAGTGTTGAGGGAAAGCTTAGACGCACCCTATATAGACACATTTGTAGAATGAGTCGGAATACTCATGTTAGACCGGAGACCGTAGAAATCCGGTGGGGCTCAAGAATTAGACGAAACCACACGAATTGACAAATTGCTGACATGATAGCAGCAGAGTAGATAAAGCACGAAGTCTCTTGAACCAAAATTAAGATTTCGTAAGAGATGGAAATTTAAAATTGGAACAACATCATCCAAATTGTATTCTGGTACTCAACAAAGGGCTGTAAATTGCAACTGAAATTCTGATAATAACAACTTTCCTGTCACTATTGCTTATTGGCTGTGTTGCCATATCTTTGCAACACAGGGAAAAGCAAATATTTATGTTCAAGGAAATTTGTGATTGGATTAACTAAAAAGATAATTAAATTCTCACTAGAATCTTTTTGTTTGTGAAAGTGAAGTTGGGCAAGACGAAGTGCAAGAAGAAGTGCAATAAAATAAAAAATGAGAGAATTTCAAAAGAAACTCTAATCTGCTAGAAATGATGCTTCAGTCCCAGAGAACTACTGCTGCCATGCAGAAGTCCCAGTGATTGTAATTCAAAGAATAAACCTTAAACTCAAAATCTAAAACTGATGCACATAATAACAAATGCTATGTCATTGTCAAGCCTGAGGGTTAAACCCATTCAGCGGACATGCACAACTTCTCCAGCAGGGAGAATTAATCAAACAGTAATATCAATTAAATGTATTGAAAATCACTAAATAGTAGTAAAAACCTCTGATATCACAATATTTGGTTCAACAACACTGATCAAAGTTCAGTCTTAATAAAAACAGCATATAGCTTGGGTTTTCTTTAGATTTTACAACAATTACTACACTCTTGTATGATTTTCAGTGTCTTTAAGTAGACAGACAGACATGGAAAGACCATCTAAATCTAAAACAATATGGGTAATTTACATTTGATCTGGGTTTGCCCAACCCCTCAAAGCTTTCTCATATTTAAATAGATTCTCAAAAGAATGCATTTAGTGACATCTCAGCTCATAAACATAAGAAAATTGTGTCAAATTTCATATTGTAGTCACAAAAATCTTTAGATTGAGCAATGATTTGACCCATGCCTTCAGAATGTGCTTGCAGTTCATTGAATGTTCACAGCAGCAAAACATATAACTTGTTTCCAGTACGGCTTGTTGCTGTGCACACAAAGCACATGCCAGTACAGCTGTATTCATAGGGCCAAATCAAGAGTGTGCCTTCAAAAGATCAGTGAGATGATAATAAATAATTCTGAACAAGTTGCTCAGGAGGCCCTCAAGAGAACAGTAATAAAATTAGTTTAATTTATACTATTTTTAATGTAATATAATTTATATTATTATAACCTTATGACACATATTTTCTAATTTAAACAAAAGTTCTTAGATATGTATCTACCATTAATTAGCTTAATCATTTACATCTACACATTAAGCTTGTTTTTATATGAGCTTTTTGTTATTCATATCAGAATCTGCACTCCATTAAAAATATTAAATAACATGTTAATATGTGAAGGTATTATGTGGCATCAAGAGAAAAGGCAGAATTGAAATTAAAACATTTATATACATGTTTTGTGGCTTACAGGTTTCCCCCCTGATTTTCTTGTAAAGGTTTAATGTGAAAAATGCAGATTGAGAAAGAATTCCTTAACATGCATTTATCTTGTTACCGTTCACCCACTCCATTTCTGATTTTTTTTTTATTAAAAAAGTGCAGTAATGCTGAAAAACCTTTCAAATTGTATGTGTTTTATTGAGATTAAATTAGTATTTGATTATGAAATAGTATTGTAAACTTAACAAAAAATGAAAATAAATAAAAGAAATGAATAAACCATAAAAGTCATGTGGGACAGTGAACATTTAACATACATGTATATAATTATATTATACTACAGTATGTATTCCTGTATTTGTTTTGTAAAAGGTTGATCTGTGAGAAGACATGACAACACTTTAATGTCTAAGACTTATGTAGGCTATTTATTCATACACTTTTTATCCTACTTTTTTCAGATTATATAAAAACATTTGAACCCAATCATAACATATCTCTAACTTGACTTGTGAAATTAAAATTAAAACTGTTATATTCTAGGAAACCTCTAGAAACCTCTAGAAGGCAGAAAAAAAATATCAGGAGTCAATCTCAGTCAGATATAATTTTAATGGTTACAAATTCTTAGTAATATGCAAACATAAATGTAAAATAAAAATGGTATGATCAATAAGTCATTAAAACATGTTTTTACATTACTTTAATCAAAATAAGTTAAGCAATTCTTAACGTTTTAAAATAAGTTAAGCACCTTTTTAAGTCAGTTTAATTTAATTTAATTTATATTGAAATTACCTATACAGCTAAGTTGACTACTTACAGTGGAGAAATTTCAACAGTGTTAGAGGTGCAATAACAATCCATCTGAATGATAACCTAAAAAGCATCACAAAAATTAGCTTTGTGAGTTTTTTTTGTTGTTGTTTTTTTCTGGTAATGATTTCTGTAATGTCTAATAATTGGTGATTGTTACTCAAAAGACAAGTATAAACCTATAGGAAAAAGAAGAAATCTTTACATCACTTAAATGAGTTTGAAGAACATAGACCTATATACTTAGAATGAAAAGGGGTAACATTGTGGTATATCATTTTGACCTGTCACACCATACTGTATCTATAGGCTTATGTCAGCTGATCAATATGCTTTCTAAAATAGAATGAAAAGGAGCTCCATATCACACTTTATTAAACAAGTTTCTTTATTAAACATTTATAGTCAGTTATTATGAAAGAGTGGTAACATTCTGATAGCTTCAATATAGTAAATTTTACTTGTCAGATTCAGTGACCCTAGCCAACTGCAATCAACCATTTCAAAGAAACAGTAGGAACTGTAGATCTCCAACGTCATTGGGTAATTAGAGGAACTAGTAATAAGAATAAAGATCAGATCTACATTTATCAGATAATCAGAATATGTTATATAAGAGCTAAAACATCTCATAAGGAAACCATTCTTAGTAGTAGACTAACACATTAGCAGACAACAGCAGCAGCATTAATGTGTCCTTTCTTTTCTATAAGCATTTAAATGCCCGTGACAATATCTAGCTTGTTTTCTTTAGTCTTGAGACATGAAACATGTTTTACAGCACTGCTCGTCTCTGATGCTGATCATTCGGCTTCAGCATCTGATCTAACGCGTCCGCGCTCCCGCGAGGTCATCTGCTAAACAGTGACCCCTGGTCACAGTATTCGCTAGGTCACCGATTTCGGCACAAATTTGGCCTCGCTGGTGACGTCACTGCCGCTGAAGATGCTGCGTGGTATTTGGACGCATCTGCCCTCCACCGAAGTTAATGAGAAGGATTGGCGTATCATATGCACGCAAAATTGGACTTTGGCGTATGCATTACACACAATTGGAAAGTGTAAAGTTGTGTTATTTATACGCAGATTAATGAGAATGGGTTGGTCAATCAAAAAGAAAAAGAGGATATACAAGTATAGTAGAATTAAACGGAGGAGTTTAAGTAATTGGATATGTCCATAAACAATAGCACTATAGCCTCCGGCTTGAATGCGGTTCTTCTTGCATCATGTCAAAATAAAGCCATTTTATTCTTGATCTGGATACATACAGATTATTTACACAGTGTGTACACTTACAAACATAGCAGCAATAAATGAAATAAATTAAATAAAATATCCAGGGAATGACATAAACTGAATTAACAAGTGAAAAGGTTTCAAATATATATTTTGTCTAGTCAAATTTAAGTCTATATTGCCACAGTTGCTGCTAGCTAGCCTCCCATCCATCTAAGGCAGTTAATGATGTTAGCAAAATAACCTGACTGTAAGTACATTAACATTATTAGTCTCAACTCTTTACACCTTTTATATTTCAAGTTCCCTTTCAGTCGGTCACTCTCGACGTCACGTCGGATGACCGACAAATTGGTATCTCGCTTAGAGGGACCAATCTACTTCGAGTGTAAACTAAATGAGCCAATGCACATTGGCATGCGATTATTGCATCCAGCTGCTGCTGATCACAGCGTGAGTATAAGTAGGCAGCAGATGCAGCGCATATTCAGCTTTTCGCTTCGGAGCCGAGCGGTTCTATCGTTCTGCTCCTGACCTTCTACAGTAGTGAGAAAATGTAACCATTTAGACAAAAAGGTTCTTCTATGGCATCGTGAAACGCCTTTATTTTTAAGAGTGTACTTTGCCAGTAACAGAGGGGGGGAGGCACATACTTCATCACTGCACATATGAAGAACCAATCATATTAGAGAAAAATGATGTTGTGAGTCATGTTACTTTTAATCTGCATGAGGTCCTCCTGGCTGTGATTAAAGCATATTCATAGTGTAGTGATTGTAGCCTCTACATCTCAAACTGCTTCTCAAACTGGTTTAATCTGACGCTCTGTGTGCTCAGCTTGAACCTGAAATCAAATCACATTCACTTCAGTCATCTTAATCAACACACATCAACACATCACATTATCCATGGCACGTCGGGACATACTGACTTTATTTTTCGCATGATCTTTTGATCTAAATAATTTGAATGTCTTTACAAACCATACAATTTGAGAGACCATCTAGAGTGAGCAGAGCTGTCATCAAAGTAATTTTTTTTTTCACTCACTACATCGTTTCCATCCTTTCATTTGTATTATTTAATACTATAGTTTTTATGAATTTACTATTCATTTCTTTAAAGTTTTTGCTGCATTGGCGCTTCTGTTATAAGGATTTCAGTGCTGTATTGAGTTAACAAAACAAAAATATATAAAGAAAATACACTGATATGCTCATATATGTTGAGTAAAATGATAGAGATAGAGAATTAAGAGAGAAGTACTGAGCACATGAATGTCATGATATCTGTGTTTATGACTAATTTTTATGTTTATCATATGAATCGAGACGTGTGTTACCTGGAACAACTTCACTGATGGGTTTGAATGTTTAATTTCTGTGAATCTCAGCACACTAAACACACATACTATTTGTCCTCCAGACAGAAGAGTTTGAGTTTCTCACAGTGTAATACGGTGGCCGAGAGAGCTCAACGCGCTGTAACTTAAGAAAACACATTGTAAAGCTCGAGAAAGGTGTTCAACAGATACTGAAGCCATTTTCACAGTATGAGCTCCAGCAATCTAAACTTTCACTGTGAAGTCCACCCAACTGGCCCAATGACAGAATCCAGTGGCGTGAGCGAATGTATAATGCGTGTAGGTCTTTTACTTGCCCTCCTGCAAAGTTCACTTAATTTATCAGGATTTAGTTTCAATTTTACTCTAGCTCCGTGTTTAATCTGATTTCAATTTCAAGTGATCATAATAAAGATAATTAAGAACTGATCACAAATATCGATTATGTATTAATTTAGATATTTGATTATTCTAGACATTCCATACTTTCAATTATTTGTTCATTAGGGACCCAGTATTGCTTAGGGCCCCACCAGGCCAGCGCGGGTCTCACAATTACAAACTAGCCTGATCTGAGTTTAGTCAGAGGATGCAGAGTGAACTAGTACCTTTAAGTCAGTTGCCACGTGCTCACTACTACAAAGAGTATAGTTTCATTAGTCACGCAGCTGCAACTTGCTAAGTCAGAGATAGACAAAAAGCAGAAGGTCCCACATGATGTGCCACATGCTGCATTCTCTGGGCCTTCTGTATGATCTATCCTGGACGCAGATTTGCGGTAATACCAGACTCCACTTAATCTACTAGTCATAATGATTTCAGAAGAGATCAGAATAAATCAAATACGACATTTTATTTGTCAGGTAAAAATGTTTCATGTATCCAATTAAATAATTAAGCAATGAGAATCCAATTCAGAATTAAATTCAGTTAAAATTAAAGGGGTCATATGACGTTGCTAAAAAATAACATTATTTTGTGTATTTGGTGTAATGAAATGTTTATGCGGTTTAAGGTTAAAAAAACATTATTTTCCACATACTGTACATTATTGTTTCTCCTCTATGCCCCGCCTTTCTGAAACTTTGAAATTTTTACAAAGCTCATCGTTCTGAAAAGCGAGGTGTGCTCCGATTGGCCAGCTATCCAGGGTGTTGTGATTGGCCGAATACCTCAAGCGTGTGACGGAAATGTTACACCCCTTACCATACTGTGATGCCGTGTCCTGGCGCGACGAGATAACATATTATAAGATAAGATAAGATATTATAATAAAACCCATTATAAACGAGGCATTTGTTGCATCCAGTGGGGACATAATTACTGATTATAATGACTGATACAGTATTTATACGCGTTGCATTGCATCGCGCCGCGTAAACATAAAACCATGTCTGCATTTGTGATCGGAGAAATGACAAACAACAAG
>NW_015544163.1:156375-173566 GCF_001515605.1 Sinocyclocheilus anshuiensis
TTTCTTTGGTTTTGAGATTTAGTTCTTTGAAACTTAGGGGATTTTATCTATTCACGAACAGCTTGAAACACTCCAAAGAGAAAGTAAAACTTGAAATCGCATCATATGACCCCTTTAAGATGAACACATAACATCAATTGCTCAAAGATGAATCTAAAAGAGTGAGAGAAGCATACCCAACAGCAGAGAGTGACACAGCAGCATGTGGGAGATTTGGATGCAGAGCTCCAAGGACTCACAAACACTGTGTGGGGGTTTTCTGGTAACAGAATCCCCGGTGACTATAATGCCACTTCGCTTATATATCTAGACCAGGACAAATAAATCTTCAAATCAGTCGTAAAAACATAAAAGACCTTTTGGTTTGTTATTTGTACCCTTGGGTCACCCCTGGCCAGAGAAGGGAAAGCATTCTCACAGACCCTGAGGGAGACACACCCCTCATCAGCAGAACAGAATTCTCAAAATATAAGTGACTGCTGTGAAATTGAAACCATTTTACCAATCGCACAGAGACATTTACAATGATACGAAACATGAAGGGGTAAAACAACAGATTCACAAGATACATCATCTGTGGTATATATAGATATTCTTAGTGAACTTTCAGGTTTGGGGGGAGAAGAGTAAGAAGGGAGAAGGAGAGGGGAGAGATGGGTCATAAATAAGCAAGGAAGGAAGTTTGGGCAAGGTGGTGTCATTTACTCTCTTTGGAGATCTCTTCTCTAGATGAGTTTTATTGTTTTGTTGCATGGCATCTGTTTTGTGGAGTTCCTTAAGGTTGGTTTCATGGGGAGATCATTTCGGGATACATCACTTCCTGATTATGGTTTCAAAAATGAACAACTGCAAGAATCACTGAGATCTGCTGTTTGTTGAGAAACCAACTTCTCCAAAATCCTTTTTGTTATTGATTGATCACTGATTCCTATTTCCTTTTTATCAGGACACTGAGGATATTGTCTCTATGACGGAGAGTAGTGAATTACTAAGACACTCACATCTGGTTAAGTACTTTTACAGTACTTTTTTTGTCAGCCTTATCTGGCCAAACTTTATATCTGATGAAAATAAATCATAGCTATTATGACTGATTTTGATGTTCAATGTTCAAACCTGGGGTGCGTTTCCCAAAAGCAACTATATGGTTGCAAGTTTCGTCATTACCAACAGAGTTCAGCTACATAGAACATAGCTAACAATGATTTTGGGAAATGCACCCCACATCCTGAAACATCTACCTCAAGTTTTGAGTCAGCTGCACAATTTTACCATTAGATGTCAGTAAAGCCACACTGAAGTTCACAACACAATAAACATCAATGAATTTATGTGCTGTAGCCTTTTCTGGTTAGTATTAGTATTTTCATTAAATAGTCACAAATCCGTCGACAGGTGTTCAGTGGTCTCTTTATTCTGTTAATTAAGCTGACAATGAGCTTTCTGAGCACTTGGCTTGTGTCTGGCTTTTACTGGAAATCACTGGTAGTCCTGTTAACAGCATAATTTATTTACATGCATACATTTATGCATTCTCTGTTATCCAGCACCTCTAGCATGTGTTTGTGGAGATGTTTTACAGTTCCTGCAAACTCTTGTTTATTGTCCATTATGGTCTATACGTCTCAGTGTAATGGCATGTGTGTTTCCGCAGGGCCAGATTAATTGAGATCGATGCCGCTCTTAGGTAAATGGTTGCCTAGGAGATGGACAGGTGCTTTCCATCTTATAGTCCTGAGAGGAAAGCAGGATGACAAATGCTCTCTTTCGTTCTCACATCACCCTGGAAACACCGGAACACACTCGACCGGACATCCAGCTCAGCATGCTTGGATTCTATCAGCGAAGAGTCAATTCATAAAAAATCTGTGACATTTACGGTAAAATACCGGCAGCTGTGGTTGCCAGAACTTCACCGTTAAAAATATGGTAGAAACATTTTAGGTTTTACAGACTTAACTTAAATTCACAATAAAAAAAAACATTTCATTAACTGATTTAATGTTAAATGATTTAAACATTAATTTAACAACATTAGATGTAAGATAAAACACTAATGTACACAACTGATAAGGAAAAACTGAGAATAAACAGTTATTTAAACGAAAAAACAAAATATGAAGTGTCATGCAGGGAATTCTGGGAGTGTCAATTTACAGTTTTTCACTCTAAATTATACAATGCCTTTTTAGTTTTCACTTCCAAAAACCGTAATTCTAGCAGTACTTAAAGTTTTACTGTAAAATTACATTAAATGTAATTACAGTTATCCACTGTATATAGTATGGAAACTTACTGATAACCAATTAACAGGTTTTTATTGTAGCATTTTTACAGTCTTTTACTGTTAAAATCACAATAATTTTTTACAGTGTACATGTGTAACCAGTGCTGGGTAGATTAATTACAAATTGTAGTCCGTTACTGATTCCAAATTGCATGACAATACTAATTTTGATTATTTTTGACCCAATGCATTTTAATGTGCTTGAAAGACAAATGCCTTCCAAAGACAACGTAATACATGGTTAAATGATAATTAATGTGTTCATCAGTAGTTGATGATTTTAAAAGGAACATTTAAAAGATGAAAAAGAAGAATGAGGAAGAATCAATAAATTCTGAATAATTTATTGCTATTTTGTTAATAATATAATCATGCAATCCACAAAAAAAGTATCTGTAGTTGGATTACAAGTATTTAAAATGTAATATAATCTAATTACAAGTACTTAATTTTTGGAATCTGATTACGTAATCTAGATTACATGTAATCCCAGTACTGCGTATAACCTACTGCACACTAGAAGTACTTCACTGGTTATAGGGAAAGTATAGCTAATGTATCGTAAGACAGTATGGAAGTGTTGGCTGGATGTGCATAACTACATATTTTCAAAACAGTCTAATCATGTTTTCTTGAGGGCAATTATCTTAGGACTCAAGGGGTTTCAAACTTTCTATGCAAAATAGTATGATCCCCTTACATGGCTTCCTAAAATATAACATTGTATCTATTAATGTTCATGTATTGAGTTATAAAGACATGTTTCCAGAATTACTAGATTCAAGTAGAAAACAAATTATTAAAACATTATCTGGAAATATTTAAAGAGGAATTATTCTTTATATTTGTAAACAATATAGAAACAAAAACTCCACCAAAATGCTGAAGTAGACAAGTTTATTTATGTAATAATAATGATGGTGTTCATATCAATGGGTAGTAATAAATATGATGTCATAATAATGATGATAACATTAATGTCAGAATAACAAAGAGAGTTTTCATCTGAGGCTTGTAGCGATAGCAGAAGAGAAAGAACGCAAACTGATACGGTCACAGATCTGGAGGGCCTCAGAGAGACACATTTATCTTTCAATATTTCACCTTTAAACCTTTTTTTAAGATATTTTATCATTTGAATGCTTACAAAAATGAGAAAGAGATAGATTTTTAAAAATCCTTACAAATAAACCTTATCCTTTTAGAACAAAATACAAGATTTTGCTGGGTAGAAGGGTAGAGGAGACGGGGCAGATATTTACAGCACAGCAGAGATAGAAAAACAACCGTTTACCACGGTAAAACCAGACAGATGCTCTCTCTCTCGTTCATTTCTCACACACACAGTTATTCACTTTCCTCCTTCACCCTGGGTGAAAACTTTTCAAACATATAGACGTATGAGGTGCAGTGATGTTTGATGTAAATATGAGTGTAGATGCTTCAGAATTATGATGAAAAGTATGTGATCTTACCTGTTTAAGCAGAACCGGATGAATCTCTATTTTTCATGTTGATTTTGAAGGGGAATCTGTGAAATTCTGCGGAATGAATTGAAATATGGTATAATGTGCAAACTTTTTAATAAACGAACAGAAACGGGATGGTGATGTATAGAACTTTATGAATGAGTGATTAGGGTTATTAACTAAAACTAAAACTAAAACCATAAACACATTTTCAGTACTTGAAATGAAATATACTAAATGTAAAACATACAAAAGTTACTAAAACAATATAAAATTGACAAAAACACAATAAAATTACAAAAACTTTAAAAGAAAAAAAGAAGGTATAAGAAAGTGTATAAAAATAAAAACTAATCCAAAATATTGATCAAACTATAAAACTAGCTACTGAAATGGCTAAACTGTTGATCTTAAGTGAGATTTAAAAAAAGGATGTTTGCAAAACCCTGGGGATTTGCCAGGGAACTGCAATGAAAAGCTAATCGTTATTTAAATCATACAAATTAAAATTAAAGTAAAATTAGAACAAATCAATATTTTGAAAATGAAAACAATAAAATGAACCACTTACTAAAGGAAATATTTCATTTGTTTACCTGCATGTCATGTGACCATTAACAAACATCTGAGAACTATGAACATGTGAATGTGTTGTTAAATTATTGAAATATTAACTTATAAAAAGACATCAAGGGGTTTGACTGACAAAAAAAAAGTTTTGGAAACCCTGATGTAAACTGATTAATAATCAGTAAATGTAAACCTTTTACCGTGTATCATCACACTTGGATAAATCCAATAATGTGATTTCACTTTGCATAAAGCGCCTTTACTTATGTTCTGCTTGCTAATTCAGGTTTTGCAGAAATGTAGACTTGCATTACTTATAAAGACTTATAAAGAAATTTCTCTAAAGATTTGGTTGGACACATAAAACTGCTGAATAAAACACTAAATCAAGTCTTAATTAAACTCTAAACATGCCAAGGGTTTCTGTAGGGCGTTTAGAGCTGCAAATATAAGAAGCTTAATACTAAAACAATAGTAGTCAAACTGAAACAATTAATGTCTTAGAGTTAAAGCTGAATAATAAAGCAAGATTTGATTATGATTGGATTAAAAAAGAATAAAATACACATAACACATTCAGAAACACACACACAACCCCCGCTCTCAACCCCATCAGCATGATAATAAATATGTCACGTATGTACAAATACAACTACTGTTATACTCTGAACATATATCAATGCATTCTTGAAAACATGTGGATAGGGAAAATGTGCTTTAAAAATTCAAGCTGTTTCCCCAAATAACATTTTCTGTTCGTTACATCCCATCCCTCCCACCTGCAGGCGTATCAAACCACAGAAATACTTTATACAGCTGACAAAATTTACCAAAGAACAGGTTAACAGTCACCGTTTTTGTAAAACATTGTTTAAAGGAAGCATTTAATGTAGGCGTAGATAAACATGTGGATATATTTGTCATATAGCACTATGATAATTCAATGAATAATACTTCACTTTTTCATCTATCTCTCTTTTTTTTCCCTTAGTTAAATACTAGATGCATCCGCGGTGTGGTTCATTTTGGCTGGAGGTTTGTCCCCTGGTTTAAACGTAAACATTGTAATCTCATGCTTCAGTCAAGTGAGTTTCATAGACTAGAAGTCACTGATCAACTTTTCTCTCGGCACATGATCTGAACGGTGGGAGTGTTTGTTCGGGTGAAGCGTTACTTTGTATTTATGTGTAAATGTCAAGCCATTTTTTTGCATAAATTGTTGCATAAATATTATGAATAATTCACATAGATGATCATTCTGCCTGTGTTTCATCAATATGACGCTGTAATGGTAAAAATGGAATGTGTGCATAAGTCAACAACCCTTAATTCACCGAGAGACATTAAAATAAATGCAAAAATGCCATAAAATGAATTTGAATTAAAGGCAAAATGAATTTCATTATGAGTAAAATTTACTACATTACTGTCCAAAAGTTTGGAATCTAAGGTGATTTTGAAAGAAGTCTCTTCTGCTCACAAAAGCAGATTATTTATTTGATTAAGAATACAGTAAAAACAGTAAAACTGTTAAATATGATTACACTTAAAACATTTTTTTTTCTATTTTAATATATTGTATTCTGTAATTCATTTCTGTGATCAAAGCTGAATTTTCAGCATCATTACTCCAGTCTTCAGTGTCACAAGATTCTTCAGAAATCATTCTAATATGCTGATTTGCTGCTCAAGAAACATTTCTGATTATTATCAATGTTGAAAACAGTTGTGCTGCTTCATATTTTTGTGGAAACCGTGATACATTTTACTTTTCAGGATACTTTGATGAACAAAAGTTGAAAAGAACAGCATTTATTTGAAATGGAAATCTTTTGTAACATTCTAAATATTTGTACTGTCACTTTTCTTCAATTTAATGCATCCCTGGTGAGTAAAGATGTTCATTTCTTTATTAAAAAACAAAACAGTCTAAATTGTAATAACTTTTCACAGTATTATTGTTTTCAGTTTTCAATATTATCTGTAGTTTTGATCAGATAAATGCAGATTTGGTAAGCAGATGAGACTTATTTAATAAACATGAACAATCTTAATTATGCCTTAATTATTCATATCTTCTGAATGGTAGATCACATGGTAAACGGTCTTAGGGGTCATTCACACACAACGCGTTTTTCACAATTCAATGCGCTACTTTTCTATTGTTTTTCTATGTAAACATGCACTAGACGGACGAGTATGGCCGTTGCGCTTGCGTCATTTGCAGCATCTTGCATGAGCGATTTGAGATTTGAGTGTTTTTGAGAAGCCATGTGAAGTTTCAACTTTTACATGCAGCGTCGCACATCCACGTCAGTTCCAAAACAGTGGACCAGTCAGAAAACCCCGGAGGTGGGGCAACCGTTGCAAGCTTTTGTTTAGAGAAGCAAGTTGGCATGGCAACGGTTTTATTCGACTGCGACTTGGTGGAGGAGGCATTTTTAAAGGCACTGTCTCGTGTTTTTAGACGCAAAGCCACATTCTGTGTGAACAGCCCCTCAGTCTTAATTAAACAATAGCAACAGAATGAATATCAATGTAAACTGTCCATAAAATCATTCTTATACAAATTGTAAATCTTAATTAGAAATTTTGCTCCGCCCCTTCTGAACCAACACCCTCACTGCGCAACATTGATCAGTAGTTGACATCTTTAGTTTAAGAGTCCTAACCAGGAACACCACAGGAAGTTGGTCAGCAGCGTGGCCAATCAGCTGAGTTATGACATCAGCCACAGGAAGTGAATGAGCGGCTCCGCCCACATAGGATGAACTGTATCCTGTAAGCGGTCTGGCGACATCTCTCCACAGGAATCGGGTGAATGGATGACCAATGAGGATGTGAGCTGAAGCACATAACGCAGGAAGTGTGGCGAAAGTGATATCCTTTCTGGGAAGTGTTGCAAAGCAACCAATCACAGCACGCACAATGACTCCACCCACAGGAAACACATTAGTCATGCAGCCTTCGGCTTGTTTTGGCTCCTCCCCCGTCATATATCACCTCTGATTGGTGAATGATGTTGTGGGCGGGGCCGTAGCGTGAGGATCCCTGCACAGTCATATCAGCGTCAGTTTACTGTCATCTCTGAGATGCACACACGTCTCTGCTCCATCCATGAACGTTAACATATAGAAAAATAAAATGTTTCTGAATGTGTCCATCTGTTTGTATTCTTGTCCTTTATGTTCTCCGCTGGCACTTTTCTTCATTCTCCTCTGGTTACTCTAGATTTCCTTTTCTCATGATGGTCCTTGCTTTCCTGAAGTGCTCAGTACAGTTTTTTTTTCTTCTGCTGTATTTACTGAAAAAGCAAAAGCAGATAAGAATTTATTCAATGAAGCTTGTTGGCTTCATATGATTTCATTTCAGTTTAAGGATGAAATCTACAGCAGCCCCCACATCTCTCATGTCAACCCATATGACTTGTACACTATATTATAAGTCTTATAAGTTGTATGATGCTTTACGTGGGGAACAGACCCAAATTAAAGTTACTGACTGTAACAAATACATTAGATCATGCATGGCAAAACATCAATTTTTAAATATTAGTGTGAGCATGATTGACATTTCAGTGTTCTCACTGAGAAGTTTATCAGTCTGTTCCTCACATAAAGATATCATACATTGCAAAATAAATAAATAAATAAATTAACAAACAGATAAATAAATGGATGAACGAATGAACTTAAAAAAATAGATACATTTAAAAATACAAAAAAGTTAAAAATAAACAAAAATAATGTGTTTTGTCTTGTTTTTCATTTAAATTTAGTGAGGTTTATGAACAAGAAACACTGCTTTTCATGTACATTGAACTTGTTTTAAGGACGTTTAAACATTTTAACTAGAAAACGGGACATAATTGAAAAGATTCTTTAAAAATTATTGTGTTCAAAAAATACAAAATTACAGAATACAAGAATGGCAGAAGGGTGAATCAACTTGTCCTTAAATCATAAAATATTAAAGCAACTGTAATTTATTTTCAAGAATGACAGCAGAAGCACATTTTGTACGCACAACATTTCTTAAACATCATTGCAATGTGTCTAAATACATTTTGGAGCTGCTGTATTTTATATACATATAAGGGAAGAGACCTCAGCTCATGTAAGTTCTTTATTTTATGTAGACATATTCCTGAATTATAATGAACTTGTATATATAAACATCAAATATTTTCATATGCAAAAAGACCACGTCATATACAGTGTTGAATATATCAAACAAAAGTACTTTTGACAAAACTCTCAGACAAAAACAATTGAAAATGAATTACATAGAGTTTAAAGAATAAAACATTTCAGACACAAAATCCATTATACAAGTGTATTGAAACGCGTATAGATAATCATATGATATTTATGAAGTATATATACACATGTATTTACAACCTTTTTTGCTTTTTGTCCTTTTGTTTTTTTCCATCTCTAAGTGTCTTTAATTTTTTTTATTATTATTATTTTTTGCTTAAACAGCAGGTAAACATGCTGGTCTGAATGAGTCGAGACCTGAAGACTTCATAGATGTGAGTAATAAGCATATCAGTCCTTGTGCTGATATGTCGACTTTATAAGCCGCAGAATAATTATGTAACCCCTCATGTACTTAAT
Source organism: Sinocyclocheilus anshuiensis (assembly GCF_001515605.1). NCBI lineage: Eukaryota > Metazoa > Chordata > Actinopteri > Cypriniformes > Cyprinidae > Sinocyclocheilus > Sinocyclocheilus anshuiensis. The sequence goes on from NW_015544163.1 coordinate 165,321, forward strand.
AATATAATAAAACAATAAGCAAATACATGTCATATGTATAGTTTTCCGTCTGCTGGTTCTTTGTACATTAACAGGAGCCGAAACAGTGGAAATAAAACAACAAATCAAATCTTTCACATCCACAGAGGCTCTTTCTGGTTGAACATCAGCAGCAGCAGCCTTAACAGGTCAAAGCAGAATAAAAGTGCAGGAGATACAGAGAGGAAAACACAGAGCAGCTGTCTGCTGAAGACTAACATATACTGCAATTCAGTGCAAAAACATGTTTTATACTAGAGTGTAAACTATTCTTTTACACTTTGATGCAATTTTCCTTCAGAGAATATACAATTTTTACACAACGAAAAAAGACAAGAGCTCGGTCATTAAAACAAAGTCATGAATGTGACAGTGACTTTAAGAAACGCAAAAATTTAAAGCAGATCTGGGGGAAAAAAAGGAGAACAGGAACCAAATGTCCTTAAAGATTCTGCTGATATGTTTGGGTGTAAACATTGTTAACTTGTACTACACTTATTTTAATCATAAAGGCCCTTTTGCATGAGTCACATCACTCAAAGTTAGGTTTCAACGTACACCTTAAGGATAAAGCCCTAATTATGTGAATCAAATGACATTTTACAGCGTATGGGAGCTGAATTCAGTCCAAAGCATCATAACATGAGCTCAGGGATGTGATCTTGAGAGTTTCTATCTTAATTAACACATGTCACACGACTTAAGGTCTCTATCCATGTTTTGCATTTGAATCAATGAGGTAGAGACTGAACTGATTCACATGAAACTCTCAGCAGACAGCTTCTCTCCATTCCTGTCTCTTTAGGTTTCTTTATACTTTCCTATGATTCTTTATGCCTCACTGTGTCTCAGTATGTTTATTAAAGGGATAGTTCACCCAAAAGTGAAAATTTCATGTTTATCTGCTTACCCCCAGAGCATCCAAGATGTAGGTGAATTTGTTTCTTCAGTAGAACACATTTGATGATTTTTAAGTCCAACCGTTGGAGTCCATCAGTCTTATAATGCGGACATCAATGTGTCGTCACGAGCCGCAGGGTTTAATTTGGATTCTCATAGACTCATAGACTTTGTTACCATTGCCATGCATTATAAGACTGATGGACTCCAACGGTTGGACTTAAAAATCATCAAATGTGTTCTACTGAAGAAACAAAGTCACCTACATCTTGGATGCCCTGGGGGTAAGCAGATAAACATCAAATTTTCATTTTTGGGTGAACTATCCCTTTAAGGCAAGACACTACAGGTGAACAGAGTAAAAATTTGGGATAATATATCACCCATACATACAGTACATTAAGACAACTGTATTGCATTATAGGCTTTCAGAAATGTTTCGTTTAAATACGCAAATGAGGCATTTTCTAATTAAATATGCACTAATTTGCAAAAATTGCAAAGAATAAATCTGAACACTGGATAAAACCAGATTAATTTTTTTTGCTTGGTTTTGTAGACATATTAGAGTTAAAGGTTTTTACAGAAGGGATTTTTTATTTATCTATTTTTATCACTCTATAAATCAGAAAATACCACCAACAGGCAGAAAAAAATACATTTTCATCATGTTTTAGGAATAAAATGTAATATATATCAGTGCAAATGATATATGAACAAACCCCTCTATAGAAATCTTCAGAATATAGATAGGAATAAAACCGTAAAATTTGGTGTTCGCGAGTGCTGCTAAAGTGGAGAAACAAACTCATTTTGAAAATGGCCTTTATGTATTATAATTGAAATCTACAGACGCAAATAGATAAAGTGCAATAATAAAATCAAGTGAATGATGTATGAACAAACCCCTCTGTAAAAACCTTCAGAATATAGATAGGAATAAAACTGTCAAGTTTTGGTATATGTAAGTGCTATTGATGAAGAAATACTGTCAACAGACAGACAAAAATGCACTTTTAGTATGTTTTTAGAAATAAAATGGTATATAAATCATTGTGAATGATATATTAACAAATCCCTCAGTAAAAATCTTCAGAATATAGATAGGAATAAAACTGTAAAATTTGGTATATTTCAGTACTACTGAAGTGGAGAAACAATCTCATTTTCGAGAAAACGGCCTTTAAATATATGTATTGTAATTGAAATCTACAGACATAAATAGTTATAGTGCAATAATGAAATAAAGCGAATGATGCATGAACAAACCCCTCTATAAATACCTTCAGAATATAGCGAGGAATAAAACTGCTAAGTTTGGTGTATGTAGGTAAAACTGAAGAAAGAGGGAGAGAGAGAGAGAGAGAGAGAGAGAGAGAGAGAGAGAGAGAGAGAGAGAGAGAGAGAATTTTGAAAACAGATTTAAAAATATATATTGTAATTGAAATCTACAGCTGCAAATAAAATCATGTAATAAAATAAACACTTAAATATGTATTTTGGATGTTTTCTTTCCACTAGTCTGGAAACAAAATAGACCAAAATCTCAAAACTGAACGGTGGTCTCATAGTGCCTTGCCTTAAATGTAACCGTTTTTTGTGTTCCCCTACATCTCTGTATGTCCACTTAAACTCTCCGTGTCTCCTTACACATTTTCTTAAGCGTAATAATTTATATTTTTTCAGTTTCTCTGTGAATCTTCTTAAATCTCCCCATGTCACCTTATCATTATTATAATTTTTTAATTTATCTGTATATCTCCTTAAATCTCCCCATGTCACCTTAACATTATTATTATTTTTTAATTTCTTTGCACATCTCTTTAAATCCCACCAAGTTTCCTTGTATTTTCATGAATCTAATTATATGTCCTTCCTTTGAAAATCATATTGCTCCCAAAGTCTCTGTTTTAACTTGTAAAATTACTTGTACAAGCACTCACACATCCATTCAGCATTAGTTAGCATGAGTTAAACCTGTCCACTGTGTACAGAGGTAAATCTGTAAGTGCAAACGTGAGAGGGCCGAACACATGACGAGTCCTCTCATTTCGGAAACAACATGCATAGAAACCCTTGAAATAAAACCCCAGCAACTAAACAAGAACAGCTTATTTATACAGCAAACACACAGTTTCAGACCACAGAGAATAGAGTATGCTGGCAATATCTGGTGAAGTATATATATATATATATATATATATATATATATATATATATACACATATCTGAACGTCTGGCTGGGGTGGTTTTGGATTCAGAGCAAAGTTGAAGAGAGTCCTGAGATATTTTTGTCTCATGTCTGAATTCACACTAGCAGCTTATATACATAAAATGATCAATAATGAAAAACAATCATCTAAAGGACCAAATAATAGTTCACTTTCTTCCCATTTTAAAATGCTTTTTGAAACACTGTCTCTGCATTTGCAGACAAAACACAAATGCGAAAAAAATTGTTAAAAAATGTCTAAAATCAAAAAATCTGACATCAACTCCACATTTATGAGCTGCTCTTCTGATTTTCCCACTGATTTCCACAACGTCCACTTGAGAGAATGATGTCGGGATGAGGTCATTGGGTGACCTGGAAGCATTTTAGTTTGAAATCACACTCCGTGTAGCAGAACGAGTCTAGTGGTTTTGTGTGTTAGTTTGCGTAATCAGTGGTTTAGTCTCTCTAGTAGGGCGTGAAGCGGCTGTAGCCTCCTCTGTACAGGCTCGCCTGCAACATCAAAGATGACAGAGCACCAATCAGAGTCAAGCTGGTGGTCACGGCAACGACGGAATTCCTGCTTCTCAAATTTCCTTCCTTTAGAATTCTGCCATTGATATAAAGGAATAGTTCACTCAAAAAAGAAAGTCTGTTTGTAGAAAAGTTTTTTTTTTCCTCTCAGTAGAACAGATTTGGAGAAATATATCATTACATCACTCACCAATGGATCCTCTGTAATAAATGGGTGCCGCCAGAATGAGACTCCAAACAGCTGATAAAAACATCACACTAATCCACAAAAGTCCATCTCCTGTTGTCTCTCATATCAAAACCCACCCACATATTTGTTTAGAGCTGTTTTGGCCTGTTTTGGTTTGCAAACAGAGCTTGATCTGTGCATATTTCTCTCCTGATTCAGACAAGGCGACCTTTTCACTGGGAAAGCAATATTATGGATAGAGGACTATTTTAGCCAGTTTGAAGTTAAAACATCTTAATGATGGACTTATTTGTTACAGACATGCATCTTTTCTATTTACAAGACATTAACTGATGGACTGGAGTGGTGTGGATTACTTGTGGATTATTGTGATGTTTTTGTGATCAGCTGTTTGGACTTTCATTCTCACGGCACCCATTCACTGCAAATGATCGATTGGTGAGCAAGTGATGTAATACTACATTTCTCCAAATTTGTTTTCTTGAAGTAACAAACTCATCCAACATCTTACATGGCCTGAGGGCGAGAAAATGTTCAGCAAATTTTCATTTTTGGGTGAACTATTCCTTTACCGGTGTGTGTGTGTGTGTGTGTGTGTGTGTTCACTAATGCTGATGAACTCTGAGAACTGATTTAGAAAACTTATCAAAACTTAAGTTTAATAATGGTGAGATCAAGGGGTCGTGCTGCCCATGAAGGGATCTGCATTCTTTTTTTTGGTATCTCATTACAGAGTCACTATCTAGCAATTTTAGTAGCGTTCCGTCTGCATGCATTGTGCAGAAATGGCATCGGCTGACTTTGAAAGCATTATAGACCTCAAACTATGATGCATCAAATGAATTCCAATGGTGTTCAAAGGCATGTACAATTATTCTCTTTAAAGTTTAGTGTGCAGAAATCTGGCAGGCGTGGGAGCGAGTGATGGTCTTCGAACACGCCCCACGATACCGGACCATACGCGTAATTTACTCCAGAAAGCCGAGACCTTCAAAGGATAATTCTCCCTAATTTATGGGGGAACCCGCTCGCTGGTCTGGGTGGAAGCCTTCTGCAATTTCATGACGCTGGGAAAACCAGCAAAGAGATTTTAATGCAACCTCAGAGGAACTAATTATTAAAGGAATTTTAAAAGCGAAAAGCTCTCCCATCTTGCGCTGTCACGTTAATCAGTTATGATGAAAGAGCCTAAAACCAAACTGCTCTTTCTCTGACAGATGAGGGATCATTTGATTGCTCTGTAAATCAGAGTTCTCAGGTTCTTCTGCATCAGTTCTCAAACACACACACACACACATAAATAAATGGACAAGTTAAGTCTGTTCCAGAACCTAGTGAGCTCCCTAACTAGACAGCATTGTAAGACATCATAGAGGCGCTTCAAAAGGAACTCAAAACCTTCTAAGAGACCTTTATTTGGCCAAACTCTAATGCAGCATCAGATGTACACTGCAAAAAGTTATTTTCTTCCTCAGTATTGTTTTTCTTATTTTCTAGTATGAATATCTAAACATTATTGAATCGTGATCAGTGGTATTTTAGCATTTTTTTATATTTAATACAGTATTTATTGAATTAGAATTTATTTTTATATTTTAAAAAATATTTTGTTGATGTAATTTTATTAGTTTTTAAATAATTGTAATTAGCTTTTTGTTGTTATTTTTTAGTTAGTTGCCAATTCTTTAAATTTTTACTTTATTTCAATTTATTTCTCATAAAAATAATTCTATTTTTATATTACCCTTTTATTTGAAATATCTTGATTTAATTGTGGCAAAACAAGACAAAATACTAAGGAAGAAAATTAAGTTTTTGCAATGCATCAGTTGTATGCAATCCCAGAATGCATTGCAACAAAACATCTATCCAAAATTGTGTAAGAAAATAATATTATAATGTAATATAACTGAATTTATAAATAAATAAATAAATGAAAAAAGGTCAGTCTGATTAAAAATGGATTATTAACACTTTTCAAAATGTTGTATCAAGTTATAAGTAGTTCAGCTTTGAAAAATGATGCTCTCTCTAGCAGTTGTCAATGAAAGAACAGTCTCTTTGTAAGCAGTAGACAGGTGGCTCACTATGTTTTGGAACGGAGCCACTGACGGGGCTTCTCGGCTCTGTGATGGGGTCATTTTTCTCACTGTTGATGAAGAAACAAGGAAGGAAATTTGCAGGGAAGCAGGAATGAAAGAAAAGCGTACAGGCACAGTCTTAATTAAGTAAATGAAGAGAGTCTCAAACAAAGCGTCTTAATTAATGAAAGCTTTTAGCTAGCAGCTGCACCGGGGAACTGTTTACTACTTCTTCTTTTTTCTTTCTTATTTCGTTTTAATGTGTTTTGCTGACGTCCTTGTCGTTGAGAAATTGCATGCATGCCGTAGAGCCAAACAAGAGTCTTTTTTTTTTCTTTCTGATAGAGAGAGGTGGTTGGAAATAAACCATCCTCTGTCGTCTCCTTCCTTTAGTCGAGTCTGTCCCACGGCACACTGCTGCATGCGTTACATGCTCGTTAATTTAGGGGAAATAGAGAGCAAACGACGCAGTGGAGAAGAGACGAGCTCTCCTCACTCTGACGGCCCATTAGTGCCTTCATCTTTGATGTTAGCTGCAAACGCTAGCTAAAAACAGACATTAACCGACTGACTTCCTCTCGTCAGGGAGCGTGTCATGGAAACACGACTCACAGAAACACACCTGGCACATATGTGGTGGACAAAAAAGGTGGGAAACAGTTCTTAATACACTTCTGACAAAGTGCACAATATATTTGCGTGCTGTTTCTGACTCTTCTGGGTTTATAACAGTGGTTTATCTTACCATGGTCCCCACGCTGTAGGTGGCTGCCGGGGCGATGGTGTGGTGATATGGGTCAGTAGTTGCATAGACTCTCCCATAACTACAGAAACATCAATCAAGAGATGCTTTAACACGTGCAAACGCTCATTCACAACATGAAACAGCATTTACAACCTATTTTACTTCTGTAATGTGACTCAAATATCTAATGCGAGGCAAATATCGAAATTAAAATACACTATACGCACCAAAACTATTCTCACCAGCTTCGAAACTTCACCAAAATTTTCAGACTTGGTGTGAATACTATACTAAAACAAAATAAACACTAATTAAAGTAAACAGAAATACCAAATTATCATGACCCGCATCACAAATGCAATGCACCGGGTGTGCTACCGAGCAAGCTTACTATGTCAGAAAAGCCATAGATATGGGGCTTGTTATGTGCAAACATTTGATGCAAACATCAAAATGTCAGTTCTGTCAGGACCACTATCGTCAAAGATGATTGACAATTAGCATACGGTTTGGATTGGCGGTTTGGTTCTGTTCTGGGCAAGAACTCCCTGCGCCTCCATGCGTAAGTATTTACTTAAATGTGTAAGTATTTTTTTCTGCGCAACTATATTTAAATATCTGATGACTCAATACGTGCAATGCATCTTTTTTCCTCAAGGTGGCACTGTTTGATACACAATGATGACGTGACGTTTCACTGATAATTACAGCAGACATAAAACAAATGAATATTATCAGCAAAAATTTAACTGGTTTGAATGGCTTTACTGCAGAGCAATTACTATCAGTGTTGGGAAGGTTACTTTGGAAATGTAATAGGTTACAGATTGCAAGTTACCCTATTTAAAATGTAATAGTAGTGTAACTTTTTCAATTACTTTATTAAAGTAATGTAACTGATTACATTTGATTACTTTTTGATTACTTTTCTAAATTTCTAATGAATGTTTATTTGCAACTGTTAATCATTTTCAAACATCTACACCATGCAGGGTTAACCTTACAGTAGTGCTCAACACTGTCAGCCTTTCAAAATCCTTCATCACTATGCTCATGAAGTGACTCAGAGCAGTTCTAGAGATTATGTTTCTGTGTTCATATACTCATATACTGAGGCGGCAGAGGCTGAAAACACTGCGAGCTTGAGTAGGCCTATGTGTAGTAAATGAAACCGCATGTCTGTGCCATTAATTTCCACGAGGGGCGGACTGGGAAAAAAATTTCAGGCCCGGAAATCTGACACTCGTACACCCACAACAAATTCTGAAACATGGACAATCCTATTTTTTGTATGGACCTCACATAAAAAAGGTTTAAATCCATTTTTCTTTTCAGTCTCTTTATTTTGCCCTGATATCTATCTCTCACATGACTTTAATACTCAAGATTTAACAAAACTACACTTTCTAAATTGCCTATACATAACAAAATTAGTACATCACTACAATATCTTTATGGAAAAATACTAATACTGAACATGAGTCATGTTTTTTCCTTACAGAAATTAACCATGCTTTTATTATAGTAAAAGTACAGTAACCATATTTTTTTTTTTTTTTTTTGCAA
>NW_015544163.1:173611-192003 GCF_001515605.1 Sinocyclocheilus anshuiensis
TCTCTGCTCTCCCTGTGCGCTTCCACAGTCCCCTCCATTCTCTCTCTCGCATTGATTACTCTGATGAGGCGCGGAGAGCGCGCAAGCCGAAGCATTGCCAGTCACGACTAAGCGATTCATGATTATCGAATGGCGAATTGGAATGGAAATAATCGCTTTAGTACATTCGGCAGGCAACTATACAATAATAATATTAAAATAGCGGCCCAAATCGGCTGCCAGGCCACCGGGAATTGTCCCGGTTCTCCCGATGGCCAGTCCGCGCCTGATTTCCACAGACACGCAGAACGTGCGTAACTGATTACAGTTACATTTATTTTGTAATTAAATTACGTAACGCCGTTACATGTAACTAGTTACTCCCCAACACTGATTACTATACACAATGAAATATAAATGTCACTGCCATTTGATGCTGGATGTGGCGAATAAGCTGCCAGTGATCAAAATATTGAATATGAAGTCATTGTAAACGATCGGTTTGAGAATATGGCTGAGATCGTGAATATGAGGCAGATGCTGAATGTACTGTGGAAGTGCACTCTGACGATGACAGCGATGGTCAAATCATCTGCTCAGATTGAACCTTTTAAGTTTAAAAAGGTAACAACATATGCTTTATTTTTTTTCTTCTGTAATTGTTCTTAAAATATCAAGAGAGTTTTTTGCTATTGCAGCAGTTAGAGATCCATCCGTGCTGGATATTTAGGTCCGGGTCACTAAAGACCCGAATATGTAATAATGATTGGCGAAACCTTCATGCATTTAAGGGTTAAAACTGTTTTGAGATCAAAACTTAGTATTGTGCATGAAAATAAGTCTTTATTAATCAATAATCTGCCCCTGTAATCAAAATTGGTGTATAAAAGAATAAAGGTTGTTGGTTCTTCAACTGCCACTATTTTAGCTGGAAACTGCAGTGAATTGTATGTATAGGTACATTTTTGGACTTATGTTTTTGTCCAGTGAGTATGGATGGAATTTTGGGGGCTTTCTACAGAAAGAAACTACATCAAAACTTTCAGACTTCAGATGTGAACGGGTTCATAGGGAGTCAAATTTTGTTTGCTTTTAGCATTTTCTTTTAAATCTGCCGAAGAAAAACTTTCTGTCGAACGGCCCTCATAACGTGTTTTTATTTTTCTAAGAAACAATTTCAGGTAATCGACAAGAAAAGAGAAGAAGACTGAAGAAAAATTAAGCATGAGTGCAACAGAATGACTGAAAAGAGATAATGGGCGAGGGAAAGAAAGGTGAAAGAGGCAAACGAGGTGCCGCAGGCTTCGTGTCGCTGGTTTGGAACTAATCCTCCACAGGAAGGACAACACGTGTCATTTCCTTTCATTTACATATTGCACATATTCCACTCTCTTCTGCTTCTTCTCCACATACAGCTTGCAAATGAAGGTCTGCAGAGAGCAGATAAGAAAACAAGCCCTCGGCTGCGGGCAACAACTCCAGCAAACGAACGGAGGGCGAGAGAGAAAAGGCCAGCTTTACCATAAGAGATATATACGCTGTAATGTCTGTGTGTGTGAAACTGGACGTTAATTGTGCTGACTCAGTCTGGATTGGCAAGAAACCTGCTTTGAAAGCATAACACTGACTTCGGCACAGCGCAAAACATCATTTCATTAATCTGTGTAATCAGTATTATTGTTTTGTGTTCCAGTAAAAATAGCTAAACATCCTTTAGAACAACATAAATTTCCTTGCGAAGCAAAACTGCGTATTGTGACTTGGTTTCAGTGACGGGTCTTGAATTAAGTTTATTTCTCTTCCTCATTAGCAAATTGCTGCCTCACTCAAACTCCCTATACAGACCCCGGCTGTATTTTATTTTCTCCTCATGTGAAATAAATTAGATGGAAAGTTGTAGAGAAATAAGCTTAAGCACTAAAATTACTAAAACTTAAATAAATGTAAATTAAAGCTAAGAAGAAATATTTAAAAAACAACAAAACAATAGAAATGACAAAAACACATAAAAACTGAAAAAAAGCTAATTACATTAATAAACACTAATAAATTCTCATTAATAAATTCTCAAAATGTTAATACAGTAGTCAACATTTGAAATGGATCAAAAAAGTTAATCAAAGTTGTCCTAAGACAAGAACGCATTTTGGTTTTAGGTTTTAGGACAACTTTGATTAACTTTGTTTTGTTGACTAGTGCAGTGGTTCCCAACCCTGGTCCTGGAGGCACCCCAACACTGCACATTTTGCATGTCTGCTTTCTCTGACACACCAATTTCAGGTCTTGGAGTCTCTACTAATGTGCTGATGACCTGAATCAGGTGTGTTTGATTAAGGAGACATGCAAAATGTGCAGTGTTGGGGTACCTCAAGGACCAGGGTTGGGAACCACTGGACTAGTGTACATAACTATATGAACATAATACTGTTTTCAGGTCAGTTTAAATAGAAAAACAAAAATATTGAAATTATAAAACGTACCACTGCTATGGAGAATGAGCAGTGAAATTAAAAAATAAAAGAAAAAAAGATTAATTTAATAATTAAAAACAATATATTACATTTAACCGTTTAATGCTGTTAATTATATTTAAAAAAGTAATCCATTAAAAAGCAATACATTTTTGTAATACATGGTTATACACTAAAAATCAATAAAACAAAAATGGAAATAAATACAAACTGATGCTAAACAGAAAAAAACAACAACTGAAATCGTAGAGATCTTGTTTATCTGAAAAACTTAAAATGCATGCCAAAATAAATATTTTTGTTGTTATGCAACACTGCATGCGTGAATGAACTCGTACCTGTCGCTGTACGCTGTAGCCGTTGCAGGCTGAGTATATCTGTACGCCGCATATCCACCCTGAAAACACAAAAATGACAAAAAGATCAACACAAAACAAACAACAAAACTATAATTTATCTGTCACACCCCAACTGATTTACAACACATACCTACTATGAAATACTGCATCATTTGATGTACACATTTCTAAGGCCTCTAAATGAGCAACATGATCAAAATGTTGCCATTAAACCTGTTGCACACAATCCACTCCATGCCTTCTGTCGTCTGATTGATAGTTTAGACCAGGGGTGCCCAAACTCGGTCCTGGAGGGCCGGTGTCCTGCAGAGTTTAGCTCCAACTTGCCTCAACACACCTGCCTGGAAGTTTCTAGTATGCCTAGTAAGACCTTGATTAGCTGCTTCAGGTGTGTTTGATTAGGGTTGGAGCTAAACTCTGCAGGACACTGGCCCTCCAGGACCGAGTTTGGGCACCCCTGGTTTAGACTTTTTTAGCAAGTAAAAGGCCTTTTAGTATAATTATACAAATGTACGTCTTCAGCTTGTGCTTCACGTGTCTCTTTTGAGAAACATTTATTATCTCTCAATTATCATTGTATTGTAATGTATTATATGTTTCGAAACTACAGAGCTTTGATCATAAAGCATTTAAATACCATCTTACTAAGACATATTATTGGAGATATAGATTGACGACTGATGTTTATATAATTTTATGTAAGTAGGCCTATCTGTTATACTGTTATAAAGATCTCATTGACTTACAAGCTTTCAGAATTCCATCTCACTTTTTGTCCATTTAAATATCAGCATCAGCACTAAATTGCACATTTTTGCTCAGTTTACATCTCTGAAAAAAACTGAGCTGCTGTTTCCGCCATATTCTCACCATCTCATACTATAATACTCAACAATAAACACATATGCACACGTTTTTCGTTAATGTTTTGTGTAAAGGTTTAATAAACTGTTCCATTTTTAAAAATGAGACTTTTCTATTATTTCATACGTCAGACTGGTTAATTCTGCAGCCTAGTATCTGTATAGCATCCTCAGAAGTGTGCGTATGATGCCTTCAGATGTCATCTTTATAGGTTTTGAAACACATCTCTCTTGGTTCTTGTTGGTTTCTCCAGAAAACGGTAGATTTTCCGCTTGTATCATAATCAGCAGAGACTCTGAGGTGGAGTCGAGCTCATTTGTCTGTAGGCAGATCGCTAATAACACACATTAATCAGAGCGTCAGAACGAGAACAGCTGCTGTTTTACGTTCTCCGGCCTGACTGGGGGGCGCTGCAACATGCGATAACGCTGCTGATTTCGATTTGAGATGCTGAGTGGAAGGCTTACATTGATAATGTGTGCCGCATTTAAATCGGGCACGGAAAGTTTATTGAGTAGCGAATTTGAGACAGTCCGCACAGAAAGGCTTGTGCGTTACTGAAACGAGCACACGGAGACTCTCCAACGCTATGGGAAGAGCTGGGTTTCCCATCACTCGGAAAACAATCTGAATCGGAAGAAGTTTGGGAGTGAAAGTGAAATGAAATCAGGTTAGAGGTTGAGCGGGGGATCGCGAGGTCATGTGACCCCTCCCCTGGGGACAGGAAGTGAGGAGGAGCAGGCATGGTGAACTTCCTGCGGGACCGCGCTGATTGGAGCCCCCGCCTGCGAACACACGGGGTAATAAATCAGACTGTCAGCACCTCCGGCCCAATACACAGAACATGCCTTTATCAGGACACCGAGAGCCCCGTCGCTAAATATAACAGACCACACCGCTGAAGACGAGAGAACAGACAATGAGAGGAGAGAGAGAGAACATGATGGGGGAAGAATGAGAAGAGACGAGGAGAGAAGACCAGAAGAGAAGAGAAATGGGAAAGAAACAGAAGAGAAGAAAAAAGAAGGAACGAAAAAAAGATAAAATCTAGAAAATAAAAGATACAAGTAATAGAAGTTAAACTTAAAGAGAAACAAAACAGAAAAAAGTGAAAAGCAAAGAAGAACATTAAACAGGAGAGAAGATGATGAAAATAAAATAAAAGATAGAAAAGGAACAAAAAAGAATAACATGAGAAAAGGAAAGAGGAGAGAAGATGAGAAGTGAAAAAAGAAAAGGGAGAAATCAGAAAAGAAAAGAGAAAAAAATAAAAGAAACAAAATATTAGAAGAACATTTGAAGAGAAACAAAAAAAAAACCCAAGTGAAATCAAATAAAATAAAATAAAAAGGAAGCAATGCAGAAAGAATAAGGAGGTACAATGAAAAGAAAAATAAATGAAAATGGAAAAGAAAAAAGAAAAGAAAAGTGAAAAATGAAAAGGGAGTAAATCAAATTAAAGAGAAAAGTAATGTAACCATTTCTAAGACACTAGCATCCAAACATATCAGTATATTCCACACAGACTCTCATTTGAATAAAATCAATTCACAAAATAAAATGAAAAAAAAAAAATAGATAAAAAAATATGCAGTATTTCAAACTGAAAACAATTTTTAAAAAAGGTAAGGAGATGAACTGAGAGCAGAGAATGAGAGCGAAAGAGAGATGTGTGAATGTGTTTGTTCTCCTGCGGGTCAGTGTGTCACTATCAGGGTGACACAGATGTGAGACATCTTACAGATATGTGTGTGTGCGTGTGTGTGTGTGTGTGTGTGTGTGCGTGTTTGTGTGTGTGTGTGAACAGCAGCGCCGGCAGGAAGATAAATCCATTTATCTGAAGCCGCTTCACCTTATCAGTGACTCACTGCAGACCAACCACAAAACGTTCACTACTGAGGGTCCACAGCCACCAATCAACAAACTACAACACACACACACACACACACACACTCTCTCTCTCGTGTCCCTTCTTCAATGAAAGCTAATCTTTTTCACCTGTTTTATCATCCATTTGAAACTTGATTTTTTTACCCATTTATTGGCCACAAAGAGTAAATTTTTCCACAATTTTCCCCTTATTTTTACCCACTTTATTGACACCAAATGTAACTTTGTCACAGTTTATTCTTATTTTTACCAACTTTATTGGCTAATAAATGTAATTTATTTTATCATTCATTTCTTATTTTAACTAATTTTATTACCCACCAAATGTGTTTTTCCACTGTTTTTTGCTCTTATTTTTAAGTTTTACTGGCCACCAAAAATATATTTTTCCTTATTTTTACCCATTTTATTGCCCACCAAATTTAACTTTTTCACAGTTGTTTCTTATTTATTTATTTTTTACCTATTTTATTGGTCACTAAATGTATTTTGTTCAACATTTTTATTTTATTTTATTTTTACCCATTTTGTTGGCCACCAAAATATTTTTTTCACCTTTTTTCCTTCATATTTTCCCCCTTTTCTGGTCACCAAATGTATTTTTTTCCCACTTTTCTTTTCTAATTTTTACCCATTTCATTGGCTATAAAAAAGTATTTTTAATTCTCTGCTCTGTTCACCACCTAACCTCTTTTTTTCCCCACAAACACTAACAGCACAAGCAGCACATGTACATAAACAACACTAAACTGGAGTTCAATTTGTTCTCTGTGAACTCCAATTTGTTCTCTGTGAACTCTCGCCTCAGTATTTTACCAACATACAGTACTGTTGTTTAAACAAGTCAAGTTTTCTATTTCTATTCCTTTTTAACTGTTAAACAATTGCAGGCCTGTAGCACTGAACTAAGGTCACGGGTTTGATTCCCAGTGAATGCACAAACTGATAAGCGTATACCTTGAATGCAACGCAAGTCGCTTTGGATAAACACATCTGCCAAATGCAGGAGTGGTTTGAAAGCACGATTTTGTGTGTGCGTGCTGAAGCTGGAGGACATGGAGAGCGCTTTGCTCCTTTGCCAAACTCTGAGTTTGTGGAGACTGAAGGGAATCTAGAATTGGGTTGTCAGGTTTCTTGGCAAAAGCGAGGCATCGCTTAATCGATGCCAGAGATCCTGGACTGGAATTACACTCCGCTCTCGTCCCTCAAGAAGCAAAGTTACTCACGTAGATCTCCGCGCCGTAGAATCCATCCTGATACACCATCCTGTGAGACAGAGAAGAGCGTGTTTGATCATCACAGATATGAGCATCAAAACTGCTACATCAGGAATAGTCACATGACTGTGAGAAACAAATGACTGCAGAGAGATGCACCTGAAAAACGACACGTCCAAGTAAGCTGTCAATCCATTAATTTTTAATTGCATTTATTATGTATCAGTTGATGTAATTACTATGGCACAGGTCAGTATTTGCTGAGAAAGACTCACGCGCCGTACGCTGGGATGGGTGGAGGAGGAGGAGCCGTACGGAAGGTGTTGTAAACGGCACGGCCTCTGCCCCGCAAATGAGCGCCCCTGTACGCCACCGTCGCTCCTGCCGCGGGATACGGGAAACCCGTCACTGTGCACACACACACACACAGACACAGGGAACATTTATGAGGACGCACAGGGCAGTAGATGAGGTGCATGTGTCTCTATCACACAACGAGACTTATAAAGACAACCAGAGTGCTGTTTGCATGTGCAAAACTCAGTCATGTTGCGAGGCGAGGGTATTCTTGCTGGATGCTAGTTGTTTTTTACTGTCTTGCACCGTCAGGTCTCTATGATCTGGTCTCTAGATATCGCTTGCATCTATCGTGTTTTATCATCCAAGCTTATTATTTTACACATTTATCAGTCACCTATTAGTTTTACCCATTTTATTGGACAACCAAGTTTTTTAACAGTATTTTTTAAACTATTTTCTCATTTTACATTTCATTTCATTTCTAATTTTTACCCATTTTATTGGCCAGCAAATGTAACTTTAACCATTCTTTTCTCTTTTTTTTAAACCCATTTTATTGGCCAAAAAAGTAATTTTCCATTTTTTTCCTTCATTTTTACTAATTTTATTGGCCATTAAAATTTTTTTTTTTCCAGTTTTTTTTTCTTATTTGTAAACATTTTATTGGTCACCAAGAATTATTTTTTAAACGTTTTTATTTATTTTTATCCTTTTTTGTTAATTGGCTAACAAATGTTTTTATTAACCAGTCTTGCCTTATTTTTAGCCATTTTATTGGACACCAAAAGTATTTTTTTATTTTTACTTATTTTCATTTTTTTTTAACTGACTAGCAAATGCACAGTATTTTGTTTACCATTCTATTCTTATTTTTACCTATTTTATTTAGCAACAAATGTATTTTCCCCGTTTCTTATTTCTCACCAAATGTAATTTTATTTTATTTTTTTTGGTTTTCTTTTATAATTTTTTTTTGTTGCATAACTAACCATAGGGTTTGATCTCTCTCTCTTTTAGTTTGCGGCACCATTGGTAAGTTTACCAAGTTGACGTCGAGATGGTTTCATTCTTCCTAAATCTGTCCGAGTTTATCGAGATTTATCAATGAATCGCACAACAAAAGGAGAAAACAAAATTTGGACAGTTTTTTTTTTGGTCCAACAAGAGCGTAAAAAAAATCTATAACAAATAATTATGTAATTTTATATAACATTTTCTGACACAAGGTAAGAATCAGTCAATTAAATTAAATACTGTTCGACTCCTCATAAGTGTCTCTCTATTTATGCTGCATAGGCACCCGTGTCGTGTAATATATGTAAATGAAGCTGATAATGAACAGGCGATAGGCTACACTGCCTCAATAAAAACACATTCATCAAACCAGCTGACATGCTGTGGCACAAAACACCAGAAAAAAAAAAACATCTCAGAAAAGCAGAGAGAGAAAGACATAAAAACACACAGTCAGTGATGGGATGGTTAGTCGGCTCAGCTGTTTAATGCTGGTTATTGTGAGGAGTTGGAGTGAGTAATCCACACACGGGGGAATAGACGCAGATTCATCAAATCAACAGCAAGTGCTTCATTATCCCCTTAACGTGCAGAGAAACAATCTCATCTACACTCATTAAAACACTTCAGACCGGATCAGACCGGACTATAAAAGAGCTTAAAGAGAGAGATCTGAAAAAAAATAAACATTATGTCATTATTGACTGCTTTAGGGGCTTTTTATTTGCTTTCAGGAGCTTAAAAGTGTGCGTTCAGTGTTTGTGTGTGTGTGTGTAACTTTTAAAAGCTATATACTATTTAAACATTTTTGTAATATTTATAACTTTTTATGTAATAGAAATAGTATAATTATGTTTTGATTATATAACTATATATTTATAAAAATGATAGATGTATAATTATGCATATGCATATCTATAATTACAATTTATGTTATATACTTTTACACATATAATTATACTCTTTTATACTAATGATTTTTTTGTATTTGATATTTAAATTACTAACAAAATATTTAGAATAAGGCAGCAGCTATTTGCACTAAATGTATTTACACTATTTTAAAATAGCATATTTTCTGTTATTTATAGCACTTACTGCACCTCAGTATTGTAGTACATTATAAAACAGTACGCAATAATAACGTATTGAGTGCAAATTGCAATTTTAATTCAAATTATTAAATGGATGCCACCTTAATGGGACAATAAAGCCCTCCCTACACCTACCTGATATTTTATTTTCAACTTTTCGATTATTTTGATTATTTTGATTAAAAATAAATGCCTTTCCGATTTGATATGAGATTTGAAAAGGAAGAAAAAAGTTCGGCAAAAGGCGGAATCGAACTCGGGTCGATCGCATGAAAAAGCATGTGCTTTACCATCTACGCCACTGGAAATGAAATTTAATGAGTCACTACTTTTGTAGAGTTGACTCCCACAATCACACGCTGGTAGTATAAATAGCCTCTGCCAACAAGATGGGCTATTTGCACTTGTGTAAATAGACACTCCATTAGAATAATTACACAATTTATGTAATTTACTACAATATACACTGTATTATTGTTTCATTTATATAATTACATAATCTATAATAATAATTTATGTTACATACTTACATAATTATATAAATAAATGAAATAATATTGTTTTGAGAACATTTCTAGCATCATTTGTTTGCAGATGCCACTTGGTTTAAAATGTGTATCCAATACAATGAAATTCACACATTTTTTAAGTGTAACTTAAAGGCAGGGTAGGTGATTTGGTTCAAAAAATTTTTTTTTGTGATGCTGGTTAAAAGTCTCATCACATCCCGACAGCAATCACTTAGAGGTCTAAATGTACACTGTAAAAAAAATTCCGTAAAATTTACGGTAAAAAAACGGCAGCTGTGGTTGCCTGAATTTTACTGTAAAAAATACGGTAGCAACGTTTTAGGTTTTACGGTTTTAACTTAAATTTACAGTTAAATATCGTAATTTCATTGACTGATATAATGTTAATATACCAACCTATTGAAGTACTGAAATCGGTTTTGTACCTTTGTAATACACTGATAACCACCAAATGCAGGTGGTGATGAGGAAGTCACATGATGAACCAAAGCCCATCACAAGCAGCTTTTAAATAATAACATACATAGAAGGTGCAGAGTGTCATTCACACAAACGCTAAACACCATCATGGTAACACACATGAAACTGAAATAATGCAATAAACATTCATTTAACAACATTAGGTGTAACACACAACCCTAATACACAAAACTGATAAGAAAAAACTAAGAAGAAACATAGTTATTTCAACAAAAAAACATAAAATTTGGAATGTAACGCCAGTCTTTTACCATTAAATTCACGGTCATTTTTACAGTATATGTATTTATATCATCTGTGCCAGGTATAGGACCATAAAATGGTCCTCCAATCAAATTATTCGGTCCAAAGATTACGATAGGCTGTCCTACCTGCCTGTCAATCTATGTATTTGCATACCTCCGGAAACTGTTTGCGCAGACATGATACGATATCGGCGTGTTCATTAAGTCAAGTCAAGTCAAGTCACCTTTATTTATATAGCGCTTTTAACAATACAGATTGTGTCAAAGCAACTGAACACTTTGCACTATTGCAGACCAAGTGAGAATGGAAGGCTTTATTACTGCAACATTATACGCTTTGTACTGTAATGTTTTCTCAGCTGTGAATGAGACATGAGGTAATCTGACAGCGTTGACGTCGTCTCTCATCGTGTCGCTGGTTAGCTTCTGGTTTGTCTGAGCGTGTTCATGTGTTTGGAGGAGGCATGGCTTTGGAGAGTGATTTGCAGGGAGGGTGGAATCTTATGCTTTCAAAGCTAGCATGCTATTGCTAGCCTCTGAAATCGCCTACCCTGTCTTTAATGTGAACGTAGCCTGATTATGACCTTCTAATGACACCAGATGCGTTAAGTAAGAATCAACTGTCAGGATGTCTTATTGTGATACATGACTGTAAAATCACTTAAAGGGACAGCTCATCCAAAACAAAGCATAACATTTTCATGCTATTGCTAGCCTTTCCGAAATCATCTACCCTACCTTTAAGTGTCCAAAGGGTCCAAAATAAATAAATAAATAAACAAACAAATAAAGAAATGAAGACAGAACTGAAAGGAATTCTTCCTTTGAAAGAAATCCTGATATAATAAACCCCCTTTCTAAAGCCTGTTAGATCCTGTACCCACTAAATTACTGAAAGAGTTGTTACCTGTAGCAGAAGAACCGCTTCTCAATATTATTAACTCGTCGTTGTCTTTAGGTCACGTCCCAAAACCATTCAAACTGGCGGTTATTAAGCCTCTTATTAAGAAACCACAACTAGATCCTAGTGAACTGGCAAATTACAGACCCATGCGATATCGTTGACTTGATTGCAAATGATTGCAAAGATACTATTTAAACTGAACTGAGCTGGATGATGACATCACTGAATTCAATGATGAACTGTCTTTAACTGAAAAATTAGTGTTTACTATTGTCATTTTGCATTATTGACACACTATTTTCCTAATTAATGCTGTTCAGTTGCTTTGACACATTCTGTATTGTTAAAAGCGCTATATAAATAAAGGTGACTTGACTTGACTTGACTTTATCACTATGAGAGCTGCTGTTCTTCATTCGTTAAAGTCATCTGAAAAGATCTTCAGCATCTATGTTTCCACCAGCAGAGCCAAACACACAGAGAGCAATCGTGGCAGCGGAGCGACTCTCTGAGCTCATTACCTCACACTCATCACTAGAGGCTCATGGGAAGGTTTGGGTTGCAAACAACAAAGAAGAACCAGGAATCTGGTGCAACGAAGACTTCCATCAGCACACACACACACACACACACACACACACACAAGTGAAGACTGCAGACACTGCACTATACTGTAACGAACACAGATATGACCAGAGACTGTCAAACTACAAAACAACGCAAAAGGCACCATGAAAGCATCACAGGAGTACCTTAAAAATAATATATTAGTATTATATATGTTTCTAAAGATACAGTATATAAAAGTAAATTAATTAAATTAATTATTAAAAGTAATTATATGACTAAAATACTGTTTTTATGACACCCCTGTTATGCTTTGATGGTTCTTTTTATCCTTTTTTGTTTATATACAAATATAATATATAAAAAATATATTAACAGTATAATTATTACTAACATTTAGTATATAAAGGTGAATTAATTAAACAAGTCATTGCACAACTAATACACTGTTTTTATATTGTTTACTTTTAAATACCATATTTAACATTTATAATTTTAGTACTATATTTATAATAATTACACTATATATAAAAAATAGTATACTTTACTTATATCATTATATACCTAACTACAATTTATGTTTTATATAATAATATAAAATAAATAAAGTATTATTTATATATCACATTATATAATTGTAACTATTTATTTGCATATAATTATACTTACTTTTTATACTAACATATTTTAAATAAATTTGACATTTAAATCAGTTATTAATATATTTAAAATAATTATACAATTTATTTACTACTATATAAATTGTATAATTACTGTTTTATTTAAATATACAATTACATATCTATGGTTGCAATTTTTATGTTATGTACTTGCATAATTATATAAATATATAAAACAGCATATACTACTACTATTATATTTTAAATACAATTGTTATTGTTGTTTTGAAAATCTGTAGCACCATTTTCTTGCAGATGCCACTTTTAAGTGCAAAAACTTCGGAGTGCAGTGAAATCCACGTATAGGTGGATTTGTTGTTGTTGTTGGCAACAACAACAACAACAAACTAACAAATAAATAAGTTATTGATTGTTTGGAAGGACATGAGCATGAATGGATGAATGAGCGAGTGCAAATGATGATATTATTTTCTTCTGGGTGATGGAAACTCTTTCCTGAGCATGTTAGCGGCTGCAGGCTGACAGCCAACTGCTGAACATATGCTGACGTTTACTCCTGATAAAGCGTGTCTCAGCAGCAGACGAGGAAACACACACCCCTGAGAGGAGCTGCGGTATTTAAAGGGTCGAGTGTAACGGTAGAGATCTGAGATGGACCCTGAACTTCCTCCCGATGAAACCATAGCTGCTCGTCTCATCAGAACGCAACGGCTTGGTATAACAGCCGTCAATAAATGGAGAGAAACCCCGTGAGTGTGTGTGTGTGTCGCTGCACTCCAGCGCTCGCATTCTGTTAGACAACTGAAAGCTAATCTGAGGCACTCACAAAGTCCATCCATAGTAAAGAGACCCACAATCTGATAAGTGTGACTGGACTCTTCTCTCCTCACACACAACACACACACACACACACACACACACACACACACACACATACACACACTCACATACACTCACATACACTCACACACATTCAACACACACAAACAAACACACACACACACACACACACACACACACACACACGGACATCTCTCTAGTTCACTCACTTTATGCTCTCTACATGAACAAAAAAGACTAAAAAAGACTCCTTTAAGTAACCTGAAATATCATATATTTAATATACATATATTTGTATGTAACGTTATATTTACAATATAATTATGAAATCATCAAGTCATGATTGTAAATGTAATTAACAATTTTTTGTATGTTACCAGTTTCACAACTCGTGAACACAACTTCAGTGACAAAATAATAAGTTTGTAAATAAGTAAATAAGTTTGATTCATTACTGTGAATCAGTTCAAAGTGTTCATTTCATGCAAATTGATTCAAAACTCTTATTCAGCATTCACTGGCATCATCACTTAAACTGTTTAACAAGGATGTAAATATGTAATATAAATTCTATCATCTATATATCTAAAATATTACAATATTATTATTATTATTATTATTATTTAAAAAATAGAAATACATACATGCATACATGTGTATATAAAAGCCTTTGTATTAAATATATTTATTACAAAAGCAAAATAAAACAAAAAATAGGTATGTATCAACTTAATAAAATACAAATATTTACTTGAATACATATTTACAAAATAAAATCAGCCATTGAATCGTCTATCTATACATAAAATATTTAAATATTTAGATAGATCTAAAATGTATTTCTATCTATCTATCTATCTATCTATCTATCTATCTATCTGGATCTGTAGGTAACCCTGTGTGTTCTGGTGAATTAGCTGTGTGTGTGTGTGTTAGCGTATGGCTCTGCTGAGCTCTACTGTCATTTCATTTTCCTTATGAAAGACTTTTACAGTCATCGCGACTCGAGGGCAAATCAGAATGAACTCAAAACAGAGCGTGCAAAGCGAACTAAAGCCAATTACTCTGCGCTGAATTCTTCATTTGTGCCACCGAAGAGTTTTAAAAGAAATGTGATCCGTGACTGCTAATCAAATGGAGCCCAGAGCTAACTAGCAGCGCTAATGATACGACCACCATCTGACTGCCATAAATTACAGCAGCGTTCAACAGCCTGTTCCTTTATTGGGAATGGAAACCAATGTGGTGTCTAGTTTGGCTAATATCACGCTAGCATGAGTTGTTTTATTGGTGCTGCTGGATTGGCGGCTGAGGAGTGCAAACGCAGCGCTCTCCGCTTCACCTCCATAAAGTGGGAAATCACTGACATCAGCACTGCGCCTCTGAGCAAGACATTTAAACCCGCATTGGCCCGGATGGGACAGAGCCACTAATGGCGCTTTTCCACTGCATGGTATGGCATGGTACGGTTCGGTACGGTTCACTTTTGGGGGGTTTTCCACTGGGTACAGTACCTGGTACCTGGTACTTTTTTTAGTACCACCTCAGTTGAGGTTCCAAGTGAACCGTACCGTTACCAAAACGTGACGTGTAAACTCTGCTGATCATGGATTGGCTGGAGAGAATCGTCACTACCTGCATCACTGAACTTGCGACACAAACACAACAGAACCGCTAGATTTAAATCAGCACAGCCAGCGAAGGATCGAACGCAACTGTTTTGAACGAGCGCACCTTTTGTTAACAACCAAACAATTTTGTTGTCTGTTGAGGAAGTACAGACGTTCCTCTCGTTGATAGCAAGAGCTTGATGGGGCGACGCGGAATGAAAAAAGTTTTTCAGGAGTCGCGGCAGTAGAGGCGGCGCAACTATAACGACATGTGAATGATCCCGCCCACTCTAAAGCGGTACTAAACTGCAGTGGAAACGCAAACCGAGCCTAGCCGTGCCGCGCCGAGTCATACCACGCAGTGGAAAAGCGCCATAATACTTCTGCAGTGAACCCAATAACAGCAGATACATGACAAACATCACTACTGATCACACCTCTGCACTAGTGAGTGAGTGTCTCAACCTGCAACATCTGACTGATTCCTCAATCTATTAGCCTGGAAACACCCTAGCAACCAGTCAGAATACTTTAGCGACTAAATAGCAATGCCTTGACAACCATTTATTAATCTATCATCCTAGCAACCAGTCAGAGCACCCTAGTAACCAGTCATAGCACCCTAGCAACACCCTAGTAACCAGTCAGAACAATTTACCAGCAACACCCTAACAATCTAGAAATCAGTCAGAACACCCTAGTAACCAGTCAGAGCACTCTAGCAACACCCTAGCAACTGCATAGTAATGCCATGGCAACCATTTAACTATCTATCATCTATCCAGCCATCCATCTATCCATCTATCATCCTAGCAACCAGCTAGAACACCCTAGAAACAATTCAGAACACTTTAGCAACCAACGATCTATCTGTCCATTCATCCATCACCCTAGCAACACACTAACAACAATCTAGAAATCAGTCAGAACACCCTAGTAACCAGTCAGAGCACTCTAGCAACTGCATAGTAATGCCATGACAACCATTTAACTATCTATCATCTATCCAGCCATCCATCTATCCATCTATCATCCTAGCAACCAGCTAGAACACCCTAGAAACCATTCAGAACACTTTAGCAACCAACAATCTATCTGTCCATTCATCCATCACCCTAGCAACACCATAACAACAATCTAGAAATCAGTCAGAACACCCTAGTAACCAGTCAGAGCACTCTAGCAACACCCTAGCAACTGCATAGCAATGCCATGACAACCATTTATTTACCTAACAACATCCTAGCAACCAATCAGAACACTATTGAAACTGCATAGCAACACCTTGGCAACCACAATCCCAGTGTGGTAATGAGCTTTGTGCAAATGGTTTGTGTCTTTTGAAACTAAAGAGCAAAAAATACTTGACAAATGATCATGATTATTACACTACAAACTAAAGCTAATTTACATTTGAGCGATGTGGGGAAATGATTCATTTTGAATGGCTGTTTTTGAAGTAAAACACCTTCTTCAGTGAGAAACCTCCTCACCTGCGTAGAGCTCCGGTCCGTAAACAGCTCCTACCACTGGATTGAGTTTCCAGCCTGCAGAAACAGTACAGAGATGTGCTTGAACAGATCCCGCAGCTATCACAGAGAGTCAGATGTTTTAAACAGCTGTATGCTGAGAGGAGCTCTTACTGTTTGTGTACGGGTTTACTACTTTCTTATTCGTCATCACTCTCGCTGTGGCGTTGTTCACCTGAGAGAGAGAGAGGGATGTGAGTGTGCTGCTGGAACATATATCAGAAACACATGCATATGAACACTGTGCTCATGCAAACACACATGCATGTGAGTAATATCCCTCTGCTCTTCCTGTAATCACCCACAATGCATCTCTTCTGGCTGTTCTGAGCCATGCACACCACACTTTACAGAATGCGTTATTATAGTCGGATATTTTGCTTCACTTTTTTTTAATAGATGCTTGGAATTGATGACATACACAAGCAATGGATAAAAAACCCATGAATAACAGCAGTAAACAACACTTTGAGCATGATATATGATCTGAAATACAGTTTGGTTTAAACAATTTTTACCCAATGAAAAATGGTGGAGGGTGATGAATATAGTAAGATTCAGCACGTTTTTTTTTACATTTAATAGATTTCATAGATTCAGCTTTATATATTTTAAATATTTGGTTTCACATCCAACAGATTAAATTCCTCTCAGAGATCAATAAAAATTCAAGAAATATTCTGGGCAATTTTCAACTTAATATCTATTGACAGTATCTGTCAAATATTTTGTAGTTTTCTCTAAATTGAACAAATATCATATCATATCATATCATATCATATCATATAATAATATATACAAATACCTACAATTAAATTAAATTAAATTAAATTAAATTAAATTAAATATTATTATTTTTATCACTGTACAGTAACAGGAATTTCAGAGGAAATGTTCTTAATATTAATTTTAATTATTGTTACAATGCAACAAATGTTAGAAGTCCTAAAACTGTATAAACGTATAGTATACAAAATATAGTTTCTTTTTTCTTTCTTTTGATTTTGGGGTGAAAAATACCTTCTTTGTTTTTTTGTTTTTTTTTGCAGTTGGTAGAGCATAAGCCATATTTAACCCAGAAGATTGCTTTCAGATGTCACAAACACACACACAAATGTGGACAGGTATCATGCAGATGCTCGGGAATCTCAGGATGAGGACAGGAAATGAGGTCAGCAAGCAGGAGAGGAGGACGGAGAGAAGAGGAAAAGGAAAGCACCTCGATTTTACGTCCTTCTACGATTGTACCGTTTAGTTTCTCCCGCGCATGATCTGCGTCTGTGCTCGTTTCAAAAGTTACAAAGCCAAAGCCCTGCGGACGCATGGAGTGAAACAGAAGGAGAGAGAAACCGCATTGAAGGGGTTTGGAGAGAGTCAGGAGCCCACGACAGGAGGAACATGATCAGGAGGATTACAGAGACACACTACAGTAAAACACCAGCACAGATGCACAGTCTGTGTGTGAAGAGCTTCATTTCAGATCATGTTAGTGACACAAATAACATACAACACCTATAAACCTCTTTCAGAATGTCACATGTGAAATACTGCCTTACTCGGCGTTAAAAAAGTGACTAAATAAGCTTTAAAGCGAGTCAGTTCCCTCGACATTCATAACATATTAGCCGGCAACTATTTTCAGCCGAGCATGTAAAACTCTGGCTGTAAATTTAATTTAATTAATTTAAATTGATATACAAAAATGTATTACTATTGCAAAAAGAATATAAATATATTTTTATTTGTAATATGTATAGGAATAATTGATTTAATGTCAATTTAATATAATTTATTTTATAGTTAATATTTTATTATATTTATTTATAAACCCTGGGAGATGTATATACACACACACACA
>NW_015544163.1:192041-215155 GCF_001515605.1 Sinocyclocheilus anshuiensis
AAATTAAATTATTAGTTTTTTATTACATTATTTATTTAATATTAACATAAATATAAAAATGTATGTAACATTTTCATTTTGGTTAACAACTGCACAAAAAAATTGAACATTTTTTGTTATTATATTTAAAATATTTTAATTTGTTATTGAATATATAATTTATTTATAAACATAAATACTATTTATAAACATTAAACATATTCTTTGATTTATTTAATACTTAAAACTATACATAAGCGTGTATATATAATACATAATTTATATATTTATATACACATTTATATATAAATTATTCAATATATCATACTGTATTACTAATATTTATTACTAAACATTTGTTTTTTTTTATAAAAGATGAAATATCAGTCATATAGTTTGTTTATAATTTATTATTTGATTTAATATTAAAATATCATATCATACCTAGAATTAAAAAAAAGAGGTTCAATAGTGTAGCTTGAAAGATGGTCTGTGATGACAGAGTGTCCAATAGGAGTGGAGAGGGGGCGGGGCTACATGTGATGGACGGATGCTGTTTGGCTAATGCAGGATGAGCTACTAGCAGCTCGAGGGGTGGGTTTATATCAGTCAGAGAGATAAAGGAATAGACCGAGGGCCTCATGAGTCCCGTGGACATCTCACACGCCTGCATCTGCTCTGGTTTATCACACAATAATGAGCTTACACAGAGGGCCAAAACACAGCCCATTTTTCAAAAGGGACAAACATAGTGAATGCAAATTGCTGCTTCTTAGAGAATAGATTGTTTATTAATGGGCCGGTTGGTTCATTATACAGCAGCGCTGTAGGTGGGGACAGCAAGGCATCATGGGTAATGGGCTTTGTAGGGCACACAGCAGCGAATGGTTGTCATCTTCATCTTATCTAGCCGTGGGGGGGACAGTGACTGCTGACAGAAACTTCAGCACGCACCTGTCAATCATGCTCTGTCAATATTAAAGCATTTCTGTTAGAGACCCCAGATATAAAACTGTACTGTGAGTGTTTATGAAAAATGCATGCCGACTTTTTTGTAAAACAGGTATAAAGCTTAATTCAGTAGATATAGCTGCAGGGGAGACCGGGGCTAGTTGTCACAATAAAACCACACTGACATACATTAAGAGTCACTATATAATGAAACTTTTTTTATATTTTACCTAATTGCATTGATTAAAATCTATTGCAAATCTATTTACATTTAGTATGTTACTTTGTGTTATATTTCAACAAATTAAATTGACTCTAAATAGTATTATTTATGCACTATTTGAGTTTTATTAATATTTTTAATTAGGATTTTATATGTTCAGTTTTGATTTCAATTGTTATTTATTTATTTTTTTATTATTTTTTTTAATATTACTATTTAGGTTCGATTTAGTTTTAATTTATTGTAACCAAGGTTCAGTTTTATTATCTTTTTGTAATTTCTAATTAGTAATTTTAGTGGTTTGTTTAGTTTTAAGTTTTTCATCTAACATTTATATTTTTATTTATATTTTATTTAGTTTAAGTTTCCCACCTAATATTTATATTTCTGTTTTATTTATTTATTTTTTCTATTTCAGCTTAAATGAACAAAAACATTTTTAGTTATTTATTGATTGATTGATTGATTTTTACTCATTAAGAGTCACTGTATAATTAAACTGCATTTCAAATTTTTAATTTTAGTTGAAATTTTAGTCATTTTGTTTTCAGCTTTTAAACATTACTAGGTTCAATTTATTAATTAGTATTTTTAGTGCTTTATTTAGTTTACATTTTTCGCCTAATATTTATATATACGTTTTATTTTTATTTTCATTTATATTTTAATTCCATTTCAGTTTTATTTTCATCAACAATAACATTTTTTTATTTATTTATCTTAGGTTTCAGATAAACATTTAGGGCATTTTAATGTTTAACATTCCAGCAAGTAGTGCTCCGAAATATCAGAACATATAGGGTTTGGACATTACTAATATTATTTTTACACATACAGCACTGAAGTAAACATCATGAGTTTGTACTTTATTCTGTCTTTCGTCTGAACAAACAGTGGATCAGCGTGAAGTCCTCAGCTGACCTCTCTCTACAACCAGCGCTCTGATTAAGTGCACTGCCGTGTCTGTTTTGTTCTTTGACTTTATAGTCTTTAATCTGAGTCGAGGAAGATCAAACCGGCGTCTCTAAGCCAATAAAGAGTTCAGAAGAGAACGAGAAAGATCGTGGCTACACAAACAGAGAGGAGAAGAAGGCAAGCGTCATTCATACCTTTGATCCTCTTTCATTAAAGATAATCTCCACGTCTAAGATCTTCCCAAATTGCTGCAGAAAAGGAGAGCGGGAGAAACAGAGAGCGAGGGAGAGAAAAAGCAAAATGAAGACGGGAATAAGAGAGAGATAAATCGATTAGGAGCCTCTGTGTCCATGAGAAAGTGGGGCTCGAAACCTGGGATGAAATAATAACATCATGCATCCGGCAAACTGGAAATTACATAACACACAGGACATGCTAGATGTTTCCCACTGCAGGCTTCATAAAACAACTTTTCCTGAGTTTAGATTGTGAAAAACTTTTGCAATTCTGTTGCTATAATCACATTCCACCGCATTATTAAGTGTCTGCAGACACTGAGGTCTCTGGCGTGAGGTTTGTAATGTGAAGTCTGTGGTGTGAGGTTTCTAATAAGATGTTTTTGGAGTGAGGCCTCTGGCGTGAGGTCTGTCAGGTGAGGTTTTCATTGGAAGTCTGTGGCGTGAGGTTTCTAACATATTTTTGAAGTGAGGCCTGTGGCGTGAGGTTTCTAACATGATATTTTTGAAGTGAGGTCTGTGGCGTGAGGTTTCTAACATGATATTTTTGAAGTGCAGTCTCTGGCGTGAGGTCTCTAAGCAGAGGTTATCTTTAGTCTGTCATGTGAGGTTTCTAATGTGACATATATGAAGTCTCTGGCATGAGTTTATATTGTAAAGTCTGTGGTGTGAGGTTTCTAATGTGATTACTTTGCAGTGAGGTTTCAATTGTAATGTATATGGAGTCTCTGGCATGAGGTCTCACATGTGAGGTTTTCCATTAGAAATCTGTGGTGTGAGGTCAAAAGGCGCTTTCGCACCACGTAGTTCTAGGATGCGTTTCATATGCGTTTGGCCAATCATTGTACACTTACGTCACTGGTTCCTATAGAACTGTTTTAGAACCTACTCTGAAGTAGGAGCTAATTTAGTTCCCGCAAATGGAGTTTCTATGACTAAAAACTAAAACCGCCAAAAAGCGTGAACTTCCACCAATAATTCTATGGAAAGGTTCTTCTGTGGTGAGATATGTTTTTTAGAGTGAAGTCTCTCACGTGAGGTCTATCATGTCAGCTTTTTTCATTAGAAGTCTGTGGTGTGAGCTTTCTAATAATTTAATTATATTTCTAATGTGATGTCTATAGAGTCTCTGGCATGAGGTCTATCACGTGAAGTTTTTTTTTTCCAGCAGAAGTCTCTGGGGTGAGGTTTGCAATGTGAAGCCTGTGGTGTGTAATATGATTTTTTTACAGTGAGGTCTCTGGCGTGAGGTCTTCAGTGGAAGTCTGTGGTGTGAGTTTTTTTATGTTTTTGCAGTGAGGTCTCTGCCGTGAGGTTTTATATCTGTCGGTGGTGTGAGGTTTCTAATGTGTTGGTTTTTCTAGTGATGTTTCTGGTGTGAGGTCTCTCAGGTGAGTTTTTTTTTTTTTCCTATCAAAGTCTGTGGTGTGAGGTTTCTAATGTGTTGGTTTTTCTAGTGATGTTTCTGGTGTGAGGTCTCTCAGGTGAGTTTTTTTTTTTTTCCTATCAAAGTCTGTGGTGTGAGGTTTCTAATATGATGTATATGGAGTCTCTGTTGTGAGGTCTACCAGATGAATCTTTTTTTTTTTCAGTAGAAGTCTGTCGTGTGATATTTCTAATGTAATGTATCTGGAGTCTCTGGAGTGAAGTCTCTTGCATGAGGTCTATCGTGAGGTTTCTCATGTGAATTCCGTGGTGTGAGGTTTCTAATATGATGTTTTTGCAGTGAGGTCTCTCAGGTGAGGTTTTTCAGTTTTTCATTAGAAGTCTGTGGTGTGAGGTTTCTAATATGTTGTATCTGGAGTCTCTGGCACGAAGTTTCTAATGTGATGTTTTTGCATTGAGGCTTCTGGCGTGAGGTTTTTAATAATACTTGTCTGTGGTTTGAGGTTTCTAATGTGATGTTTCTGGAGTAAAGTCTTTGCTGTGAGGTCTCTCAGGTGAGGTTTTGTTAGAATCTGTGATGTGAATTTTCTAATGTGATGTATCTGAAGTCTCTGGAGTGATGTCTCTGGCATGAGATTTATATGAAGTCTGCAGCGTGAGCTTTCTGATGTGATGTTTTTGCAGTGAGCCCTCCGGTGTGAGGTTTTTCATTAGAAGTCTGTGATGTGAATTTTTTAAGGTATCTGCTAGGACTGTCAAAACGGCTGAAAAACAAAATTCGAATTTTGTACTTAAATATTATCAAAATTCGAATTATATTCTAATTTAAAAGGCATAATTTCAGTTAGGGGGGAAAAAAGCTTTTGGCTTCTCTCCTGAGGCCACAAGAGGGTGCATCAAACAAAATATTACGCACGTTTCTTCAAAGCATAATAAAATAACATGACTATGTTTGAAAAAAGTGCATAATGTTTAAAATAATGTTTATAAACCTTATATAATTAAAGTTGATTAAACAATTAGAAACAAAACAGAATCATGCATGCATGTATAGTTTAATACAGAAGACTGAAAACCAATCACAAAGAGTACTTTCTTCATTTATTAAAAACTTGAGTTGCAGTAGGATGGGGAAAAACCGCCATAAAGTCGTGACGCATGTTTTTAAAAAGTTGAACTTATATAAATTTTCCATGGCTTTCTAAACATGCGGCTCCCTTGTGCGTCTCTTGTTGCGAGTGCAACAGTGATAGATGTCCCTCTAGAAAATGTGATAAATATGTGTTCTGTGTGAACGGTTTGGTTTCGGTTTTGACGTAAATAACATCATCTCCGCATTGATGTTCTTTTTTCCCCGCAGTATTTTGAATGAACAACGTAGCAGCGCCACATCTAGTGGGTTCAACTGGATAGACTAACAAAAACATTAAAATGCAATGACACTTACATCGTCGTCGCATTTCGTGCTCCACTGATAAGGCTGCCTGACGCACACCTAAAATTCGAATGCAACGTTTTTGCATTCGAATGTGGATTTTTATTTTAAATTCGACGAATATTCGAAATTCGATTTTTTTTTTGACAGCCCTAGTATCTGCAGTATCTGGTGTGAGGTCTCTGGCATGAGCTCTCATCAGAGGCCTGAGAGTGTCCCTAAGAGAGGTAAAAAATGGGTAAAACAGGCAATTTAATTATGTACACATTTTATTTTTATTATTATAAAGATAAACTAAACTATGTGTGTACAGTCTGTTTTTTTCTGTCTTTCACTGATGACAAGCTCCTTTTTCCTCTCTCTCCCTCTCTCTCTCTCTCTCTCTCTGTTTTTGTTGTGTGTCATCGCTCCGAAGGAGGGAAACGTTCACCAATCTTCGATTTAGCTTCCTTGCTGTCTGGATCGTTAGAAAGCGGAGGGATGAGGGACGAGCGCAAACCCCTTTAATGAGCGCAGAGAGAGGGTGGCTTTTAACTGATGCCTGCAATGGTCGTATTATTTCATTAAAAGTAATTACCCTGTCGAGCATGCTGCATCGCCATCATTTGGCCACTGCGGTAGAAAATAAAACCTCTGCGAGTGCCGTGCCGGATGGAGAGAGATGACACTGGAAGTGCTAATAGGATCAAGAGCGGTGCAGTTGTCTACAGACACCGACTACAAAAAAGGATGAATAGACTGGGTTATGGGGTCAGCGCTAATCAGACTACATGCTAATGTTAATTAGCTGTTTGTGTGAGAGAGGAGAGGTCAGGAAAGAGTCGCTAGACATGAGAAGCAAAGATTCGGGAAGCCTTCATCTTCATTAACAGCACTGCAATTGGGAAAGAAAAACCACACGAGATCTCTTTAAAATCTTAGTTGTTTCTCAGACAGCGGTTAGATGAAATGAAGAGTGAATGCGGACTTTTGGTTAAGATTCCTGCTTCTTGAATGTTTCTTCTGAGAAAAAAAGTCACCAGTAATCTCACATTTCTCCTCTAGAGCTTCAAACGAGATCTCAATAATGTCTCAAACTGTTCTCAGATTTGCCAAGTGTGCAATCAAAGTCAGAGGTCTCAATATGAACTCAAAATGTGTCAACATCAACTAATCTGGCTGCGGTCTGTATTTTAGGAGAATCATCTGAGATGATACTGAGACATAACAGTAATCTCCTTTTAAGTCTCCGGAGCAATAACACTTTCTGGTGATCTTTCGGCATAAATCCAGAAACGCTCAAACTGGAAAGAAAAATCCCAAATGAGATCTCATTAAAGCCTCAACTGCTTCCCCTAGATTTCCGTAAGATTAAGGCTTTTGCTGAAGTCTTCAGCTTCTCATATATTTCTCCTGAGAAAAAGACTCCAGTAATCTCACAAGATCTCAACAATGTCTAAAATTGTGCTCAGATTTGCCAAGACACCAAAGTCTGCAATCAAAAGTCAGATATCTTCATATGAACTTAATTTCTTATCAAATAATCTGGCTGCTACATTTTCTTTTTTCCAAACAGATTTTAGGAGAAACATCTGAGATGATACTGAGACACAACAGCGGACTCGTTTGTCCCATGAGCACTAAAACTTTCCTATGAACAGTGATCTCTCAGTAGAAGATCCAGAAACACTCAAACTGTAAAGATCACAAATCACAAATGAGATCTCATTAAAGTCTCAATTGTTTCTCCTAGATTTCAATGAGATTCAATGGAGACTTTTGCTGAAGTATCTCCTCAAACTTGGGGGAAGTCGTGGCCTAATGGTTAGAGAGTTGGACTCGTAAACCAAAGGTTGCGGGTTCGAGTCTCGCACCGGCAGGGATTGTAGGTGGGGGGAGTGAACGTACAGCGCTCTCTTCCACCTTCAATACCACGACTGAGGTGCCCTTGAGCAAGGCACCGAACCCCCAACTGCTCCCCAGGCGCCGCAACATAAATGGCTGCCAACTGCTCCGGGTGTATGTTCACGGTGCTGTGTGTGTGCACTTAGGATGGGTTAAACGCAGAGCACTAATTCCTAGTATGGGTCACCATACTTGGCCACATGTCACGTCACTCACTTTAAAACTTTGCTCAGATTTACCAAGATATCAGTATCTGCAATCCAAAGTCAAGAGATCTCATTACGAACTCAAATTTTCTCAGCATCAAATAATCTGGCTTTTATCGACCTTTTATTTCTCCAGATTTTTAGGAAAATCATCTGAGACATAACAGCAAACTCCTTCAACTTTACTTAGCAATAAAATATCCCTCTGATTGCTTATTTTTCAGCATAAGACCTATGCTCAACCTGGAACGAAAAGTCACAAATGAGATCTCTTTAAAGTCTCAACTGTTCCTCCTAGATTTCGATGCAATTAAACATTTTTTTCGCAGATGCTTCTCCAGGCAAACAGACTCCAGTAATCTCACATTTCTCCTGTAGAGTTTCAGTAGAGATCTCAACAATGTCTCACACTGTGCTCAGATTTTCCAAGATACTAAAATCTGCAATCAAACGTCTCAATATGAACTCAAATATTTCTCATCAAATGATCTCAGCTGCTCTCCACATTCATTGTATGCCTCTAGTTTTATTTCTCCAAATGAATTTGAGGTGAAACATCTGAGACAATGCCGATACTAAAACAAATCGAGTGCAATAACATTTCAAGAATGACTGTGCTCATGCTCTTTTTGTTTGTGCTACAGCTGCAATGGCTTAATATTATTGCTCATCCAATCAGCTTCTGTGTGAAACTGTAGGCTGAAATCTATCAATTTATTCAAATGAATGCACATTCTGCGGAGGGCTCAATCAGAGACACACAAACACATTAACTCCCCAGCGTGAGCTCCGTGTTGTATGCTGGTGTTTTCCCTGGCTAATTGTTTCAACCAGGCCTAATGGACCAGTGATAGAGATTAATTAGTTTGGTGGGAAAGTTGCGTATGGTTGGGGAAGTGGTCGTCTCTACTGAGCATGCTCAGTTACCCCCTGTAGTGGCAGTTTTCTCATGCATACATGCAGTAAAACCTTAGCACAGCGCTGCAGGGAATGAAGCACTTAGTAGTTTTGCAGAGAATTGTGCTGCAATTGAATACAATTGAAGCCACTTTGGATAAAAGCACCTGTCAAACGCATAAATGTCTGCCAAATTATTACATTATGATATAATTGGTTGTGATCAACAGCTTGCCAGTATCACAGTTTGCTATGGAAAAACGGTATACTGGAAGCTTACAAAGTGTGATTTTAACCGAAAAGCATTCAAAGAAATTCAACACATGCGCAGTGTATTCTGGGAAATGACATGTTGTTCCATCTGGTTAAAAGTTAATTGAATACAAATGATGAATATATAAACTAAATAAAACAAAGCTGTTTGCATATGAAACATCAAACTTTTAAAATATTTGTAACTTTTATTAATCAATAAAATATAAAAAACTCAAAAGTAAATAAAATTCAATATTAAAATGAAAGCTAAAATATGAAAACTATAAAACAAGCATTTGTCAAGTTTATCTTTTAAAACTCTAGCTTTTCTAGTTAAAAACAAATTACAGTTATATGAATAAATTCCGAACAGCAATTCTCCAACCTGTTTGTAACCTGAATTCATATTCAGCAATTGAATCGGCTTATAAAACGCATTCTCAATTAAATTCTGAAAGGCCAGAGTAAAAAATTGCAAACTTTAAGCCTTCAACAAGTTTATTTTGATACAATTTGCTTTACTAGTTTACAAATTACAGTTATACAACAATATTTGAATTCCAACTAATTTGAAAATTCAATTAGCGATTCTCAATCCTGTTTGCAACCTCAATTCATATGCAGAAATTAAACTGCAACTTAAAAGGCATTGTCAATTCAATTCTGAATGGCAAGAGTGAAACCAGTCTCCTTCAGAAGCTGGATTAGCTGGATTCTATGGCAGGGAATTATGCACAAAGTACCCTGCCAAAAAAGCTCATGTCGTATTCTGCAAACCAAAGCAGTATTGAAGGCAGTTTCAGAGCTCTGCGTCTTTTGAAGTGCTCTGATTGGTGGGGTTTACTTTAATGCGAGTGGTCTCTCCATACAGATGAAGACTTGTTCGCTGCTCACAGGAGTCAGATTTAAGCAGATCTTTAATTCCGTCTCTTAAAAGAGGAGAGCCGCAGGTGGAATGCTAACATAGTGTCTGCACAGCGGGAAAGCCGGAGATGAAGGTAAGGCCCCCTGTGAGAGAAATTCCCAGCAGCCCTTGAGGCCCACAGGCAGAGGAGAAGAAGAAACAGCCCTAAAGCCAACACAAAGCCGGAGGTTTTACTTCTAGGAACACTCTCTCCTACCTCACATTTCCATACGGACATCCTCAGTAATAAACCACTCTGCTCCGGATAATGAGCCCCATACTTCTGCACTCATTAGCGACTCCCAGACTCCAGCGCTTTAGCCTGCGACGCTAACCTGACGCCCCACTCATTGATTCTCCGTTAGCAAAGCAGCTAATTAGCCGCACTGCTTTCCTTGGCAAACCTTCGGCC
Organism: Sinocyclocheilus anshuiensis; assembly: GCF_001515605.1. Classification (NCBI taxonomy): domain Eukaryota; kingdom Metazoa; phylum Chordata; class Actinopteri; order Cypriniformes; family Cyprinidae; genus Sinocyclocheilus; species Sinocyclocheilus anshuiensis. Next base: position 201,725 of record NW_015544163.1, read on the forward strand.
CTGCTCACCACAGGCTAAATCTCCATTAGCCACGAGGCTAATAAACGCCGCCAAGCCTTGTTAGCGCGGGATCGAGTCATTAGCGTGGCTTACTTGAGTCTGTGCAGGCAGATGGAGCTTATAGCGAGTGAATACGTCTTAAGGTGTTGGGCTTACACGGCTATAGTATGGCCATATTTCCTTTGTTTACCTTCTGTGATGTCTTATGCAAATGTGGCTAACTTTCAACATGCTAACAGCACGCAAAAGCCATGTAGTGCTTCAAGCAATTACAGCAGAGTGCAATCCATTTGGTTCTATTACAATGTAAAACAAGATTTTTTTAAAAGTTGTAAATAAACCAATGATTATTGGAGTATGGTTTCAAGAAAATAATTTTTCATTTTTTTCTACTTTTAAGGAGGTTTTTGAGTAAAAACTGTTTACTTGTGAAGGAAAACAAATGAAAATTTGCTGAAAATGCAGTCATCCTCAGGCCATCCAAGTAATTTCTTCATCAGAACAGATTTGGAAAAATGTAGCATGTCCTCTGCAGTGAATGGGTGCCGTCAGAATGAGGGTCCAAACAGCTGAATAAAAAGCGACTATAATTAATAATGTTTTCTCCAGTCATAAAGTCCATCTCCTTTTGTCTCTCACATCAAAATCCAACCACACATGTGTTTAGAACTGCTTCATACTGTTTTGGCCGCTAAACGGTTCTTGATCTGTGCAGATTTCTCTCCTAATTCAGATGAGGCGACTTGAGAAAGCAATATTATGGATCATGGATTTTAGCAGGAAGTAATGGACTGAAGTTAAAAATGTCTTAATGATAATGCTGTTACTTTCAAACATGCAGCCTTTGCTTCTTGTTGATTATTGTGATGTTTTTAATCAGCTGTTTGTACTCATTCTGACGGCACCCATTCACTGCAGAGCAAGTGATATGATGCAAAATTTCTCCAAATGCATCTTGATTTAAGAACATTCAGATATTTATAATGGAAAACAAGACCAAAGTATTGAGCAAGAAAGGATGCCAGCTTGGTTAGTAGTGATTAAACAAACGTCCCCAGTCGTCCATATTGTTTTTGGCATCCATATTGAGTTTGCATCATATATCTCTGCACCACCTATGCACAATAACTGCGAGCTAATTACTGTGCTGATTTGGCATACACAAACCTGGCAGCCTCGGTGAACAATAATCCAGCTATCACAGAGCATGATGGGAAACGAGCGAGGGGCCACAGACCATGTTGTATGCAATTTATACGGCTACGCAGCGGTCTGTGCTGTAATTAACATCATCTTTTCGACAGGGCCACCGGCCGACACCAGCCCAAACAAATGAGCACTGTTTAAAGCAGCTTTTCTGGCCAGCCTGCTGCTGATGGGTCATTAAGATGATTGAGATGATTTCAGCAAATAAGAAAGAAGCGGTGTGTCTGTGTGTGCACAGACACATTTACCCTAAAGGTAAGTTCACCATATCATATGCAGAGAACGGTTAATGTAATTCATATATTCAGATATAAAAATGTAATTCAGACATAAAAATGTTCTTACTCAGTATTTTTGTCTTGTTTTCCATTACAAATATATACTCATTCTTAAATAAACATGTATATTTGAGAAGCAAAACAACTTAAGATACTAAGTCTTCACAATTAAGGGTGCTTTCACACCGGGCCCGTTGTTTCGGAACCTGGCGCGTTTAGAACCAGGCTATATCACAATGTATGATGTACGTAAGTTCCGTGAAAAGCATTAGCTTTGTTGTTTTGCTAATACTTCAAAATGAACCTGTGAATGTCTGTGGTTGAGCACGTCTTCGCCATTCAAAATCAAAGCGCACTTTTTCAGTTTTTCATTTTTCATCTTCTTCGTAGTAAGTGCATTTTAAAAATGTTTTCCCGATGAATCCTGGACTCCTGCTCAGAATGATAAATGAATACGGATGACAGCCATGATAGCTAAGTGGAATCCCGGAAAATAAACCGTGGAACTTTGACCAATGTGAGTTTATGCTTAGAAGAAAAACTCTCTGCCAATGAGGAAAGAAAAATGAGGAAAGAAAAAAATTCCCTTACTTCAAAGGGAAAACAAGTTTATTTTCTTGCCCCAATGGCATTTCTTGTTCTCAATTTTCAAACTTAATTTTGACTTTTTTTCCCCCAGAAAACAAGATTTGATATCTTAAGTGCAATTAATTATACTTGATAAGCAAAAAAATTAATAAAATAAAATAAATAAAATAAAATACCTTTTTTTAGAATTAAAATTACGTGATAAGTAATTTTGCTTCTCAAGTAAATGTAAGTTAATTTAAGAATGCCTAGATACTTGTAGTGGAAAACAAGACAAAATATTGAGTAGGAATTATTTATTTATTTATTTTCAATGAAGTAGCTAAATATTTAATATTTGACAACTGTTTATGACAGAAATGACCAACAGCAATTATTCTGTGATACAAACTACTCAACCTTTTTTGTCTAATTTCACCATTCTAAATTCAAAAAATAATTTACGTGATTCATGTAATCCATAATGAATGTGGCGAGACAGGAAACATTTTGCTGTTTTGCCTTTTTAAATTATGTACACATTCACACTTATTTGTATTTTAAAAATGTACTTTGCAAATAGTTCAAATTGATTATAAATTTGACTTCTTTGTGGGAACAGATTTGGACAAATGTAGCACTACATCACTTGCTCACCAATGGATCCTCTGCAGTGAATGGGTGCCGTCAGATTGAGACTCCAAACAGCTGATCAAAACATCACAATAATTCACAAGGGTTAGACTTTATTTTAAGGTGTCTTTGTTTCAGTGTAATTGTAAAAACTGTAAAGTATATATTAATTAACTACATGTACTTACTATGTTTAGGATTAGGGTTTGGCTTAGGGTTAGTTGCATGTAAACATGCATAATTAATTGTTATTATAATAGTAAGTACATGTAACATGTAACAAAGACACCTTAAAATAAAGAGTTACCTCCACAAGTAATCCACACCACTCCAGTCTGTTAATTAACATCTTGAGAAGTGAAAAGCTGCGTGTTTGTAAGAAACAATTCCATTAAAGCATTTTAACTTCAAACTGTTCAAACCAAAATATGCAAAAATGCAAAAATGCAAAAAAAAAAAAAAAATCCTAATCCATAAAAAAGCTTCTTCCAGTGATAACGTCCATCCACTGTTCTCCTCTCACATCTAAATCCACCCACATATGTGACCCTGGAGCACAGTCTTAAGTTGCTGGGGTATATTTGTAGCAATAGCCAACAATAACATTGGATGGGTCAAAATTATCGATTTTTCTTTTATGATTTTTAAAATTTCCTACCGTACATATATTAAAACTTCATTTTTGATGAGTAATATGCATCGCAAAGAACTTAATTGGAACAACTTTAAAGGCGATTTTCTCAATATTTCGATTTTTTTTGCACCCTCAGATTCCAGATATTCACATAGTTGTATCTCAGCCAAATATTGTCCTATCCTAACAAACCATACATCAATGGAAAGCTTATTTATTCAGCTTTTTTTCTTTTATGCCAAAAATCATTAGGATATTAAGTAAAGATCATGTTCAATGAATATATATTTTTAAAATTTCCTACCGTACATATATTAAAACTTCATTTTTGATGAGTAATATGCATCGCAAAGAACTTAATTGGAACAACTTTAAAGGCGATTTTCTCAATATTTCGATTTTTTTTGCACCCTCAGATTCCAGATTTTCAAATACTTGTATCTCAGCCAAATATTATCCTATCCTAACAAACCATACATCAATGGGAAGCTTATTTCTTCAGCTTTTAGATATAAATCTATGTATAAATCTCAATTTTAAAAAAGTGAGCCTTATGACTGGTTTTGTGGTCCAGAAAACAATATTATGAATAGAGGATGGAGGTTGAAAACATCTTAATAATGGATTTGTTTATCAGAAACACGCAGCTTTTCTCTTCATAAGACATTAACTGATGGACTGGAGTGGTGTGGATTACTTGTGGATTATTGTGATGATTTTATCAGCTGTTTGGACTCTCATTCTGATGGCACCCATTCACTGCAGAGGATCTATTGATGAGCAAGTGATGGAATGCTATATTTCTCCAAATCTGATGGAAAAAAAAAAAAACCCATCTACATCATGTATGGCCTGAGGATGAATACATTTTCAGCAAATTTTTGTGTGAACTATTCCTTTAAAGAGCATGAATCCTCAGGTGATGAAACCATGAAAGAGGCTGCTGGCTGAAAGCAAACAGAAATGTGTTATAGTACAAGAAGTTCTCAAACTCACCCCAAACATTTGCCGTAAATCCGGGTCACGGAAGCGGAAGGGGATGTTGGAGACATGTAACCGCTTGGGCTGCTGTTTTTCCGTGGACTCTGAATGCGGCACCTGCTGGGAAACTTCTGTTTGCGTCACGTCTTCCGTCTGTCCGAGCAAAACAAAGACAAAAGAGCCATCCATTCATGAGTGCCTCCAGGTTAAACTCGCAACGAAAGAAAAGACAATAAGAAAAAAAAAAAAGATGAAGGATAGTAAGTTAGCCTACTTATCTACAGATATAATTTTTCCCTCCAGCTGCATGCGGCTAAACAGACGTTGAGTTATGGTGGCCTACCTGAGGTCATGCATCTACAATACGATTATTAATCTCCACCTGTTACTGTCTGAGAAGCCCAAACACACCAGATATACTGACAAATATCCAGCAAACACACACACACTCACGCTCGTGGAGGCCATTGGCTCGTTGTTTCCATCATTATGTTGATGATCCGCCACAAATGAAACTTCAGACGCATGTGACAGATGTTTTCTCTCTCCGCTAGCTCAGTCGAGCAGAACGACACACACACACACACACACACACACACACACACACACACACTCATTTTCATGTGCTCGCTTACAGCAGCATGTCATCAGAATGTCATCATTGAGGTAAAAAATGTTCAGATTCATTCAAACACACACACACACACACACACACACATACACATATGCATGTACACACAATGACAACGACATCAACAAATCTCCCCAGAGCATCACGGGCTTCATCAAAACATCAACACACAGCACCAACATTATTACATCAGCTCGTAACGGAGACACACACACATACAAACACACTGTGTGCGGCACGCGTGCAAATACATGCAGTCAGTTCTGCCAGTAATTTGACAAATCTCACGAAAACATGAAAGTATCCTGTATGATTTATTGCTAGAAATATTGCAAGTGCAATTGCTAATGATGCTTCATGAGAGCAGAAACGGGCACAAATTTAAGTCATTATTCACTGAAAAACTCGTCTGCTGCAGGTCTCAAATGTGACTAAAAGCATAAAAAACAGTTCTTGTTACTTAAAATAAAATAAACATGAACTGAACTGGAATAAAATAAAAACTTAAGCTTATTTAATTTAAATAACATTTTCAGCATTTCTCATTTTTGTTTAGTTTAACTTTATGTACTTAACAAAAAAATAAATAAATAAAAATAATAAAAAAAAAACACAGATATTTAAAAAAAAAAAGGAAAAAAAAGACAAAAACCACAGAACAAAATGAATAAACTTAAAATGAAATCAAAATGAAAACAAAACAAAAACTAATTAAAACTAATAATACAAATATAATCAAAGTTGTACTAAAATAACACTGGTCACTTGTAAATTTCAAATACTACTGGTTCTCACAAATGCATGCGTGCCAAAAAAAAATAAAAAAGATATCACAAAAACACATGACAAAATTAAACCTTATTTTAATACTATTGCATTGCACGGACACAAATTAAAAAGCCAATAAACACATTTTCACCCCAAAATCTCATTACTGTAATGCATGTTTGTTTATAGTTCGCATTGATGATTCTCATTATATTCCCATTGCTGTAATAGTGTCATTTTTAATGCTAATGTCATAAAAAATACTGTTATATATGATTTTTTTTTTAAATCAGCAACTTAATGGCATATAAAAAATACTACAAATCCTGTAATTTAAATAACATTATTTATACTTTTTTCTGCATTACAGAAATGAGAAATGGGGAAATGTGTATAAAAGTCATGAAAATAAATGTTCTAAAAAATATAAATTATTTATTTTCCTTTTGATTTCAGGGTGAAATATGACCTGAACATGTTTTAAATTAAATTATCATATATTATTATTATTATTATTATCATTGACATTACAGAAATGAGAATTGGTGGAATTTATATATTTTTTTTCTTATTGTTTCTTTTGATTTTGGAGTGAAATATGAGCCGAACATGTTCCTTACAAGTTTCCTGACATTCACCTTGTTTTTCACCTTGTTTTTGTTTTTCTTCTATACATGCGAAACACAGGCTGGTGCTGGCGTGGAGTCATGCGGCGCGTGATTTATGATCACACGTATGTGCATATGCAGACACATGCAGTACATCATTCATTACACACACACTCAACGTGCTGCTCCGCTGTAGGGAGGAGTGTGATACATCACTCTCATTTATCTCCCAGCATTAATCACCCCAGCATCATCATCATCACCATCATCATCACCAGCGTAACGACCGTCGGCTTTATTGTTGCCATTATGATAATCACTGTCCCGGCAGTAACGAGGCTCGTTTGTGCTCTTTTATGGCTCTCGCCTGCGCTCTGACACGCACTGTTCTCACTGACAGCTGTCTGACTCCATCGCTCTGCCAGTGTGTTTCTGGGGCCGCAGGTGAAGACGGGGCCACCAACCCCGCTCCTCCCCCTCCCAGCCTCACTGCACCCTGGGTAATGGGAGGACACTCGTCCCCCGGGGCCGCGTGGAGACGTGTGGAGGTTAATAGCACACAATGACTTAGCTTTATCTCTCTTTCTATCTTATTCTTTTTTTTCTATCTAATAATCTTCTTATAAGCATAATTCTTACTAAATGGTTAGATTTAAGCTTAAAGGGGTCATCAGATGCAAAATTTACTTTTGCATGTTGTTTGAACATAAATGTGTGTTGGCAGTGTGTGTACACATCCACATTTTAATGATAAAAATCCACCCAGTGCTTTTTTTAAATCCCAATAAATCATGAGAACTGTCTCAGATCAAGCCATTCTCAGATTCTTGGCTGTGTGACGTCACACAGACCCAGGCCACTCCCACGATTGTTGATTGACACTGGCGCTTTACCTTAGACCCGCCCTGAGTGAGCTGTCATCAGTCCGCCATTGTTTCGAGTCGGAGTAGACAAGAATGACTCCTAAGCGATTGAGGTGTTCTGTTGTTGGATGTAATAATGAACATAGCAGTCGTCATTTACTCCTGACATCTGAGCCGCTGAAGACGCAGAGGATTATGTTTGTTTCTGAAGGGAATGCGCCCCCGATCTACATAAATGCGTCTATGTTTGCGCAAATGATTCATGATCCAGTTTCACCCACAGAAGAAGTGAGTATAAGGTTTTTTATGAATCTTTGCAAATCGCCTTTCCTAATAATGTGCTGGTTAGCAAGTTCCACGGCTAAATGTGGCTAAAGTTCGTGAGAACGGCTCTTCACCCCACGGAAGAGAGGGGCGGGGTCAGCAGAGCTCATTATCATTTAAAGGCACATGCACCGAAACGGATAGCTGTGAACAGAGCTGTTTTTGACAGGGTAAAAAGGTTGTTGTTATACACTACCATTGAGAAATTTTAACCAAAGTATGTTATAGAATTTTCATTAACCCTCTGGGGTCTGAGGGTGTTTTGGGGCTCTGGAGAAGTTTTGACATGCCCTGACATTTGTGTTTTTTTCAGTATCTTAAAAACATAAATGGCTAAAGACCCTAAAGAATAATTTCAACTCGTGGAAAATGGGCATCCGATGACCCCTTTAACACACGAAAAACTAAACAAATTAGTCAACAGAGTGTGTTGTAAGCATAAACCTCACTAAATGTTGTTCAATTTATGGTCAGCACAAGAAAAACAAAAAATTTTTGCTTTGAATCTATAAAATGTATTTATTTGTAATAATTTGTTTTTCTTGTTGTAAGCATAAACCTCACTAAATATAATTGGATTAATGCTTAACACATTCATTTCAATAATGGTGACATTAAACTGAAACGCTCAAAATAAAATAAAATAAAATAAAATAAAATAAAATAAAATAAAATAAAATAAAATAAAATAAAATAAAATAAAATAAAATAAAATAAAATAAAATAAAATAAAATAAAATAAAATAAAATAAAATAAAATAAAATAAAATAAAATAAAATAAAATAAAATAAAATAAAATAAAATAAAATAAAATAAAATAAAATAAAATAAAATAAAATAAAATAAAATAAAATAAAATAAAATAAAATAAAATAAAATAAAATAAAATAAAATAAAATAAAATAAAAAGTCCCATTTCGGTTGTGAATTAGAAAATAGCAAAAGAGCAATAAAATATCAATAGCAATAAATTATAAAAAAATATGTATTAAAAAAACTAAATGAAAAATATATAAAGTTATTTTGAAGCACTTTTAATAAGTCACACTCTCCATCAGCACAATAATCATTTATAATGAGGTTTAAGCACAGGGCCGTGAGCGTCTGAGAAACATTATCAGCCACAGAAAACTATGAGAGAGAAATCCACCCGGCCCAACGAGATTAACTAGTGAGCGTGTCCACCTTTCTGCTACGCTAAATTATTCATGCTACACCATGTACACGCATAAAGAAAACAGGCCAGGAGGAAAATAAAAAGCAGAAATCTGAAAGAGCATTACAGAAAGACGAGACGATTTTCTGAGCAGAACCGCTGAGAAAACTACACTTTGCTTCTTATTTAAGATGCAATATGCTAAGCAAGGCCTCAAAAACTAATGAAACTGCCAACAGGAACTGCATAAAGGCCACTGCACTGCATTCGTGTTAACACTCCCCAATGCACTGAATACATAGTGCTGGTATTTAGACGGGTCTTCAGCTCAGAAACATCAATTAACGTCCCGACTGCATGAAGCAGGAATGATGCAAACAGACACGGCACTTATTCGGTGTCACTCTGTCTGCGAGCGGGAGCTAGTAATGCATGACAGTGATGATGTCATTCCAACCGCAGCGAGCGTGACACGTCATTACAGTGGCGTCAAACGCTCGCTCTCGCCTCATTATTTGGTACTCCCAAAACACAGCAGCTCCTCACACACCTGCCCATGCACAGCTTCCTCCACGGCTTCATAATCACTGCATCATCTCAATATTTTACAGTGACTTATGGGAGATTAACCCTGTCCACTTTTAGATGCTCTGTGACACAGGTTCATCAGATGAAGTTCAAGTGATGTTTCTGGTGTGAACTCAATAAGATCTGCAGCTGAAACCCAAATTCATATTCTTAATGCATGTTTGTGGTCTTTTTGATTGAACAATTCATCAGTGTACGCTATTCCAAAGGGTAGCAACGCTGACCTAACGGTGAACGCCTTCACCTAATTTGGTGTTACGGGTCAAAAATCACCCACCTTTTAAAAGCGTATGCTTTATTATCGCCAAGTCGTGGATTCAATCTTTTTGTCAACTTGTTTTCTTTCATGTAGAACAGGTTGTGTATTTCCTTTGGAACTTATAGGCCTCACTGATCTGAGCTCAAGCACATCAGTTTTGGAGTGAAAGAACAAACAAACATTATTTGTGGATAAACTCAAAGACTGACTTTGACTGAAATAAAAGTTGACAAAAACACTGAACCCAGTATTTGGTAACAATCTAGCATAACAAGAAATTTATAAGCAATTATTTGTACACTCTAAAAAATGCTAGGTTAAATATAACCCAGTGCTGGGTTAAAAAGGGACAAACCCAGCGGTTGGGTTGTATTGAACCCAGCATTTTTTAGAGTGTAGGATGGTCATTTTTGATCAGGAACACAAGTATAACAAAGTGGGAAGAATGATCACAAAAAAAGTATATTTATATATTTTTTTAGAAAAAATAATGTCCTCTCAGGCTAAAAATGACCAAAACATAACACAGATACACTTCATTTTGATATATTTTTCAGAAAACATTACTTAATATCTTAAGTAATATTTTATCAAAAGGTTTAATTGTTCCATTAAAAATAATAATAATAATAATAATAATATATATATACAGTATATATAATTTGACTGTTATTACTATGACTATTATTATAGTTATTATATGACTATTATTTTTATTCGTCAGGCTTTACAGGGTTAAAAAAAGCTAACTACATTACTTATAAACAATGATTGAAAATCATTGTCAAATATGTCAAATCATGGTCATATACAGTATATCAATATATACTCTCCTGAAATGAAATTCCATATCTTGAAATTATCACTGCGATCAATTGGTACCTAACAAGTTTTCAGAAAACAAGACCTCACTAACTTTGCTTCTCAAGTGAATCCATCTTGATTAAGGAATGTTCAGATACTTGTATTGAAAAACAAGAAAAAAATACTGAGAAAGACATATTGCAGTCCGAAGAGTAGCTTGACTGTATATGATGTGTTGACGAGCGTCACAGTTAGTGTGTTTGACGCACCGGTGCTGTGTTGCTGCTGCTGCTGATGGCTGGCGTGTTGCTGTCGGCGTTGGCCAGATCGCTGTGGGTCTGTGCAGGTGTGTAGAGTGTCAGGCCGTGATCCGGGATGCGGTTCTGTCCTGCGTAGTCTTGCGTGGGAAGCGCGGTGAACTCAGCGGGGATGCCGTTCTGCGGCGGATGCGCGAACTGCGGGGTGTAAGTCTGGGCCATCACGTCCGCCGGATTGCTGGCCTCCTGATTACCCTGCAAACACACATGCAAATGAAAGCATACATTAAACCCATGCGGCCTTCGCATATGTGCTGGCTAGCAACTGATTACATGTAATCTGGAGTTCGTAACCAGATTCCAAAAATGTTGTACTTGCAATTAAATTCTATTACATTTTAAAATGCTCGTAATCAGATTACAATTACTTTTTAAGTATTACATGATTACAAATGTATAGTGCTGGGCAATGATTAATTGCGATTAATCGCATCAAAAATAAAAGTTTTTGTTAATATAATATGTGTGTGTATTATGTGTGTGTATTGTTATATTTATTATGCATATATAAAGACACATACATACAGTATATATTTTGAAAATATTTACATGTATATTTTTATATTCATATAATTTATATTATATATATATTTAATATATAAACATAACATATTTTTCTTAAATATACACATGCATGTGTGTGTATTTATATATACATAATAAATATTTACAGTACACACACACATATATTATGTACACAAAAACTGTTATTTTTGATGCGATTAATCGCGATTAATCGTTGCCCAGCATTACAAATTTATTGATTCCTCTTTTTTTCCCTCTTTTAAATGTACAATAAAAAACAAAATATATATATATATTCTGTGTTGCATTGAATACAGTGAGTATTTACAATATATAATAGCCATATACGTGTCATGTAAATTAATTTGCAACCCATGCATCTGAATTTGGGGACAAAACACCATTCAGTCCAATTATACTATGCATGAGATGAACAATTATGCATGTTGCTAAACTCTGCCGATGCAGAGCTGAAAAAACTAAAAAAAAAAACATGGACTTTGACCATGTCACTGCTTTTTTTCATGTTTATTATTGTTAGTTTATGTGTAGTCTCAGCCTCAGACGTACACACGACGTCTGAGGCTGACATGGCTAAACGTCTGATGCATACGGCACACAAAAGTGGAAACACTTCAGGAGTTTCGAAGTCGTCATCGGATTGGTTAGATTATACAGGATTTCCGAGAGATGTTCTTTAACGTTCCGCCTGGAAACAAAGAGGCCGTGACGCCAAACCCCTCACGAAAGAAGAAAGCCGTCGTGTTTACAACTGTGACGAAGAGCGCTTATCCGGATCAACTAAACACTGGATTTTCAGAAGTATGTGAAAAAATTTAAGTTCATGGCATGGAATCTTTAAAATACGTCCGAGAGTTTTACACACCGGTCTGTTATTGTGGCGACATTTCCACGCCCCAAAACGTGACGCTGAACGAAACAAACTGTGATTGGTTGTTTGACATGTCGGTCAAATGGCCTCATGGGTGGGCCTTGGCCAATGAAAGCTGCCATGGATTCCAGACCTTCAGCCCTCAGTCTGAAGGTCTGGCTACGCAAGACTAGTTTATGTGATACAGAGATTCCCAAATGTTTTCGTTTTTGACTTAAAATATTTATATTAGTCTTCCTGAGATTTAAAGTTAATATTTAACAACACATATTTCTCTGTTTCCATTTTTAACAAGAATCCCAATTAAACAAACAAGTTTGGTCAAAAGTAATCTAAAAGTAATCCAAAAGTAGTACCTAAAATAAGTAATCTAGATTACATTACTGACTACAATTTTCATCAGGCAATTTGTAATCAGTAACAAACTACAATTTGTAAGTAATCTGGCCAGCTCTGGCCGTATGTTCAATCCCAGCAATGCAGTGCATGTCTGAGACGAGTGATGAGGCATTTTTATCTGCGCCTCTGATGGGCCGATCAGGGAATTTGGCCGCCCCGCACTTTAAATAGGCCAGGAAAACAACGATCACATCTCACGGATGATTACAGACACGCTTGATCATTCCTAATGAACAGACTCTGTGTTGTAGAAGCCGCTCCGAGGACCAGAGGCCACTGGGACTTTCCACAGCGCGGAAAAAAGGGAAATCAGCCTCCTTACAATGTTTTGACTGAGAGCTTTGATTTTCCTGACAGGTTACTAATGTTAACAGCGCTCAGACGCGTCTTCACATAAACACTTTCTGCTCAGTGCTGTTTGTCAAGCTGCAAGTGTTGCGCTATAGTCAACTCTATAAAGCCTGCAGTATCATATCTGATGCATTTCTAAAGCCTCTAAATGATCAACATGATCAAAACGGCATTCCTTCTCTCGTCTGACTGATAGTTTAGACTTTTTTTAGTAAGTAAAAAGCCTTTTATATTATAATTGTACAAACATGCACCTTCAGCTCATGCTTCGCATCTTTTTGCTGTGAAATCTTTACTGCTTTTTATAAAGTAAATGTAAGAATAACTTTTATACATGCAACAAATGGTATATTTTCGCTCAGTTTGAGCCTCTGAATAAAACTGAGTTTTTTTTTCTCCCTATTTTCTTCTTATATCATACCATATGAAGCATAAAAGCCTGTTTTATCCAATATGATACTCAGCAAAAAACACACAAGCAAACTTTTCTCTAATGTTTTGTCTAAATAAACAGTTCCATTTCAAAAAATGTGATTTTGCAGATTTTTTTTTCTTCTATTATTTCACATTAGGCTTTAAAGGGATAAAAACCATTGAGAGGGGTTATAAACATTGAGAATGACTGAAATGCCACACACACACACAC
>NW_015544163.1:215475-217666 GCF_001515605.1 Sinocyclocheilus anshuiensis
TATATATGTGTGTGTGTGTGTGTGTGTGTGTGTGTTTGTGTATACACACATACACTGTATATTCACACACAAGATCTAATTTTAAGATATGGATCACTGTAGTCTAAGGCACAGTTTCACTGGACTTCTGGGTAAAAAAGAACAAAAAAGAAGAATCTGTATTAAACAGATAAAGCGAATGGAATCTCTGAACGCAGGAGGAAGATAAATGCACTTGATTTTCTCCGTCGTCTCCTCTGGTCGGGCTTATTTCATGTTTGTCTTGGCTGTTGTTGCTGGAGATCTTTCCTGGAGTCTTAATGAGGCGAGAGCCATCAACCGCCGTAAATGAGAGCGAATTACAGCTACACAGAGAGATCCTGAACAAACCACAGGTCCCAATTAAAGCTCAGAGCATCTAGAGCTGATTCAGGGTGAGTGGAGTCGGTGCTCAGTCAGTTTACTTTTACTTCAAATCAATCAATGTTATTTCAACATCACTGAGACTATTATAGCGTTCAATATTTTGAATTAGGATTTATTTCTTATATCCTCCACTATTACATTGTGTATTTGTGTCATTTTTATAGTTTTAATTAATTTTTATATCAGTTTTGTTTACAAACTAAACAAAAAATGTTGCCTTTGCAATGAGCTGAATTAAATTGTTTAATATTTTACTTTATTTCAGTTTATTTTATTTCATTTATTTGAATGTTTATTTATTGCAAGTAACACAAATGTTTTTTTCCTTACTTTTAGTTTACCACTAAATACATTTTATATAAACTAAAACAAACATAAATCATTTTAGTTTAAGCAGTGTAAATATGGAAAATAAGTAGTGCAAATCTACTAATATTAACAAGAAGTCCAAATTTATGCTATTAAAATACTATGAAAGTAAAAATCACAAAAAAATGTACATAATATAAAACAAATAGCTCATATACATTTAAAAAATATATATCAAGTAGTATTTAGTTGGTTAGTAGGTAGGTTATTTAGTAGTATGCTAGTATTTCTGCCACAGGATGAAAAAAAAGTTAATTGTGACTTTCTGAGAATTTAGACTTTTCATCTTGCAACTCTGATTTTTATATCAAAAAGTCCAATTTTTTTTTTTTGCAAGAAAAAAAAAGTGTGAAATATCAACTAAAAATGATAAGAACAAAGTCTGTTTTTTTGTGAGAAAAAAGTCAGCATTGTGAGATGTAAACTAAAAACAGTGAGGAAAAAAAGTCAGCATTGCAAGAATAAAAGTCAGAATTGTTAGATATAAACAAAATTGTTAAAAAAGGTCAGAATTAGGAGATATAAACACAAAATTGTTAGAAAAAAAGGTCAGAATTGTAAGATAAAAAGTCATAATTACCTTTTTTTTATGTTGCATTCTGTAGCAGAAACAAGTATTCCAGTCCCAAAAGTGCACAAACTAAACTTACCTAACTAGTGCACTTAACAACTCTGAAAACACACTTTCATGACGCAACACAAAACATGGTACAAAGCAGCATTGAGTTTCAAAGCAGTGAAACACAAAGCCACGCTTGCTGCCGTGTGTGATCTCTGCTGCCACTCTGAAGTGTGTGACAAGCACATTTTCTGAGGGCAGATGAACCAGACGAGAAAAAAGAGGCTGGTAAATCAGAGGAGACGCAGAGAGACCTTTAACCCCACGAGTCCAGCGCCGATGCCCTCACATCCCACACAATCACACAGACTCACCGCACACTTCTCACACCAGAGCAGAGCAGCGCTGAGCCATTCATTCCTGCACTCCTCCTACGATTAATAACATCTCATCATGAGCTCATTAACATATGACCGCCCACATTTACATATTAACAGATCATCACTATTCAGCAGCTTCAACCGTGTAAACCACATTAATACACACGTTATAATAGAAATACAGTACACAATTGTGCAAAAGTTTGGAGTTGGCAAGATTTTTAAATATTTTTTTTATGAGAAGTTACTTGTAGTAAAATTATACAAGTGTATAGTCCAAAGTCCGAGATTCAATTGATACCTAAGGGGGGGGAAAAAAGAAAAGGTTTCAAGAGTTTGAAAATATAAAAACAGAAAACTTTTGATGTAAAATTAAATTAATCATATAATTAACACTGTATATCCATGTGCCGTCATTAAAGCAAACGGAGGACAAACTAAATGGCATATTCAAATGACAATGGCATTGCACATTTTT
>NW_015544163.1:218499-221862 GCF_001515605.1 Sinocyclocheilus anshuiensis
CTTTTTTTTTTTTTTTTTTTGCTAATGTAATGTATTTAAACATATATGTATTATTTAATTATATGTATATGTATATATATGTTATAATTAACATTATAACATGTATATAAACAGTGTTTATTAATATTTTGAATTACACACACACACACATGTATATATATATATATATATATATATCTTTTACTTTAATATGTTTTTATTTTAATTTGAGTTAAAGTTTTAGTAATTTGGTTGTGTCCTTGTAAGTTTTATTATTTTGTTTTTTTTAAATATGCCTATATAGTTTTAATTTTTATTTCAGTTTTAGTTTTAGTTATTTTAGTACATCAAGTTAGAGAAACAATGTCTTGACCACTTACTCAAATAAAATGTATTTTTACACTTAATTTTATAATTATTTCTTTAAACATTAATTTTTTTCTTTTATTTTTTGAGTTAACATTTAAGTAGCAATTTTTTGTTTTATTTTGATTTTTAGTTCATGAACTAAATTTGCACAGTTGCATTTATTGGTATTTATTATCATTTATAACTGCATTTATTAGATAAAGATTAATATATACTGCAACAAATTAATTGCTCAATGCTAGTTAATTTTAGTTAACTAGTGATAACTACTGGGACCGTATTACAAGGTGGTTTTTATTTTAGTTAAAATTGTAATCATTTTGTTTTGTGTTTTTGTCATTTTTATTCGTTTAATGAGTCAACCTAACCTCTATCCAGTCTTAAATCCACAAAGTTAAGATTTTTAATGAATTTATTGAGTTGTTTCAAACATTATTCATACAATATTTGCATATAAAAATGGACATATACTTTATATCATTAAGATTTGCAGTGTAAAGTATTAGACAAATAATCCTCACATGATCAGAAAACGTCAAAGCCTGTCATTTTATTCTTAGGGCAAAAGAAGATGTTCTCAAGCAAATCTCTCTCTATGCTGAAACTTTAGATCGAGGTTACATAATAAAGGTGTGTGTGTCCTACACACTCGATATTCAGCACTCACAAGCTCTAATGAGACAAAGTTAAGCAGTAAAACAATATGATGCAAACTGACAAAACCTCCCACAGCTGGCCTCATTACTGACCACTGAGAGACTGAGACACGACACACTTCATCGCCTTCTTCCAATTAAATGTCTTCAATTGGACGGAGGCCTGGTGACCACATACATCCCATAATTGATGCCACGGCCACCGTGTGTGTGTGTGTGTGTTTTATGTCTTCCTCAATTTAATTCAGATCAATTTATCTGCATGTGTGTGAGCTGTTCTGTTACGAAATGAACATCAGAAAATATGAAAATAAAATTGATTACATGACACTTTCACTACTAACAGCTGCTTTGGCTGTTCTGGGATCATTTTATGCATGAAAACTTGTGTGATAAACATGGTAGCTTTGGAATAACAGAAAAAGTGACACTTAATGTCAATTTCACATGCTGAAAAACTAGTTTGTTAGTGGAAAAGCGGTTTTAAAAACAGCTGAGCTGCTGATAAATGTTGTTAAGTTGTGTTTAAGTGCAACACTGCAATGACGGACCCAAACAAGAGGAGCGAAACAGGTGGAAGTAGAGAGTGGATGGAGAGAAAGAGGAGGTGGGGAGAGCGAGAAAATCGATGTCTCGCTCGGCGTGATTGATCGGAGGACTTCTGGAGAGTTGCGCGAGGATTTTGTGTCGCGGTAGTGGGCGGATGGAGGCGTGTGGGTCGGAGATTGATGCAGACATTACCGGCTTCAGACCCGAATCAACCTCCACCAGCTGTTCCCATCTCCAAACTTTCACCCAATTCCATAACCCAGCCAATTAGAGCAGCAGCGGCGTGTGGAGGAGCCGCGGGTCGAGAGATCGGGCGGCTGTTTGCGTTTCAGGACGGCGGTCTCTCGGCGCTCGTGACCTGGTGGCCGCTTCGGAGTGTGAAGAGTTTTATGAAGAGGAAAACGAATCCATCACGGCTCCAGATCATCCGGAAATCAATGGAGCTCGCCGGGGTTTAAGCAGATGCACATCTATTAGCCCAATCTCTGCGCGCAATTTTCTGGAAGAGGTTTTTAGGGTTTAAGGAGCGCGGCGCGCGGCTCCTCGGGGCTCCATCCGCGCTGCTGAGAAACACATAAAAGAGCGCGAGTGCCCGGACGGACGTACGGCTCCTTCTGCGTGGGAATCATCAGAGCGGCCAGCTGTGATGCCCGGAGGGAGAGAGAGATTTACAGAGGAGAGAACTAAACGCTGAGGTGGCACGAAAGCCAGAGAGCCATGAAATCCACATTAGAGGAGGAAAAAGGACTGGCAGACCTGAGATACACTCTCTCTCTCTCTCTCTCTCTCTCTCTCTCTGTGTGTGTGTGTGTGTGTGTGTGTAGATGGAGATCTGGGCCCGTATTCACAAAACATCTTAAGGCTAAAAGTAGCTCATCATTTGATTTAGGAGAAAATCTTAAAAATAATGGGTGTGTCAGTCCTAAATTTTTGCTTTAAGAGTATTTCACAAAGCGTTTAGCACTAAAACTAGCTTCTAAATCTGTGAAAGGTTAGGAGTAGTGAAGAGGACTCCTAAGTCACTAAGACCAAGCCACAAACTATCCTAAAATGGCTGTAGCCAGCAATCTGCCTCGGAACGTAAGCATTTTAGAAACATCTGACGATAATGAGCTTTTAAAAAGGCATCACCTTTGGTTTTGGAGGTTATCCCAACTCCAGATTTTCCTTTGATTATATACTTGTTTTCATTAACCAGTTGGGCAAGAAGTAACAGCTGTTCTTGTGTCCAGTTTGGTTTTCTTTTACATTTGCATGTCTTACTATAAGCCATGATTATTCTACTCTGTTTATTAAAAGGTTGTTTATATGCATATTCACTAATTGTTTACAAGAAGCATGCATGTAAGAGGCTGACAGTTAGCTGAACATATACTTGTTTAATTAGTGACACTAAGCCTGCATTTTTTAATCTTTATTTGAATGTGGCAATTAACATTTTTATTTTTAAACATTTATGTGAATACGGCAACATAATATTGTGCTCTACAATATCTCCATGTATGAATCTCTGACAGAGACTATCAGCCAATCACTGTGTGCATAGTTAGTAAGCATGCTGACATCATCCATAGCAACGAGGTCAACCCCACCCTTTCTCTTAGCTTAAAGGGCTCATATGATGCGATTTCAATTTTTCCTTTCTCTTTGGAGTGTTACAAGCTCTTGGTGCATAAAGAAGATCTGTAAAGTTGCAAAGACTAAAGTCTCAAATCCAAAGAGATATTCTTCATAAAAGTTCAGAGTCAGCCACACCTACCTAAAATGGCTCGTTCTAACACGCCCCAACATACCTACGTCGCTCTGTGGG
>NW_015544163.1:221901-225676 GCF_001515605.1 Sinocyclocheilus anshuiensis
GCTTCGTCATGCCTGGAGCTGATCCGTGCTGGTTGCTGAAGAAATACATCAACTTCGCACTGTGGATCGCCGGATAGGCTTTCACCGTGGATGAAGCGGAGTCCAGCCCGGAGTCGTCACATGTCCTTCCGGACGCTCCTTCGTCGAAATCCCCGGCCATGCCGTTCTCAAGCCCGCCGCCTCAGCTCACTCTAGCACGACCTCAGCTCACGCTAAGCCGGGGCTTCCGCTCACGCTAACCCGGTCTCAGCTCACTCTAGCCCGGCCTCAGCTCACTCTATCCCGGCCTCAGCGCACGCTAAGCCGGGGCTTCCCCTCACGCTAGGTCGCTGTGTTTTTCGTTGTGAAAGCGAAACTACTTTGTTTGGTCTTCCAAAAGAGGACACGACTACAAATCAGTGGTTAAGTTGTATTTACAACACTGTTCCAGTGGGAAGATTTGCATAACGCCGCCCAAATGTTCACGCAAAGAAAGAAGGCGTAACTTTTATTCTCACTGTAATTTTGTTGTTTCTGCCGCAATGTTGTAAAGACGTTGTGTGCTTCGTTGTAAAAGCGAAACTACTTTGTTTGGCCTTCCAACTGCATAAACACATTTCATTACACCAAATACACAAAATAATGTTCTTTTTAGCAGCATCATATGACCCCTTTAAGACTTCTTTCTATTCCTTAGTAAAAGTTTGTCTCAGCAGCTTTGTGAATAGGTTTTAAGAGAAAACTCTTAGCTAAAAACTTTTACTGCTATTTAGGAGAACTCTTAGTGGAATGTTCCTACTGCCTAGTTCACACTACAGGATTTTAAGCCTGATTTGCACGTTAACGAGCTCGCTGACAGGTCGGGCTGTGATTGGGGGAAAATCAGCGGGTTGTCATTTTCAAATAAACAACTCCTGTTTCATGTGTTGTTTCGCGTCATTCCCGTTACAATTCTCGCGTGTGTTTTAGTTTGAACACCACTACGACTTAAAGACAGACAATCAAGTCATGTAGTCTGAAGAGCACAGCGATCTGCCGACGTTTAAAGTCGTGTAGCGTGAACTTGGCTTAAGTGCAATTCTTGAAATTTTCTCAAATATTCTCAAATGAAGTTCTCAAATATTTTCTTAAGGACATCTATAATTTTGTTTTTCTTATGAAAACGACAGGCTTTGGTGTTTGAGTATTTTTTTTGTCAAAGATTACGAAACAAGTTAAGAAACTTAAGATAAATTCCAAAACATTTGTAAGATGTTAAGTGCAATTTCTTGAAAAAATTCTCAAATATTCTCTTAAGGAAATGACAGGGTTTGGTGTTTGCATGATAGTTATTGCCAAAGATGAACAATTAATTTGAAACAACCCAATACATTGGGGATTTAAGATAGGTTGGAGGTTATCTGAACTTTGCAAATGTATGATGTTTAAGTTTTGTCTTAAGATCAATCTTCAAGATACCATTCTTTTTTAACGATCATTCAACAATGATAAAAAAAAAAAAAATTTGTAGAATATATTTTTAGGAATTTTAATTCTTAAGTTGTTTCTAATTAATTAAACTTTTTATGTCAGAAATATTCGGAAAGGGCCTATCCCACATTAATCTGCAATCTCCTTTAGAAATATGTTAATAATTGTCTTAAGAATGTATTTATGATAAATTTTACGAAAGCAATTAAATGCAATTCCTGAAAACTCTCAAATATAAAAGATCTCAAACATTTTCTTAAGAACATATTTTTTTCTTTCTTTGTCTGTCTCTTTTTCTTTCGTTCGTTCTTTCTTTCTTTCTTTCTTTCTTTCTTTCTTTCTTTCTTTCTTTCTTTCTTTCTTTCTTTCTTTCTTTCTTTCTTTCTTTCTTTCTTTCTTTCTTTCTTTCTTTCTTTCTTTCTTTCTTTCTTTCTTTCTTTCTTTCTTTCTTTCTTTCTTTCTTTCTTTCTTTCTTTCTTTCTTTCTTTCTTTCTTTCTTTCTTTCTTTCTTTCTTTCTTTCTTTCTTTCTTTCTTTCTTTCTTTCTTTCTTTCTTTCTTTCTTTCTTTCTTTCTTTCTTTCTTTCGAAAATGACAGACTGTGGTGTTTGGGTGATTCCGAAAGATTCTGCTTTCTTTCTTTCTTTCTTTCTTTCTTTCTTTCGAAAATGACAGACTGTGGTGTTTGGGTGATTCCGAAAGATTCTGAAAGAAGTTTAAGATAAATTCCAATTCCAAAGTTCATAACAATGTTCTTAAATTCTGAAGGAAATCTTCTAACAGCCAAGAAAGTTGGAATTTTGAAAGAAATGTACACTAGAATAATTTAAACAACCCAATGGCAACTTTCATCAGAAACAGAAATAGAACTATATTCCATAAACACTCTGAAAAATTCTTATCCCACATGAATCTCCCAGAGGCTGGTAATCTCTCAGTATTACACTAGGTTCAGTGTTAGTAATTATACTGAAGTGATACTCTTAAAACCGTTCAATCACGTCTCTGTGTGACATTTGCTGAAATCCGTGATTCACACCATTAAAAAACTGAGCAACAAAATGCAGGGCTTGATTTCACGCCTCACACGGGTTCATCAGGAATCCTCACAGAATCCAGGATGGATTTAGACGGGAAAGACTGAAATGTCAAGGAGCAGATGAGCATCTGATCACTTTCAGTAAAAACAGGAAAGATTTCATGATGAAACGCCAATTTAAGACTTTTTTTAAGATAGCAGACAAATCACGAAAACCGTTCTCTCAGCTGCTGCTCATGTTGTACAGAGTATTTTTTACAGACATGAACACAAACTGACAGAACAAAAACATTTTATTAAATACTATAAATCTGTATATGTGTGTGTGCATATGTGTGCATTTATATAATCAAACAATTTTTGTTTGTGTTATGCTGCTCTATAGATTTCGGTCATCACATTATATAAACCCACATTGGTGGACCACTAATTATACTACAACCCTGATCTATGGAGAGAGATATCAAACACGCAGATGATCCATACATCACTGCTGAGGTGATAACTGTGTGTGTGTGTTCATCAGTCAGAACGGCTCCTCCGGGAAAGACCTGGCACACTCTTCTCTCCCAGCACAGTGTGAATGTGTGAGAGTGGACGAGTCCGGCTGCTGTTAATAGTGCTCTAATGCATGTAATGAGAGCAGAGAGCGTTCCTGAGCACATTACATCCACACTCACAGATCATCACCAATCAATCAAGAGCTCAGTGTGCTAAAACAACACAATGCCAAACTTCCGCTCCGGTCCAAAACAGCATTTACTGCAAGTGAAACACACTTCAATAACAGTATAAGTGAACTTTAGGGGAAAGCATCATAAAACATATGATGAGTCCTTTAACACCTGACATTACCTGAAGCTCACTGTATTTCTGAAACTCCACTGTCTCTCTCACACACTCACATACACACAGAGAGAAAATAATAATAAAATAATATGCACTAAAATATAAAAGGACAGTCAAAATTACAGTATTATATTTTTTCATATTTTATAATATATTATAAAAAAACCACACATACATAAAATACCAAATCAATCAATCAATCAAGCAATCTATCTATCTATCTATCTATCTATCTATCTATCTATCTATCTATCTATCTATCTATCTATCTATCTATCTATCTATCTATCTATCTATCTATCTATCTATCTATCTATCTATCTATCTATCTATCTATCTATCTATCTATCTATCTATCTATCTATCTATCTATCTATCTATCTATCTATCTATCTATCTATCTATCTATCTATCTAGTGGGTAAAATACGTATTGAACAT
>NW_015544163.1:226046-227042 GCF_001515605.1 Sinocyclocheilus anshuiensis
ATACGTATTGAACATGTCACCATTTTTCTCAGTAAATATATTTCTAAAGGTGCTGTTGACTTGCCCAAGTAATCCATACATACAAATAAAACAAAACAAATAAGTTCAGAAATTAAGTTATGTGAAATAAAATGGAATGACACAGGGAAAAAGTATTGAACACATGAAGAAAGGGAGGTGCAAAAAAGCACGGAAAGCAAAGACACCAGCTGAAATCTATCAGTGATTAGAAAGCAATCCAGCCACTTGTCAGTGGAAATTAATATTAGCTGGTTCAGTCCCAACATCTACAGTACACTCTTAAAAATAAAGGTGCTTCAAAAGGTTCTTCAAGCGATGCCATAGAAGAACCATTTTTGGATTTGTATGTACGGATTACTTGGGTTATAACCGACATCTGGTGAAAATTTCATGTCAACAGCACCTTTAGAAATATATTTACTGAGAAAAATGGTGACGTGTCATCAAGGCTGTATTTATTTGATAAAAAATACAGGAAAAAACCCTGTTATTTTGTGAAATATTATTGCAGTTTAAAATAACAGTTTCTATTTTAATATACTTTAAAATATTATTTATTCCTGTAAAGCAAAGCTGAATTTTCAGCATTATTACTGCAGTCTTTAGTCTCACATGATTCTTCAGAAATCATTCTAATATGCTGATTTATTATCAAGTTAAAAAGAACAGCATTTATTCAAAATGGAAATCTTGTGTTACAATATACACTATACAGTTCAAAATGTTGGGGTCAGTCATTTTTTTTCTTTCTTTCTTTTTAAGTAATGAATGCTTTTATTCAGCAAGGATGTGTTAAATGGATAAAAAGTGATAGTAAAGACTCATCTTGTTAGAAAATATTTATATTTTGAATGAATGCTGTTCTTTATAACTGTTTATTCATCAAAGAATCCTGAAAAAGTATTACAGGTTCCAAAAAATTATTAAGCAGCACAACTGTTTCCAGCATTGATAATAAATCAGCATATTAGAATG
>NW_015544163.1:227399-228669 GCF_001515605.1 Sinocyclocheilus anshuiensis
CTTTGATCACAGAAATAAATTATATTTTAAAGTATATTAAAACAGAAAACCAATATTAGAAATTGAAATAATATTTCACAATATTACTGTTTTTTTCTGCATTTTTAATCAAATAAATATAGCCTACAGCCAACGTCAGTGTATACACACACACACACACACACACACACACACACACACACACACACACACACACACACACACACACACACACACACACACACACACACACACACACACACACACACACACACACACACACACACACACACACACACACACACACACACACACACACACACACACACACACACACACACACACACACACACACACACACACACACACACACACACACACTCTGATTTATATAATCCAAAATCGGATATTCAACTTCATGGTAACATTATCATTATCATAGAAAAATGCATTTCTGCATTTCAGAGCATTACTGTAACTAAAATGTAAATGCATTTTAACTTAAGTGAAAAAAATAAATCATAAAAGACAAAACAGACCACTGTAAGCTCCCTGTATTTCTGAAACTCCATTACCCATCTCACATGGGTCCTGTCTGTCTTTTTTCCTCTTCTGTTCCCCCTCATCCATAAACACCCATAATGGACACAATGAGGCTCCTGGAGCAAGAGGAGGCAGCTGGTGTCACTGACTCAAGCGCTCAAACTATTGTGTTCAGTGAGAATCAATCAGTGCTTCTCAGTGTAATTCCATTCTATTCACACAGGAGCAACGATTCAATCTGAAAATGGAAATGCCACTTTACTGGAGGATCGGTGAGGGAGGAAACCAGGCTCGAGGAAACAGCCGGTGTGGGAATGATGGAGCGACACTGTCGACAAAACCATCATAATCTTCACGTGGGCCACAAAACAAAACTTATGAGGATTTTATAGTCAAATCATAAAGCGGCCGTTCCCACTGTGATTGGTGGGATTCACATTCGGTCGCAACTTCTGAAAATCTGCGCACAAATGGGATGAATTGCTGGTAAAAAGGAGAAAGAGTAAAACAGCTCGCTTGCCGTAATAAATTAACATTCAGCATTCAACATTACCAAAAAAAGGTTATTAACAATAAAACTGGCCATGGGAAAATATTAGTGAGTAAAACTAAAATACAAACCAAAAGTATTACTGTGAACTAAAATATCAAAGAAAACTCAAAATTACATTAGTGTTATATTTGTTATTCTCTATCTCTCTCTCGCTCTCTCTCTCTCTATGTCTATATATATATATATATTCATATA
>NW_015544163.1:228892-239321 GCF_001515605.1 Sinocyclocheilus anshuiensis
TATGTTGTGTTTATTTATTATATACATTTTTAATTCACACTGGATATTCTGATTTACATTAACATTTATTTACTGATTTGCAATATTATTTTTATATATTATAGATCTATATAATATTTTTGTATCGTTATTTTCGATTTATATTGGATATTCTGATTTATATTATATATTTATTTATACATCATTGCATATAAAAATATTATATATATATATATAGTAACATTTATAATATTATTTTAAATTAATATCGGATATTCTCATGTAATAATTCAGAGCCTTATTATTTTGAGACTTTGAAGAGAAGATGTAAGGTTAAAGTGAGCAAAACCGGCTGAAAGACGTAACTAAAGTTAAATCTAAAGTTAGCACTTATGAGCTAAGAAACCACAAAGAAACCTTAAATAAACCTTAAAAAAATACACATGGCAGAATTTAATTTCGCTTTCCAGCCACAGTCCTGTTATCACAACTTCCTCGCTAAACCGACTCTCAAAAAAGGCAATTTTTCATTCCCCCTGCAACAGAAAAACTAAAGTCTCCGACCGTCTCTGTGTCAATTTGGCAATCAGAGCCAGTTTGCGCCATTACGCGATTGAATTACGGCCGTTTCCACAGCTCTGCGTGAGCGTGAACCAGCGATCGGAGGTAAATAGATCTGATCCTAATGCTCTTTTCTTCCGCGAGCTCGTCTACGAGGCTGAGATTTCCCAGGGGAGGGAGAACATAGTCTTTCCTCCAGCGAGCGCTAATGACTGTCTCTCAGTAATGACACCGCCAGGGGAGCAGCGAATAATCGGGTCGCCCCGATTGAGTGGGGGGTTGAAGATCCGGTCAGCTTCCTTAACTGCCGCTTGCCTCTCTCTCCATCCGTCTTCCTCCATCTCTAGCACCCGTGTGATTGTCACCGAGCCTGTCTAATTGGCACGAGAAGCCCCTTTCTGCTGCGCGAGAGGCGAATCCCTGAATCATTGATGGAGGCGTTTGGAAGAGGCCCCGGTCTGGTGTCTGGGTAATGGAGTAAAGCTACACCCACAGCGGGGCTCGGGATCAGGGTTAGATCACATCTAGAGTAACCAAAGACGTGCCATAAAATGACTGCATTCCTGTGCAAAACCACTTTGTTTTGCAACTGTCACATGGTACAAACTGTATCCACCTTATTCCTAAACGCGGAAGTAAGACTATGGGGGAGACTTCCGGTTCATTAGCTGCTATAGGAAAATAACGAGAAGAATAACAACGTGCAGTAAACGGTAAAACTGTTTGCATTACAAACCAGTGTCTTCATAATTAAGATAATACACTAACATAATATGGTAAAACACACCCATTTTCAATATCGAACAGTTTTGTACAGCTAGAAATATCTGGAAGCAAATGAGACCGGAAGCAAGACCCATAAAATTTACAAATGGCCGTGCCCTTTTTTTACGGGAAGAATAAGGTGGATATTATGTCAGCGGTAGCTCGTGATGTCACATTCATAACATTTCAAACCTGCGTTCATCCTTCTTTTTGAACATGAAAGGAGATTTTATTTTCCACATTATAAAAGCAGACTGTGAACTACATTCTAAAAGCTCGAAATTTAAGCAAATCTAAGCTTTTAAATCTCATGAGAGCTCTCCATTCTCATTTGCTTTCATGTATAGTCAGTGCTGGGTAGTAACTGATTACATGTAATCTGGATTACGTAATCAGATTCCAAATATTAAGTACTTGTAATCAGATGATATTACATTTGAAAAATGCTCATAATCAGATTGCAGTTACTTTTTATGGATTACGTGATAATATATTCACACAATGGCAGCACACTCAAGTTTATGTGATAAAAACGATCTGGGTCAAAAGTAATCTAAAAGTAATCAAAAGTAGTCTGATTACATTATCTAATGTGTGTAATCCATATGATGTTTCTCTATAATTTATCAGCATGTAATTTGTAATCGGTAGCGGACTACAATTTGTAAGTAACCTTCCAAGCACTGTGTATATTCAAGAATTACTGATAACGAAGGTTATTTGTTCTGAGTAAAATTCCTGGAACTTTAATGGTATAGAGCAGGGGTAGGCAAGTTCGGTCCTAGAGAGCCGCAGTCCTGCAGAGTTCAGCTCCAACCCTAATCAAACACACCTGAACAAGCTAATCAATGTCTTCAGGATTACTAAGGCTATAGGCAGGTGAGGTTTTTTTTCAGGGTTGGAGCTGAACTCTGCAGGACTGCGGCTCTCTAGGACCGAACTTGCCTAACCCCGGTATAGAGTGTAGTAGAGATGCTGTATATTTATAGGCCAAAACCCATTAACGAGTTAGCATTTTAGCACTTCCAGTTCAATCATCTTGAATTCAACGGGCTCATGTGATTTAACAAACTCTCTCACATTTTATTCTACAAAAAAAAATTTTAAAACCTTTAAGCTAAACAAGTGACTAAATGGGACTATAGAGGTTATTGGGGCATTAAATGTCATCACAAGAACAGATAAATACATCTACTTACTGTTTAGAATCAAGCTCTTACAAACTCAAACTTTCAGGAAATATTAGAAGCTTAATGATAGTGACGCTGAAGTCATGCTGTGGTGTTTGCTATAGCCTATGTTTAGCTTTTTACTTCCGCCGATTGCATTTACTGTACACTCTAAAAAATGCTGGGTTAAAAATAACCCAGCGCTGGGTTATTTTTAACCCAGCATTTTTTAGAGTGTAGGCTTCAAAATTCATGAAATGTGTGTTCATTTGTGAAGATTATCATGAGGAACAAAACGTGTAAGCATCAAAGTTTTGTTGGTCAAGGTGTGGAACGACAATGAGGTTGAGTAAATAAATGATCACAGAATATTAATAGGATATTAGAATATTTCGGTGACTAGCTGTAAATCTTTCTGCACTGCAAGAAATGTTCATCTTAACAGCATTGCTATTGTTATTGCTAAGTAAAACTAAAATCGAAACTATTACAATCTGAAATAAACATTATAAACGTATTGTTTCTGTCATTTTTTTGTTAAAGTTTAAGTACTAAAACTACAATAAAAAAAAATATATAGAAATACATACTACTAAATAACACTGATTCTTAGTATTTTGTCTCATTTTCCATGTAGAATATCAAATAAAAAAATAAACAAAAATCAGTAAAACAAGATTAATTTCCTTGAGAAGCGAGATTGCATAATATATTACATTTTGTTTTCACAGATTGTCTTTAACACAAGTGCATTTTGTCCTACTACACTCACATTCTTTATTTGTTTGTTTTTAAATCTGTCAGTGCCAGAAGGCAAAACACACTTATATTCACTAATATTTTTTGCAGAGTTGCTTCTCGAGAAGATTTATCTTGTTTCAAGGATATTGAGACATGTTGACTGGAAAATAAGCAAAAAAGCTAAATTAAAAACTCATTGTGAAGTCATTTTTTGCAGTGTGGAGGCAGGTAACACGAGCATCTGAATCACACCGATTTGATTCCAGAAAAAAAAAAAAAAAAGAGCTGTGAGCGAAAGACGAGACCCTGTGGTCCGGAGTCAACCACTTAACCTCAGATTATCGGCCTGTGCATCACATTAAATGAACGAAACCTGATAAAACAACACCTAACCCGATGTTTCCCACATGCAAGTACACAGAGAAGCACTAAAACACCTGCTTTGCTTCATAAATGCAGATGCTGATGAGATAAACAATGCATCTGGAAAGAAATATCATACTGGATCCATATTGTATGCATCAGCTGAAGTTTTACTTCAACGAAGAACTTTCTAAAGTGTATTTTGCTCCTTAAAGATGAGCAAATCTATCAGTAGCATCAGCAGAAAGGAGTTGTTTATTACCCACGGTTAATTAGCATTCAAAACTAGACTAGGCTACCGAATCAGACGACTGTTTGTGAAAGATGTTTGTCCAGTCATGGCAGATTTCTTTTTATCTGTGGTGAGCTGCAGATGCCTGTCAGCGCCGGTGACGTGTGATCAAAGCACGGCCCATCCCAAACGGATAAATCCCCCGCTCGCACCTCTCCATCCGCCACAGAAGGAATAATTGTGGCGGCTTTGTACAGCGACACACGAGAAAACACAGACGCCGAGAGGAGAAGAGAAAAGGGCAGCGGCCTGGTGAAGTAATTAACCAGCACCGCTTGTCTCACATGGCAGAGTCCATTATGTTCACGTCAGGCCACAGGGAGCCGCGGACACACAAACCTCGCAGATTAGAGGCGCTTTCCCTCACGCAAACACTTTCTCTTCCGTTTGCAATCTACAATATGGCGAAAGCAGCAGCTATTGATCCATAACACACACACAGGCTCAGTTTCTGAGGGGAAAACAGCAGTAAATCACTGTGAGTGGATACAAATCACAGCAGGAAGGTCTGGATGGGCTCGTCAACATTTAATAACACCGTTTGCAGCCATGTGGTATTGATATTTCTCAAACATTCTGGTCAGAGTTTGTTTTAAACGCCAAGCCAAACTAACTAACGTTAATGCGATTCGTTTGAAGCTTCTGCGCCAGAAGAGTCACTAATTTGAATTGCAAAATAGCGACACTTCTCTCGTCTTCCATTGGTTGGACAAATCATTAGCCCCGCCCCAAAACTCACACCATTGGTTGCGTTAATGTTGTTGTGTGAGTCACAATGTTGCTTCCTACTTAAAGGAAATTAAATTTTTTTTTTTCAGCAAGGATGCATTAAATTGTTTGTAATGTTACAAAAGTTTTCTGTTTCAAATAAATGCTGTTTTTTGAACTTTGTTAATCAAAGAATCCTGAAAAAATAAAATGTATCATGCTTTCCACATAAATATGAAGCAGCACAACCGTTTTCAACATTGTTAATGTGACACTGAAGACTGGAGTAATGATGCTGAAAATTCAACTTTGCATCACAGGAATAAATTACGTTTTACAACAAATTCACAGAGAAAACAGTTATTTTAAATTGCAATATTTCACAATTGTATGTTCTTTTACTGACTTTTTGATCAAATAAATGCAGCCTTTATGAGAATAAGAGACTTCTTTCAAAAGCATTTTAAAAGTCAAATGCAAATAGATGCAAATAGATGCGAGAAAGACAACCAACTGCAATTCAGAATGCAATAATTATGACATCACTGCCGCTGCTTAGAATGCTGAATGCTGAACATTCAATGAGATTTTCGAATTTGAATCCTAAATTTATTAAAAAGGTTTACAAAAAGAAAAAAAATATGTGCACATTTGAGACTAAAGTGATGTATAAAACTGTCTGTATCATGGTTCAGGCTAAATTAATTGCAGTAGTTTAAAGGGGTCATATGATGCAATTTCAATTTTTCCTTTCTCTTTGGAGTGTTACAAACTCTTGGTGCATAAAGAAGATCTGTAAAGTTGCAAAGACTAAAGTCTCAAATCCAAAGAGATATTCTTTATAAAAGTTAAAGAGTCAACCACGCCTACCTAAAACGGCTCGTTCTAACACGCCCCCACATGTCTACGTCACTATCTGGGAAGATTTGCATAACGCCAGCCAAATGTTCACGCAAAGAAAGAAGGCGTAACTTTTATTCTAGCTTTAGTTTTGTTGTTGCCGCTGCCATATCCTGAAGACGCTGTGTGCTTCGTTGTGACGAAGCGAAGTCCAGCCCGGGGTCGTCACATGTGATTGTCGCAAGCCCGCCGGACGCGCCGTTCTCAAGCCCACCCGCCTCTGCTCACTCAAGCCGGCCGCTGCATAAACACATTTCATTACACCAAATACACAAAATAATGTTCTTTTTAGCAACATCATATGACCCCTTTAATAATTAGTTAATGGTTTAGAACAAACCCAGAGCAGAATGCTTGTGGAACATCAACACTGTAAACAGAGCGAATGTTTACATGACATGAACAAACCTCTTCAGTCACATTTACATGCTACTGGCCATTACTTCCATTACTGACAAACCACAACACAAAGTCTTCAATTCAAATGTAACAGGCCTGTATGTTGCATCAGTTGCTTCAATATACAAAATACTGATTCTAACCACAGTTATTTTGTCAAAAATATGCCTAAAATATCTCAGCTCCAGTGTTTCTGATTAGCAGCAAAATGCATGATGTATGTGTAATGTGATTAAAACCACTACTCGTAGTATTTTACTTTGATTATGGCTACTAGGATAGGATCAAGACTATGTTTGGAGATTTGGAGAAATGTAGCATTACATCACTCATCAATGGATCCTCTGCAGTGAATGGGTGCCGTCAGAATGAGAGTCCAAACAGCTGATAAAAACATCACAATAATTCACAAGTAATCCACACCACTCCAGTCCATCAGTTAATGTCTTGAGAAGAGAAAAGCTGTGTGTTTGTAAGAAACAAATCCATGAAGATGCTTTTAAATTCAACCCTTTGCTCTTGGCCAAAATACAAGTCCACGATCCATAATAACACTTCTTCCACCGAAAAAGTCCATCTCCTGTTGTTTCTCACATTAAAATCCACCCACATTTTTGTTAGGCCCAACAGCTTGACCTGTGGATATTTCTCCTGATACAGATGAAACAACTTTTTCACAGAGGAGAAAACAATATTATTGACTCATATTTTAGCCAAAAAAAAATTTTTAATGATGAAAACATGCAGCTTTTTGCTTCACAGGATATTAATTGGACTGGAGTGGTGTGGTTTACTTGTGGATTATTGTGATGTTTTTATCAGCTGTTTGAACTCTCATTCTGACGGCACCCATTCACAGCAATTATCAGCAAATTGTAATTTTTGGGTGAACTATAGGGCTGGGTAAAAAATATTGATATCTCGATATTAATCGATTCTCATTTTTATGGAACAATATCGATTCTTAAATCCCAAGAATCGATTAGTCTTGCATGTTTTCAATTAATGGATGGAACATTGAAGGGCACCTCCCATCCAATATATCGCAATAAGCATTGTGCTTTGGTACTTTTAATATGAAACAAAGTCTCAGATTTCAAATTCTGTCCATTGTATTGCAATATTCAAACAATAAATGCCGATTTGGCACTGTTTAATGTGGTGTGACAGATCGCTGTAGCGCCTCAGTTCAACAGACGCAGCAGCGTGAGGCGCGCGTGAACTGATCATCTCCTCCACATTAATACCTGTTTCAGCACAAAATAAGCATGACTAAACATCGGAAGGTAAGTTAAAAGAAAGAGTATAACTTTACAAGCCGTATCCTGTCTCATGTAATCGCTCAATCAGTGTTTCAGCCGCGCAAAGACGTCAATATAACGGCTTGTAAACAATGTCACGTAATGTCACATTTACCTCAGAAAAACATATTCGGTGACCATAAACTCATTAGTCGGATAGAAGAATAAACTGTAGAGAGGGGCATTTTGCAAAAAAAATTGAAGTAGAAATATTATTATGTAATTGATACTTTGTTATTTTAAGTGTAATTTTAACAAATCAGTCAATTTTAACCTTCAGTATTATAGTAATGCAGTACCAACTGACTCTCGTGTATATTTTACAGCATTAGTTGAGAGATTTTTTTTTCCTTTAGAAAATTTGGCATGTACTGTACCTGATGTATATCCAAAATAATCGACATTGAATCGAATCGAATCAAATCAAATCGCAAGCTTGTGAATGAGAATCGAATCGAATCGTGAAATTTGTGTCAAAACCCAGCCCTAGTGAACTATTCCTTTAAGAAAAAACAAACAGTCAGGTTGTGTGTTGTAGGTTCACTTCAGTTTTTCCAGTGTAACTTGCATCAGCTTTGGCTTAATAATTTATGAGTAAAAATGAATAAATTATAAATATTAAGATAAATATTTAAAAGTTAACATTCCTCATTTTGCGCATGCATGCACACAGAGTCAGTCTAAAAAGCATTGTGAAGCTGTGCATAATTAGTTAGTCTGCTAACCAAGAGAAACCTATTAAATCAATGTTGATTGAGTTTAAAAAGGGTAATAAAGAGTTTATTCCCCCCCCCCCGGACAAACAAGGATGATGATGTTTTGTTTAGACAAGTGCATACATTCAAGGACTAAAACAGTCTTTGCACTAAAGCAGATTTTAGAAGAACAGAGGAAATCAACAGGTCAATGCAAAATGCCATTTTACATGTGCAAATCAGCTGCCAATTTAAACACTGCATACATCTACCTAAAGCAACGTGCATGAAATCGATATAACGTGAGGTGACATCATGAAATATTGAGAAACATTCAGCACTCTTTGGCTGTGTGCTTGAATAATGCCACTGCAATTAAAATAAAGCATTGCATTACTGCGAAACAATATACAAGATAAGAGAGTTTGAGCAGCTATCAAACATTATTAATATTACACATGCGCTCTTTGATCAGCGTGTTCATGTTGAGCTCAAACAGACTGAGCGAGCAGGAGGAGAGGATGAACAGTCAAACCGAGAGCATTTGTACAGCTGAACGCTGTATGAAATATTCATTCACTAAGTGCTGCTGGATTGTGCTCTGTGAGCTCAGGTCATGACGGGACGAGCTCGACATCACAAAACACACGGACAGATGCTTAACGCAGAAATATAGTCTATCGATCATCATCTGTGACGGATTTGATCACATTGCTGAGTGAAAATACATGCATGACAGACTAGACTGAGAGGACTGCACAATGTTTATTGCAATAAAACCAAATTTGTTAATATGATAGTCTATGAACTTTAACGGAGGATGCATAAAAATAAATGCTGTATGTAAAAGGCTTTATGCTTTAGAAGCTGTTCAGATATTGACAATGTATATATACTACCATCAAACATTTGGGGTTGGTAAGATCTTTTAATGTTTATGAAAGAAGTCTCTTCTGCTCACCAAGGCTGTATTTATTTGATTAAAAATATACCGTAAAAACAGTGAAATTGTGAAATATTTTTACAATTTAAAATAACTGTTTTCTATGTGAATATATTGTAAAATGTTATTTATTCCTGTGATCAAAGCTGAATTTTCAGCATCATTACTCCAGTCTTCAGTGTCACAGAAATCATTCTAATAAGCTGATTTGCTGCTCAAGAAACACTTCGGATTGTTATCAATGTTGAAAACAGTTGTGCTGTTTCATGTTTTTGTGGAAACTGAGACACACTTTTATTTTTCTGGATCCTTTGATGAATAGAAATTTTTAAAAGTGCAGCATTTATTTGAAACAAATGTATTGTACACACGATCACAAGGCCAGCTCTTTATTGTTAATAAATGAGACCTCCATCACTGAATTAGACATGAAAACATTGATTTCAGGAGCACAGAGACACAGCGTTCCTGCTCTGCTTCCGAAACACATGGATCAGACAGCAGAGGTCCACACGGATATTATACTGAAACATGAAGCAGGTCCTTAAATGACACCCGACTCGACTCGACCCAAACAGTGCTGAGACACTTACAGTCTAATCAAATATGAAGGAGTGTGTGCAAAACGTCTACTTGAAACACATAATTTGTACGCAATAACATGACTCAGTTGAAACAGTTCAATACACAAACATCTGTAGCATAAAGTTAATTTTGCAAGAAGCTTTGTGACTAAGACAAAATATGCCTAATTTACATATAAAGGAGGTGTATTTGCATGGAAACGAATGGCAAAAATGGCCCATCTGATTAATGAATTTGCTCCAAAATATTAATAATATTTCTTTCAAGAATTACACCTTAAGTTATCCATTAAAAACTGACTGACATCCAGTGAGAAACCAGTTTATAACAGACCTATTGTAGAAAGGAAGAAAAATCACAAATCAAATCTCCTTGATGTCTCAGATGTTTCTTCTAGGCCTGCAGTGAGACTAAATAGAGAGCAAATGGAGAATTGTGCTGAAGTCTCCTGCTTATCAGATGTTTCTCCTGAGAAAAAGACTCCAGTAATCTCACGTCTTCTCTAAACTCTGCTCAGATTTGTTAAGATACCAAAGTCAGACATCAAGTGTCAGATCTCAGTATGATCTCAAACCTTTCTTGTCAAATGATCCGAGCTGCTCTCCATAGTCATTTTATAGCGCTACAGACCTAGCTTTCCAAATTAATTTTAAGAGAAACATCAGAGACATGTTGATACTAAAAAGAAACCATTACGCTTCAATCAAACTGTGGTCAATGTGAACTCAAACAATTATCATCAGACAATCTGAGCTGCTATCCACATTCATTGTATAGCTAGATCTAGCTGTATGTCTCCAAATCAACTTTTGGAAAAAGATCTGAGACAAAGTTGATGCTGAAACAAACCAAAAGCTCCCTTAAGTCTCCCGAGCTAGGAAAGAGTAATCTCTGAGCAATAGCACTTAAAGGGGTCATATGATGCGATTTCAAGTTTTCCTTTCTCTTTGGAGTGTTACAAGCTCTTGGTGCATAAAGAAGATCTGTAAAGTTGCAAAGACTAAAGTCTCAAATCCAAAGAGATATTA
>NW_015544163.1:239331-245222 GCF_001515605.1 Sinocyclocheilus anshuiensis
GCTCGTTCTAACACGCCCCCACATATCTACCTCACTATGTGGAAATATTAGCATAATGCCGCCCAAATGTGCATGCAAAGAAAGAAGGCGTGGTTTCAGGAACAGCAGTGTTGATGCAGCCATGTCAGGGAGACACTGTGTTTCAGTGCGAAAGCAAAAGCACTTTATTTTAGGAATGAAATTAGGAATCATTGGTTAAGATGTATTTACAACAAAACAGCACAACCCAGGTGTTCAAATTTGTGCAATGCATTTTATAGCTATTTCTAACAAAAAAAAAAAAGGGTCAATTCTGACTTTACTATGACAATCTGGCGCTTCTGAATCAGCGACTGTAAGTATGTTTTGTTATCAGTTTAAGTCATCCATAGAAAAGAAAAATCACACAGGAGATCCTAGTGATGTCTCAGATGTTTCTCCAAGAATTCAGTGAGTTTGGAAAGAGTGCAAATGATGTCATCAGATCTCAGTTTCATTCTAGAGTTTCAAAAGAGATCTCAAACTGTGCTCAGCAGTCTAATCAACCATCAGAGATCTCAATATGAGCTAAAACATTTCTCATCAAATGATCTGAGCCATTCTTCACATTCATTTTATAGCCCTATAGATGTAGCTTTACATCGCCAAACTAATTTTTGGAGAACACAAGATGAATAGGGTCAAAAGACAGAGACAAAGATGAATAGAGTGCAAATGGAGTCACCATATCTCTTTAGAGTTTAAAAAAGAGATCTAAATGCCTCAAGTCCACAATCAAGTGTCAGAAATCTCAATATGAACTCAAACCTTTCTCATCTACACATTTATTTTAGCTCTATACTCTTAGTGGATGACACATTTGTGCCCATTTTTATTTCTCAAAGAATTTTAGAATTTAACGTGATACTAAAAGGAAACCAAAAGCTCCTGAGTAACAACTGAGCAATATACAGTAATGTAGTAGTATTATAGTATTTTCTTTTCTCACGCAAGTGGACATGAGAAACACCCATTACTGACCACTGAGACCATCATCACACAGTACGTTCACTAATGTCCCCCCCCACACACACACACACAAACACACACTCCACTGATGCCAGCAGGAAGTTGCTTTCATTTGCAATTCAGCTCATAGCGAGAGGAGCTACAGATCAATACAGCAGCAATTATGACCAACACGAGTTAAGAGCAGCAGATACATACCATCATCACACACACACACAACAATAACAGAGAGGCACAGTTAATAATCCACATCACACTGAAAACGACTGTAGAGAGTCACTCACAACTTCACATGTGACACACAAACACGACTTTCTAAAGCGAGTGAGTAAAGACCTGCTGAAGTGTGCGCTCATTTACCAGCATGTGAACAGAAGTGATCTGCTGTCTTCTGTCAGACCTACAGGCCACAATCTGATGAGTGGATGTTCTCCTACAACATCGCACCGATGCTTTCCAGGAGCCCTGAGATCCAATAAAGCACCGTATTCCAGCGGCTGCTGCGACTAAATCTGTGTGATTTGAGCGGGACGCCGAGGGCCCTCGTTACACACCACACCACACCACACACACACACACACACACACACACACACACACAAACACACAGCTGGATACCTGAGTGTGATTCAGGGTTGTGCACCATTCAGAACTGAATTAAGAATGCTTTTAAATTCCATTGATCTCAATGTAAACTGAATTTGATTTTGTTTTAATTAAAATGGACTGAATTACAAATAAATTCATTTTTTAGTATTGATTACCCAAAAACATGGGCATACACACTACTCATGAGATATTTACAGAAGCATTAGTTGATATTAATAATCAAAATATAATACACATGTTTGAAATGGCACCAACAATGTTGTATTCAACTTACTAAGGGTCAGTTAGTTAATTTATGAACATTTTTATTAATTAATCAAATCTATTAATCTATTATCTATTTTGATTAATCTATAAATCAAAAATCCTGAAAAATAAAATGCATCACAGTTTACACAACAATATGAAGCAGCATATACAGCTGTTTTCAACACTGATAATAATCAGATGTGTCTCTTTAGCAGCAAATCAGTATATTAGAATGATTTCTGAAGGATCATGTGACACTGAAGGCTGGAGTAATGATGCTGAAAATTCAGCTTTGCATCACTGCAAAAAATTACATTTTACAATGTATTCTCATAGAAAACAGTTTAAAAATGTAAAGATATTTCAAAATTTTACTGTTTTTACTGTATTTATGAACAAATAAATGCAGCCTTGGTGAGCATAAAAAGGCTTCTTTCAAAAATATCACAGAGTTAATTATTAAATCACTAATTTAGTTTGATTTTCTGTGAGATCAGACGCTCTGAAAGTCTTGAGTGCCTTACAGTCCACTGGGTTTCTCCAGATGATCAAATTACACCCACCACAACAACCCACTCACACAAAGTGAAGTGGACCGAATCATTCAGAGTGTGCTGTTTACTCTAATAAAGCTCTATGATGGACCTTGTGACCCATTAGGCTCCGCCTCCAGCATACTAATTATCCCCAGCACCGACTGATTCATTTAGACCTCAGTAATAATAATCTAAGCATACAACTGGCCAATTAGCATAGGGAAATGAGCTTTAAGGTTACACATACAGACACACACACAGGAACTTGTTTTCCTCCACCGCCAGGAATTAGCATCAATATTTATTTTTCTCCTCTCATTTCAACTCATGATCATTTACATGCTAATTGCTGCAATTTGCATAGAGCCAAAGCAACTACCTACCAAAGCCACACACGGAGAACACCAGTGGCGCTAGTAACTTAACTACAACCTTCAGTAGCATGACAGCAGTTACTCTATTTTAGTTCCTCTCATTCCACAATAAATAAATAAATACATACATATTTTATATTTAATGGCATTAAGAGCAAACATTTCACATTTCATTTTCACATTACAAAGATTTTATGTTTCACAAATTCTGTCTTTTTCTTGCAGTTTTTTTCTTACAAACCCTTTGTTAGATTCTGAGGAATAAATCAAATAAATTGCGGGATATAAACTCAGAATTGCAAGAAAAAAGTCACAATTGCAGGATATAAACTCGGAATTGCAAATAAACCAAAGTTAGAATTGCAGGATATAAACTCGGAATTGCAAGAAAAAAGTCAGAATTGTGGGATATAAACTCGGAATTGCAAGAAAAAAGTCAGAATCGCAGGATATAAACTCAGAATTGCAAGAAAAAAGTCAGAATTGCAGGATATAAACTCGGAATTGCAAGAAAAAAGTCAGAATCGCAGGATATAAACTCAGAATTGCAAGAAAAAAGTCAGAATTGCAGGATATAAACTCGGAATTGCAAGAAAAAAGTCAGAATTGCGGGATATAAACTCGGAATTGCAAGAAAAAAGTCAGAATTGTGGGATATAAACTCGGAATTGCAAGACAAAAGTCAGAATTGCAGGATATAAACTCGGAATTGCAAGAAAAAAAAGTCAAAATTGCAGGATAGAAACTCGGAATTGCAAGAAAAAAGTCAGAATCGCAGGATATAAACTCAGAATTGCAAGATAAAAGTCAGAATTGCGGGATATAAACTCGGAATTGCAAGAAAAAAGTCAGAATTGTGGGATATAAACTCGGAATTGCAAGACAAAAGTCAGAATTGTGGGATTTAAACTCGGAATTGCAAAGAAAACAAAAGTTAGAATTGCAGGATATACACTGGGAATTGCAAATAAAAACAAAAGTCAGAATTGCAGGATATCAACTCGGTATTTCACGACAAAATCAGAATTGTGGGAAATAAACTTGGAATTGCAAGAAAAAAAGTCAGAATTGTGGGATTTAAACTCGGAATTGCAAAGAAAACAAAAGTTAGAATTGCAGGATATAAACTCAGAATTGCAATGCAGGATATAAACTCGGAATTGCAAAAACAAAAGTCAGAATTGCAAACTCTGAATTACAAGAAAAAAGTCAGAATTGTGGGAAATAAAGTTGGAATTACAAGAAAAAAAAGTCAGAATTGCAGGATTTAAACTCGGAATTGCAAAGAAAAACAAAAGTTAGAATTGCAGGATATAAACTCGGAATTGCAAGGAAAAAGTCAGAATTGTGGAATTTAAACTCGGAATTGCAAAGAAAAACAAAAGTCAGAATTGCAGGATATAAACTCGGAATTGCAAGGAAAAAGTCAAAATTGCGAGATATAAACTCGGAATTGCAAAAACAAAAGTCAGAATTGCAAACTCTGAATTACAAGAAAAAAGTCAGAATAGTAAAGAATTGTAAAATAAAAAGTCGCAATTATCTTTATTTTTTATCCTTTGGCAGAACAAGTTTCCATAACAAGTTCAATTCATTTTAGTTCAATTTAGTGATTAAAAAAAAAAAAAAAAAAAGGCCAACTTTGGCTGCAGTGCAGGATTTGACATCATCTGTTTTGCTGAAAGATAAAATACTGCTGTTCATCACTATGTTTCCAGACTCCACATACTAGTTTTATTTGCTGAAATGCTTTGGTTGAATCAATGCTGTCACTCTGATGGATCTCAGTCAGGACAGCAACTTTAATCTGACGTGAATGAAAACGAGGCTGAAGGACTAAAGCGTGCTTGCACTGTTGTGTGTCAATCATTCAGACAACAAAGTATTGACCACATTGAGCGGACTGGACGTCTCTCCCTCACAGACCCGCTCTCATTCACATCAAATTAAAATTAACATCTACCCGCACAAAGATCCTTTGAGATCACCATTGATGTTGTCCTGTTAAATACTGCTCTGATTGAAAATAAAACCCAATTACATCATCTGATAGCTACTGTATATGTTTAAAACGATACTGCTCCTTTTAATAGTTTCAGAGCAGCTTGACTAGTTCAACTGCTTTAAATCACCAGAAGATTCTAGTTTGACTTGCTACAGTTTCAAAGTAAATTCCATAAACACTGATGCAGATATAAACACATAAAAAAGATCCTCTACATACTTTTTCCTGTTTAATTTTAGCATTATTTGTCAGCATCATCATTATGTCTTAAATTTTGGTTATATATTGATTTTGGTTAATCTTCAAAACACAAATTAAGATATTAATTTAATCCTAATTTAAGGGGGGGAAAACAGGCAGAATAAATAAATTTACACTCTTCTGTGTCTCTGTATTTAAAGGAATAGTTCATCCAAAATGAATATTTGCTGAGAATTTACTCAGCATCAAACCATCAAAGCTGTAGAACAAGGGGTGGGCTTTTTAACTGGAGGAAGCGTTATTATGGGTTATGGAATGAAACGACAGTTTAAAGTTAAACAAACTTAATAATGGATTTGTTTCTTACAAACACGCAGCTTTTCTCTTTAGAAGAGATCAACTGATAGACTTGAGTGGTGTGGAGTCTCAATCTGACGGCACCCATTCACTGCAGAGGATCCACTGCTGAGCAACTGATCCAGGGCAGGAAGTATTGGAGCTGACACACATTTACCTGGATAAAGAATCGTAACCTGATCTCAGTAACTTCAGCTAATGATGGCTTCAGCTCCGCTGACAGAGGCCTGTCTCGTCCTGTTCTCCTTCTCGTCTCGTCTGTTGAGATCTGACAGCATGTGTACAGTGTAAGTGAATTATACTGGAGATTCTTATTAAGTCATTCAGCAGTAAAACCCAAAGGTCTGGACTCAACTCAAAGCCTTTTGTTGTGTAGACGCATCACTTCCTGTGAGCACTTGAATTAAAGCTATGCCTGAAATAATGTAATATATAAATAAACAATAAAACAGTAATAATACAATTAAATTATTACTAAACATTTACAATTTATAAATACTAATAAATAAAATATTATAAAAGAAAAGAAAAGAAAACACAACTAAACAGAAAAATACGAACAACAATAGTCAAA
>NW_015544163.1:245349-245598 GCF_001515605.1 Sinocyclocheilus anshuiensis
TCTAACTAGATCTCAGTGCAGGAGGATTTATTCTGTGCTTACTGGAACTCGCTAATTTCATCATGTCTTTATACCAGCGAAAATATCACTGTACCAACTCATGCTGTTTCTTATATTGGTAAGTGATTGCTGTGACTTTTCCTTTATTATAATTATAATAATATATTATTATTATTATTATTATTAATTAGTATGTTATATATGATTGTCAATACAATACATTTTATGAATAGAATTTTTAGCAAATCA
>NW_015544163.1:245923-252140 GCF_001515605.1 Sinocyclocheilus anshuiensis
ACAATACAATATTGTAAACAATAATAATAATAATAATAATAATAATAATAATAATAATAATAATAATCATCATCATCTATATTAACTAAATTGAAAAAAAAATATATATATACTTTTCACATTTGGTTTGTTTGAGAAATGGAAAATAAACCCAAATCCCTTTAAAACGACCCAAACTCAGGTGCTCAGATTGTGGTTCGCTTACAGTGTGCATTGAAGAGTCGTTCATCACATTATGACCATATTATCACATCTCTGTGAGCGTATATTTCCAATACATCAACTGTTCGTCATCAATTCATGCACTGCATTGCCCTTTATATCAACTGTATCAATATGACCCTTAACAGCGCATTAAAACAAAGAACCGTGATTGGCCGCTTTACATGTCAATCAGAGCCTCTCTTCCTAAGTGGGCGGTTCTCAGTCAGAATAAGCCACAGTGTGGACTCAACACTGAGAGTAAGTTCAGAGTGTCCTGAAAGATATCGATGTGAGTTTGTTGAATCTGTGATTTGAGCGTGAATGATGGTTCTTTAGCAGCAGGGTAAAGGATGAGCGTTTAAAGTCATCGCTCGCCGCATCTGATGGAAATGAAATTAAACTCCAGCATGCAAGACAAGACGATCATGCCATCATTAATAAAGCGGGCGAGGGGCCCAAGGAGGTGAAGACTGATCCGATCATCGCTCGCCGCATCTGATGGAAATGAAATTAAACTCCAGCTCGCAAGACAAGACGATCACGCCATCATTAATAAAGCGGGTGAAGGGCCCGAGGAGGTGAAGACTGATCCGGCGTCTCATAAATCAGCGCGAGCGGCTGGCGATTGATGATCACACGCGTCTCATGGCTGTCCATCATTTGCCGCTTTCTGTCAGAGTAATTCAGCCCTAAACTGTCCGAAGAGATGAAAAATACAGCGAGAGACAGACAGACGCTCTTCAGAAGTCACCCGTCAGTGACCCGTGAAGAGACGTTTCTGCTCAAGACATGATGGGAAACCGTTCCTAACATCAGAAGCCTCTTTTGGGACACTGTCTTTCTGACAGACATAAAATCTGGCTGTATAAATAACTCTTCACACAGCACTGCTGTATGTTTTACAGCGGTTTTATAGACTGACTCCGCTTTTCCATTCAGCTCTAAAAAAAAAAAAGTAAATAAAGTGCATAAAGTAAGAAAAGTGAATTTATTTATATACTAATTAAATTTGTATTATTTATTAATTTGCTTGTTTTACTTATTTTAGTAATAAATCAAAAGTAAAATAAGTGAATGTAAAATAAGTAAATTAATTTAGATGACTTTGTATGTACTGTATTTACTTTACTTTTTGGTTGCTTTTTGTTTTTATTTGTTTTACTTTATTTTTATTACTTTTTTTACTGATTTTACATTATTTTATTATTTATTAATTTGCATATTTGCATTTACTTATTTAATTTATTTTTTATTTATTAGAGAAGAGAGCCAATAAAAAGTAAAATATGTAAATAAATCTATATTACTTTTCAACTTTTTATTCATTTACTTATTTTACTTTATTTTATTTTTATATTAATTTACTTTTTCTTTATAAGTGAAACAAGTCATTAAATAAATGTAAATAAATTTATATTTTATTTATTTGACTTTTTATTCACTCTTTCACTTGTATTTTTATTTGTTTATATACTTATTTTATTTGTTTATTTACTTATTTTCTTTCTTTCTATTTATAAGTAAAATAAAAAGTAAACAAAAAGTAAAAATAAGTAAATACGTTTAATTATATTATTTTACTTTTACCTTATTTTATTATTATTTACTGATTTGCATATTTAACTTACCTACAATAATTGAGAACTAGTAAAATAAATGAATTTTTATTACTTTATTTCACTTATTGTTTACTTGTGTTACTTTTTATTTACTGTAGGCTACTTATTTCCTTTACTTTTTATTTATCAGTAAACAAATCAAGTAAACAAATAAAAAAATAAAACAAATATATTTTACATTTTTTTTAATTACTATTTTACTTTATTTTGATTTACTTACTTTACATCTTTATTTATTTATTTTACTTAGAAGTAAAAAAAATAAATAATAAAATGGTTTGATGGATGTAGTTAAAAGTCTGATTGCAAAACACTAGCACACAGTAACTAAGCGAAAAGCATTTTCTATATTGATAGTGAATATAAACTGAAGGAAACAACTCTATGTAAACACACACACACACACACACACACACACACACACACACACAGAGAGAGAGAGACAGCCATGAGATGGATTTCACCCTTGAAATGTAAGCACATCAGAAGAGCCTGCTGCAACAGCCTGCCATTTACACAGAGATTTTCTAGCTGCCCCTGTCACACTCACACACACACACACACACACACACACGCACTCTCAGAGTTAATTAGAACAGCCGCAGCAGCGACGGTAATCAGCAGACAGAACGACGGAGAAAAGACTGTAAGAGTGTACAGGAATTTATTACACTTTATTAGTGAGAGAGAGTATCACACTCACACACACACACACACACACACACACTTTACAGTGATGAAACGGCTGCACAGATAAATTAGGCCTTTGTGTTACACAATAGCAGCCTGTGAGAGGATTTACTATGACCAACAAAAGCAGCCCGGATCAGATCTAGCTGCAATAGATTTATGATGCATAAATATATGAGCACATCATCGTCGCACTCAGTAACTCACATTTAATTAGTCATCAAGAAGAGTGTCCAAACTTATTGATTAATAAATATATTATGTGTCACTATGTACAGTATTGTACACTACCATTCAAAGATGAGATGGTCTGTCACGTGTTAATGTTTTTGAAAGAAGTCTCTTCTGCTCACCAAGGCTGCATTTATTTGATCAAAAATACAGTAAATGCAATACAACTGTAAAATATACTACAATTTAAAGTAACCATTTTCTATTTTCATATTTGTTAAAATATAATTTATCCCTTTGATGCAAAGCTGAATTTTCAGCATCATTACTCCAGTCTCAGTACAGAGACAGAGAGAGATGACTTTGCTGACGTCTCACTTTCTCACAGATGCATACTTTAGTTTTCATGATTATTTCCGCAATTCTTCCAATCCATATAATTAAACTGTCTGTTTGTACTACTGTACCTTTAAGACACACACACCTAATACATGCTACGAGTCAATCAGCGCTAAAGTGAGCTTTACCATGTTTTACTCTTCTGATTAGATCTTCTGCTGAAAGTTACAGTATGTTTTATACCACAACAAACTCTTACTTCAAACGATCAAGGAAAACAGGTGCCTTATAAGTTGCAGACA
The DNA here is from genome assembly GCF_001515605.1 of Sinocyclocheilus anshuiensis. Classification (NCBI taxonomy): domain Eukaryota; kingdom Metazoa; phylum Chordata; class Actinopteri; order Cypriniformes; family Cyprinidae; genus Sinocyclocheilus; species Sinocyclocheilus anshuiensis. The sequence continues at coordinate 249,249 of NW_015544163.1, forward strand.
AAACTATTTAATCAAAGTATTCTTATTCTGTCTTTTACTTTAGTTACTTTAGACAGTATTTCAATGCTCTCCACATCTACAGAGCTTCAGCAGCTCATCATCTCCAGACGACAGTCACTGGGTGTGAAGACTCTCATGGGTCACGAGGTCAATTACTGTATGTCCTCCAGAGACACTAGCACTCGACTGATGTGAGTCTATTCTCTTCAATGCCTTGTGAAGAGAAAAGCTGCATGTTTGTAACAAACAAATCCATCATTAAGGCATTTTTTAACTTCTAGCTGAGTCCATAATCCATAATCATGTTTCCTGCAGTGAAAAAGTCCATCTCCTGTTGTCCTTTCACATCAAAATCAACTGACATATTTTTCTCCTGATTCAGACATTTTTGACTTGTATTTAATGGTTTGAAATTAAAATGATGGATTTGTTTCTTACAAACACGCAGCTTTTCTCTTCGCAAGACATTAACTGATGGACTGGAGTCATGTTGATTACTTGTATAGTATTCTGATGTTTTTTATCAGCTGTTTGGACTCTCATTCTGACGGCACCCATTCACTGCAGAGCATCCATTGCTGAGCAAGTGATGTAATGCTACGTTTCTCCAAATCTGATGAAGAAACAAACTCATCTACATCTTGGATGACCTGAGGGAGAAATGTTAAACTAAATATTTTAAACTAAGAACCCCACTGAACAATGACTCAAATTAATCATTTTCTTGAACTGGTCAACAGTATATAAATCGTCCAAATGAATGAATCCACTGAAAGTATCAAAATTTCCTAATAGTACATAAGAGAAACATTTTAGGTTTGCTGCTTGATTATTGCCTCATCTCACTTGATCTCACAAAAGGAATGCAACGTTTGTCACACTGCACTGATAGAATTGAAAAGATGCAAAAAAAAAAAGTGTAAGTGTAACGGAGGCCAGCGAGTACATTTTAGGTTTGCTGCTTGATTATTGCCTCATCTCACTTGTGCAAAAACAAAAAGGAATGCAACGTTTGTCACACTGCACTGATAGAATTGAAAAGATGCAAAAAGAAAAGTGTAAGTGTAACGGAGGCCAGCGAGTAGGTGCTGTGCAGGTAAACCTCACTGCACTGATCTCAAGAGATGCGCTAGAGGCTGCAGTCTTTAGCCTCCTTGTTAGTGCGTCCGCCTCCCATGCCGGAGACCCACTCGGAGCAAGAACGAGGTGTGGCAGTGAGGACCCGGGAGAGAGGGGTTACATTGGTGCCGTGACCCGGATGGGAGTGAGGTTGAGGGGGGGTGAGTGTAACGGAGGCCAGCGAGTAGGTGCTGTGCAGGTAAACCTCACTGCACTGATCTCAAGAGATGCGCTAGAGGCTGCAGTCTTTAGCCTCCTTGTTAGTGCGTCCGCCTCCCATGCCGGAGACCCACTCGGAGCAAGAACGAGGTGTGGCAGTGAGGACCCGGGAGAGAGGGGTTACATAAGTTACAACTATAGAAAGTATATAGTTTATATACTACTGCCTACTGTAAGGTAAATTACAGTAAATACAACATTTTGTTGTTAAATTTATTCATAACAAAATGAATAGTAATGCGTTCATGTATTTACTGTTGTAATAAAAATAAAATAAAATAAAAAGGTAAAAATTAAATTACATTAATAAAAAATGGTACATTTAAAAATAAAATTAATAAATGTAAATCTTTCATTAAAAAAGCAAAATATAAACTGAAAATAAATTAATCATAAAAATGTATTTACATTTACTGATGTAATACACAATTATAATCATATGAATGAAAATCATATTCATATACACCTCCGATGAATAATAAAATAAAATTAAATAAAAATACAAAATTAAATAAAAAAATATTTCATTATATTATTATTTGTATTTATTTATTTTTTAATTGTGGCCTTAGTAACATCCGCTTATTAAAAAAATATTTAATTATATTATTATTTGTATTTATTTATTTTTTAATTGTGGCCTTAGTAACATCCGCTTATGTGGTCACCACTCAAAGATTTGAACTTCATGCGAGTGTCTTCTTGTCACAGCCAGCATAGTCTCAAGTCACTACTTCTGCAATAATCAATCACTAACAGAGCAAAAACACAGAAAAAAGCAACATCAGATTTCTCAAACCCAACCTCAGAGTCCAAACACTCCTCAACAAGCTGTTCCTGTAACGCTTTACCTCCTTCAAAACGCACACTTCAGCAGCTGTCTGATACGTTTCAAACAAACAGCACTTCACTATCGCTCCCACAGTACTGGATCTGTCTCATATCATTCTCACATCTGCGTTCCTCATTCAATCGCCTCACATTCATGAACCGTATCAATAATTCAGCGCTACATACTGCAGCAAATGGGGCCGTGTGTTTGAATATGAAATCAATTAAGCGCACAAACACACTCGCTCATAAACACGCAGGCTCATGAATAATGCCTGCTGCTCTCCGGAGGATCATTTGCCCTGGATTCTTCACAGGGCGACTCGCCGCAACCCCACCGTGTGTGTGTGTGTGTGTGTGTGTGTGTGTACAGATGGGGGAGGAGACGCTTCTCCTGCTGTCTCACAGTGATTTAAAAGCAGGAGGAAAGCACTCATCTCATTTATCGCTCTCTGGTGTCTCACTGCTGTAGCACTCACATACATGCTCCACGACCAAAGATGCACTGCATGCAGACTGATATTGATCCTTTTTGGGGTATTATGACTGGTAAACAAACTGCTTTGTATGATGTTTTAAAACATTATTTATACTAAATCTCACATCTACAATTTGACACAGAAAAACAAACACCAACACATTTCAATGTGAAAAAATGACTTTACTACTTACGAACAGAAAAAGACTGTTTAAAAAATGAAAAAAATAAATAAATAAAAACAA
>NW_015544163.1:252333-258790 GCF_001515605.1 Sinocyclocheilus anshuiensis
TTGTTTGTAGAAAACGCGGGGGGAAAAAAAAAAAAATATATGTATATATATATATATATATATATATTATTAGTAGTAGTAAATAAATAAATATTTTTAAGCCATTATCCAATTAAAACATCAGCTAATTCAGACACATATCACTCAATTAGAATTGAAATATTTATATTTGCTGGTATGGATATGTAGAAACGAATTGATCAAGTCTTGCTAATAAAATACATTTTAAAAACAAAAAAGATAAATAAATAACATTTTAATAATAAATAAACAAACAAACAAATAAACAAACAAACAAATAAACAAATAAATAAATAAATAAATAATCTATGTAAACCACAAGCAAATCCAGACCAGTATTGATCATTTAGAATTGAAATGCTTATTTTGGTTGATATGGCTACATAGAAACCCATACGTCAAGCACTGCTAATAAAAATAAAACATTTTAATAACAAACCCCTGTGCACTTAAACAAATTGACAATCTAATGACTAATTCAACAAAGTAATTCGCGTTAATGAAGAACATTGATCAAGTGATCCAACACCAGCCATGGAGCTCCTGAATAATTAATGAGAGTATCTGCATATGCTAATATCGGTGATTATGAGCTAAAATGAGTAACTGCTTTCTGTCTGACATGTGCTTGTCAAAAATAACTCCATTTGTATCTAAACTGCACACAATCGAATGGCAAACAACAGACTATGATACTAGATACACACAATCAGTTAATATCAACCAATAATGTGTTTGAAAGTCACATCACATGATTGAACAGTATAATATACAGCATGAGAAGCTATAGAAAATTGATTTACTTATTGAATTAGAAAATCATTAACTCCCAATACTGGCCAGTTCAGACCAATTTTGATCAAGGAACACACTGATAGATTTATCAATAATTAAAAAAAGCCAGACATATGCCAATATTTATATGGTAACTACATGAATGTAATAACTTATTCTACAAAGCAATTAAAAAACAGCGTTTAGTAATTTAACACAGGGAAAAGTCATGGAAGTCCTACATAATTCATGAGCACATCTGCATAATATTGCGTAAAAATCTGCATAACTTTGCTAATTGTGACCTAAAATGAGTGTCAGTCTTCTGTTTTGTGATTGCAAAGCGACAAAAATGGCATTCCCACGATAAATTCACAAACAGATTCCTCAACTACAACACTAGATGCACACACCTAGTTAACATTAACTATAAAATGACCATGAGAGCAAGCAAATAAGCCTAAACAATGTGAATAAAAGCATGAAAAAGTGGACTATAACAGAGCGCCGACCCCAGACGGAGAAGAGGTCAGAGGTCAGATGGAAAAGCACGCTCATTCAGAGCAGATAAAAGTGGGATGCTCCTTACCTCGGACAAGTAGAGGAAGGCATGCGGCGCGTGCAGCGAGTGAGGCAGCATCTCGGAGCCGGACAGCAGCATGCATGCAGAGTTTGCCATGGAGCTCAGAGAGGACGGTTTCCACATTTAACTACACACTGCTGTCTCTCTCTCTGTCTCTCGTCCTGTTGTCGACACGGCTTCCCTCGCTCTCTCTGTTTACTCTGCACACAATAAAGATCACTTAAACATTCACATGCTAAGGTGGGAGGTGCATGAGAGCAGAGGAGGGATGCGCGACTGCGTGTGTGTAATGGTATAGCGGCACTGCATGTGTGCTTTAATTGCCCACGACCCCCTCCAGAGACCAAACACTTACAAAGACCCCTGAAAATACACTCAAGGACACAGACACACACACACATGAATGAGGACATGCTACAGACTTCTGCTGCTTTATAAAAAGCTAATTATAGTCACTGCATACCCTTAACCTGACATTCATTCATTTAGCTGATAATTTGATGGAAAACACCTAAAAAAAGGATGATATGAGAAGCAATTTGTCAATATTTTATTTCTGTCAGGACCACTATTGTCAATATAACATACGATTAGCATACATTTTAGGTTGGGGGAATGGTTCTGTTCTGGGCAAACACTCCCTGCCCATCCACGCAGCCTAGCATGGATAGAAGCAGGGAGAACCTGAGTCAGTGGTCTGACTCAATGATATATTCACTGCTAAGTCCTGACTGGACGAGAGGAGGAGCTGGGGATGGAGGTGGGTGATTAGTTCCTGAGCGAAGCGATTGCTGCTGAATAATGACTGAAGGGAACTTATGAAGGGAATTATGATTGGTGTCGTGATCCTATAGGTAGACGTGGATCAGCTGAGTGTCAGCTGATGCGAGCTTGACTAACATGGCCTGCCAGAACTATCGCTACGCTCCATTAATAAATAAAGCAGCAATTACATAAAAAATATGCATTATTTGCTGTATCTGTGAATCATTTTTCCCTCATCCTCATCCCACTGGAAGGTATTGTCTGATGTAACTCACTTCTGGGATTATTTTTGCAATCTAATGTGTCTCATTTGAAAGCTTTACATAGGTTTCGACATTTTGTAGATTATTCCAGCTTTAGTTGTGCGATTTTTGCTATTTATACACATTATGCTTAAAAACAAGTCAGATTATAATTGCACACTGTTTGAATATTCCACATTTAAAGTCAAGCTATGATGACATCACTATAATATTTGCATACTCACATTCTGATTGGTCTTTATTACACTGCAACGATGCTACTTTATCGTTCAAAAGTCAGTGCGATTCTTTTCTTTTGAAATAAATTCATACTATTATTTAGTAAGGATGCATTAAACTGATCAAAAGTGACAGTAAAGATGTTTATAATGTTACAAAAGATTTCTGTTTCATATAAATGCTGTTCTTTTGAACATAAAATAATCTTGAAAAAAAAAAAAACGTTGACAAAAAAATTGGCAGCACAACTGTTTTCAAAATTGATAATAATCAGAAATGTTTCTTGAGTACCAAATCAGCATATTAGAATGATTTCTGAAGGATCATGTGGAAATTCAGCTTTGATCAAAGGAATAAATATACAACATATTCAAATAGAAAACACATTAAATTGCAAAAATATTTCACAACTTTACAGTTTTTACTGTATATTTGATCAAATAAATGCAGCCTTGGTGAGCAGAAGACACTTAAGTAAGAGAAATCTTACTGACTCAAATTTTTTAAACATGGTGTTGGATGGAGATGTAGCGTCTGGACCAATCAAACACACAATATATATTTTGTTATATTTATATAGCTATATTTAACAAATACTCTGTAACACCCCTCAGTTAACAAGCCATATGAGGACCTATGGACCCTTCCCCCGAAATGCGTAACACCCTAGGAAAGCCGAATGTGTATGTTAGACCAGTTTAAGTGTTTATGTAGTATGTTAGACTAGTTTAAGTGTTTATGTAGTTAATAAAATCTTACTTGTATCACACTTGACGTTGTTCATTGTTTACTCATAATTGGCGTCCCTAATCATGCAGATTTATGCTACAAGCTCTGTGTAGAGTTGTACAGTAAGAAAGTTATTTCCCTTAACCAGGAAATTAACGTTCTTAGAATTGACAGACAGTTGACCCTGAGAGGTCAAGTAAATATCTACAGCGGATCTAAATATTTATAATTAATTATAACTAGTTATGATTAATTATTCATATTTCCCCATGAGCTGATTCGCTACAAGAATAATGTGCAAGATCCGTTTTAAGGGTTACTAAAGAGTCAGTTCAGTTTGAAATTCTCTACATACTTGCAGCATTGAAATCAATAGATTCACAGCACTCTCTGACGCCTAGTAAGTGCCCTTATGTGTTCATTCCTGTCTGCAGTCGATAAAAAAAACAACAACATGCAAGCCGAGCACATCACCTCATTCAAGACTAAAACACAAAACCTCAGTATTCCACTGCTGTCGAACAAACTCCGATGCTAATCTGTTTCTCTGCTTGGAAAAGGTTTATAATGCACTAAAAGTGTAATACTGTGTCTAAGTATGAAACTAGATCACAAATGTATGGTTTCTATACACTCTGGACACTATTACAGTATTTTAACATTCAAAACAAGCCAAAAACAATGAGCAGAAAGTGTGAAATTAAGCACTAATAATCTCACATCACTGTGTTCTACATACAGTACTGTGTTAATGTGCAGATTCTCACTGTAAAGACTGTTACCTGTTTACATGCACTCACACATAAGCAGAGGCATCAATCAAACGCTGTGTGTCAGTAACAGATGTTCTGTGTACGGCGCCCATCACACACACACACGCACACGCTAATGTGATTTCACTACAAATTACATCACTGCAACACTGTGTGTGTGTGTGTGTGTTCAGCAGCAGGTTTGTCTGCGTCTTTGATGAGTTACACTTCATTTGAGCCGCACGTTTTCTGCAGCGTCTCGCCCTCATGTGATCACACGACCACGGGGCCGTTTACACGCTGTTATCAGAACTAAGACCAAAACTATTGACTATAAACTCAAATCAACTTGTATTTCATGTACATTCAACATTATTTTCCAGATTATTCCAGTTTCAGGTGTGAATTTTTGCTATTTATAAGCTTTATAATTAAAACAGTACGATTAAAAAATGAAAATCTCCCATTGATGTAAACTAAGCATATTCCGCATTCAAAGTTGAGCTGTGATGACATCATTATATTATTTGCATGATGCATTCTGACTGGTTGTGATTCTGATTGGTCTTTGTTATGCTGCAATGATGCAATTACTTTAGACTGCTATTCAAAAGTTTGTGGTTAGATTTTTTTTTATGATAATTTTTTTTACTTTTTTGATCAATTGAATCACCATTGATTAATAAGTGACAGCAAAGACATTTATAATGTTGCAAAATATTTATATTTTAAGCAAATGCTGTTGTACTTTTTATTCATCAAAGAACCCTGAATAAATCCTGGTTTTCATAAAAATATGAAGCAGCGCAGCTGTTTTTAACATTGATGAAATAAGATTTTTTTTCTTGAGCAGCAAATCAGCATATTATAATTATTTCTGAAACATCATGGAAAATTAATTAATGCGAGGTAAAAATAATAAAAAAGCGGCTGAAACTAAAATAAAATTCTGAACGTTTTTGCACGCTTTTTTTTTTAATTTTTTTAACTTTGCTGCATTTCCCACATTGTATGCTTTGTTTCTGCCTCTACATTGATGTATTTTATGTATTATTATGTATGTATTTGTAAAGCAACCTTGAGGTCATGAAAGACACTTAAAAAGTCACTTTAATTCTGTACCGGGTGCACTTCCAAGCAAGTTTACCGTGTTAGAAATGCCATAGATATAGAGCAGATTTTGTGATGAGAACATCAAAATGTATTACATTACAAGTCATGCAAAATGGTGAACATGTTTTAATGTTTTAATGTCATAACATAGTATTGTACATGACAATATGTCTTTATTAATTGATAATCTGCACTTAATCATAATTTGAGCAAACAGGAATAAAAGTTGTTGGTGTTTTACTGCCACTAGTGTTAAAGGGGTCATATGATGTTGCTAAAAAGAACATTATTTTGTGTATTTGGTGTAATGAAATGTGTTTATGCGGTTTAAGGTTCAAAAAACACATTATTTTCCACATACTGTACATTATTGTTCCTCTTCAGGAACTCGAGCTGCGTTGGAAAACGCTAGGGGAACGCCTTCTGTGACCACGCTCTGAATCACATGTGAAATCAGTCCAATAGATGAGCGGGAATGTAACGGGCGGGTGACGTCATGACCAGGAAGCTATAAAAGCACATGCGGCGGAGCCAGCGTCAGCTTTCTGTCATTCAGCGAAGCGCTCTGTGTGTGTCAGTCATATTTATTGTTGTCTGTCAATTGTGAAAAGTCTATAAGCTCCAGCTATGTCTAAGCTCATGCAAAGACAAAGCATTTCAAGGGCGAGAGCAAGCCACGTTATAGGTTGTGTGTTCCTCCCTGCCCACGTTATATCACGAGTGGGGATACACACAGCCTGTGCGTGGTTTGCTTGGGAGCGAAGCACAGTTGTTACTGCCTTGCTTCGCTCTCAGAGGGCTCTCTTTGAGGAGGGAGCCTTCACTAGCGTTCCTCGTGGTGTTGGCCCCGCTTTCGCCGAGGCGGAGCGGCAGCTGTGCTCGTGGGTTTCGCGTATGGATCTGCTTCCTAATCACTAGATCCGGCGCCCGCTCTTGGGGTTTCAGAAACCCGCGCTGCGGTCCTTCCCACCGGAGAGAGGGCGCGACGCGCCGCCTGTCTTTCTCCGAGGAGATTGATACGGAGGGCGTCAAGGTTCTTCCCCCTCTGAGTGAGTGCCGCGGCCCTCTTTTTCTGAGGAGATTGATGTTGTTTGTGTGACTGAGCGGCTCGCTCGCTGCCGAGGCAATGCATATATTACATCATTTCGGTTTTTGATGTGAATCTTACTACACCAGACCGTATTTACTCGTCTGGTTGTTTGACTGCATTTAATTCTGAGGAATAAAATGAAGTATTT